>NC_135235.1:17779493-18086279 GCF_051348905.1 Ranitomeya variabilis
AAGGAGGAGTCCCAAGGTCAGAAAGCTAGGAACGCACAGAGACCACAGGTGACCAGAAGCCTTTGTAAACACAAATGATCATCAGGCACAGAGGAGCAGCAGGAAGCAGCTTATATACCAGCGTGAGAGCTACTTCCGGGTTACAGTCCTCCAGGATGACGGAGAGGACAGGAAGGAGTGCCAACAGAGGAATCAGATGTGCGCACGCGCCGAGCTGAATGCGCCGCGCGCGCGCACCCGGCGAGCTGCAGAAGCCGGGGGCGAGCGCTGCATGACAGTATGTTGGTGCTGCGGCAGGCACTGGTACAGTATGTTAGTGCTGCGGCAGTCACTGGTTTGTAGGTGCTGTGGCAGGCACTGGTATGTAGGTGCTGTAGCAGGCACTGGAATGCAGGTGCTGTGGCAGGCACTGGTATGTTAGTGCTGCAGCAGGCACTAGTATGTGTGTGTTGTAGCAGGCACTGATATGTAGGTGCTGTGGCAGGCACAGTTGTGTGGGTGCTGTGGCAGGCACTGGTATATAGGTGCTGTGGCATGCACTGGTATGTATGTGCTGTGGCAGGCACTGATATGTAGGTGCTGTGGCAGGCACTGATATGTAGGTGCTGTGGCAGGCACTGATATGTAGGTGCTGTGGCAGGCACTGGTATGCGGGTGGAAGATCGTCATCTGTATTAGTTCTCTGTGCGGTATAAGACACCATCACAGTAGAGTTTCCATCAGACGATCAAAGTGAGATGAATGGAGTTTCTCTTCTTCGTCTTCTACATCATCATCATCGCCTTCTTCTTTGTCCAGATAGTGAAGATCCCCAAACTTTATGAGGTTGCGGATCATCAGCCCATTAGGATTTGGATGTTACATTTTGTAGGCACTGGCGTTCGAGGTTCATTTACTTTATCTCACCTTGCTCTGTGATTTGGGATTTTTATCTATTTCTTTCTTTTGATAGACGGATAATAGGAATCTGAGCGCTGGAGGGCGAGGAGCCGACTGCAAACAAACAGCACAAGAAACTACATTAAACTTCTTACATTTATATTGCTCTTCGAGAAAACAATCCTGAAAAGTGATAGAATATTATTTTACTACATAGCGGTTTCTTCTCCTCCAGGGACCCTCACATTCATTTCTTAAATTTATTAAAAAACATCATACATTCTAAAAATATACGGAGAGCGTTCAGAAAGTATTTACACCCTTCACTCTTTCCAGATCTTGCTACAGCCTCACTCATCAATGGATAACGTGCCTGGCCTTCTCATCACTGTGCACACAATGCTCCATCATGATAAATTAGAAGTCGAATTTCTTCGATGAAAATAGAAATTGTCTTGTTCTGTGGAGACCCCAGAACTCAATAGATATGGGGACTAAAAAGTAACAAAATAGTATCCTCACCTGACTGCATCGGCTCCATCAGGCTCCGACCTTTTGTGATCTCCATCGCTGGTGTTGTCGTCTTCTGCTTCTTCCTCCACGCCATTGATATAGTCCCCCACAGCCTAAAAACATCAGCTCTCAGCCACCCCAGAAAAGGCGCATCTATTAGTTGCGCCAATTCTGGCACTTTGCCCGGCTCTTCCCATTTGCCCTGTAGCGGTGGGAAGTGGGTTTCATATTTGTGGGGTTGATGTCACCTTTGTATTTTCAGGTGACATAAATCCCACGGCTTATAATGGAGAGGCGTCTATAACACATGTATCCATTACTAATCCTATAGTTGTATGGTAAATAAAGACACAGCCAGAATAAAGTTCTTTAATTGAAAGAGAGACACAGACTCCGTTAATAATCTCAATTAAGCCATACTTACTCCAACACCTAATTCCCTGACATCCTCGATCTCCTGTAATAAAAGTAAAATAAAAAAACAACAATATATCATACCTGTCCGTTATTCGGTACCACACTGTAATCTATGTCGGGGGGATAAATAGTTTAAAACCTAGACAGTGCCAAGATGCGACCGTCCAGGCTGAGAACCACTGGTGAATGAGCTGATGAGAGCAGTCTGGGGGGCAATATCCATGGCCCCTTCCCAGCCTGAGAATAGAAGCCCCCAGCTGTGAGCTTTAGCAAGGCTGGTTGTCAACAATGGGGAGACCCCACGCCTTTTTTTAAAAATTATTTATTTAAATAATTAAAAAAACAGCGTGAAGACCCCTCTGTTCTTGATAACCAACCTTTCTGAAGCTGGCAGCTGAGGGTTGCAACCCCCAGCCGTGAGTTTTGACTGGTAGGTTAAAGAAAATAGGGGGAACCCACGCCGGGTTCTTCAATCATTTATTTTGTTATATCGCAGGTGGCGGCTTAGGAATACCCCAATCATCCGCACCTACTGTCAGTGTTATTAGTGGCAGCAGGTGTCTGATGATGGGGGTAACAGTCCCAAAAGTCCCCACCTGCTATCATCGTTCTGACTTTAATATAACTCTCATCATTCTCCTCTGCTCGCACTGATTGCCGGCAGAGCAGGAGAACATTATGAGAGCTGTCTTCAGCACCTGCCGCCGGGGAACAGCGCTTACTGTAGCGCTTCTTCCCCGGCGGTCGTCTGTGTAGTACTGATGCTGCACACGGGCATCACATGGTTACCACACGTGTGCCGCCAGTATTACACACACTTACACACAGACACACAGACACGGATATCTCCGGTACTGGTTTTTCTGGTACCGGAAATATCAGGACTTGTGAAAGAGGCCTTATATGGCGAAAAGAAAATTCAGAAATATTTGAAAATAAAAAAGTTGGTTTGTGTTTACAGTTTCCATAACTTTTTTTTTTTAATTACGAGGTATTTTAAAAAGGCTTGTTTTTCTTTGTCTGGGGAGCTGGATTACACATGAGTTTTTGAGTACTTTTTATTGCATTTTTAGGTGGGAGGCTTAGTGACTATAGTGATTGTAAAAATAAAGATTATTATTATTATAGTGACTAAAATAAATAGCAATTCTGGTGTTTGGACATTTTGAGGTTAGATAATTTTATATTTTGATAGATTGCACTTTTAGGAATGCAACAATACCTTATATATTTTTTCACTTTTTAACTAGGAAAAGCGATGCGATTTGAACTTTTATCTTTTTTAATACCTTTAAAAGAATTGTTTCTTTATTTCAACTTCATGTTTTAGCCCCTTTAAGGCCTCTTTCACACTAGCGTCGGTACGGGTCCGTCGCTATGTGGCGGGCCGACGTACCGACGCACGTTGTGAAAATGTTGCACGACGTGGGCAGCGGATGCAGTTTTTCGACGCATCCGCTGCCCAGTCTAAAGTCCGGGGAGGAGGGGGCGGAGTTTCGGCCGCGCATGCGCGGTGGAAAATGGCGGACGCAACGTATGAGAAAACGTTCACTTGAATGTTTTTTCGCTACGACGGTCCGCCAAATACCAACGCATCCAGTGCACGACGGACGCGACGTGTGGCCATACGTCGCAATCCGTCGGCAATACAAGTCTATGGGAAAAAAACGCATCCTGCGGGCACATTTGCAGGATCCTTTTTTTTCCCAAAACGACGGATTGCGACGTACGTCACACGACGCAAGTGTGAAAGAGGCCTAAGAGATTTGACTCCCGATTGTTTCATTGCTTGTTCTATGCACTGCAATGCAGCAGTAAAATGATGGTCTCCTATGAAGCTCAGTGTTTGGCTGGATTAAACGCAGGGCACCGGTGGGACCGTCAGCAGCCGCCAAATACCTACCAACTCCTCAAAACCATGGGTGCTCGAAATGGGACTGGGGAACCATGTGTCCGAGAATGCCAGCAGCAATGTAAAGGGTTAACAGCAGATGTTGGCGGATCTGACCTTCAATATTGTGTGTATCAATAAAATGCATAAAGGAAAAATATCATCAGTCTGCAAACAAATGTGAAAAACTAGGAAAAAAAGTGAGAAAAATGAGAAGGGTCAACAAGAATGTAACAATTCCCGGTGTCATGTATCAGACGTCTTTGTGTCACCCGAGATTAAGGAAGAGCAATCTCTTTCCACCTCTCGCACGAGGCGCTCTGCCGCGCTGTAATAAAAGCAGAGCCGCCTTTATATAGAATTATGACTTAACAATACGATGAGTGATGGGATCGCACAAAATTAATTGCTGTCCGGTCGTTTAACAGATTTACTTCATCATCATTTGTCACAGTAAAGTGACCTTTACCCGTGTCCAATCAGAACTGCCAATCAAATCTTACAACGTGTCTCCGTGGACGGAGCCGTAACGCTGTGATGTATAGAGCTGTCATGGGGTCCATCTATAAATGTCCAATACTCCTCACAGATGAAACATTTCAGTGTTAGAAGCATTGGGCATTATACATTCAGTAGTCTGTGACTTCTGTCGTTGATGATTTATTTCCATAAGTCAGTAAGTGACCCAAATATATAACATTTTGTGTTACATTTCGGGGAAATTGGCTTCTCCCTCATTAGTCGCCCCCTTTCTTATATTTGTAAGCTACTTGTTAAAGTTCACAAACTGGTAACAAAGTAGCTGAAGTTAAAGAGGAGCGAGAGATGGGGAGAGGAGGGGATGATAATGCAGACTCTCACTGTGTCAGCTGCTGTGAGACTCATGCTGTGAGAGGGGAGAAGGAGCAGTAGGTGGTGGGGAATGATTGGTCAGATCACATGGCACAGCTCTGCCCACACCGAACGTTGTGTCGTGCCACCATGAACGTGTACAGGTGTAAGGCAGAGAGTAGAAGAGACACAAAATCTGCAGCTGACACACAATACTTACAGCTGCTCTTAGTCTAATGTGTATATACACACACCTGCGAGACTTCACGTCACCTCTTCCACTTCTCACCCACTTTTTGATAGACTTTGCATCTCACTTTCAACACCCAATGCCTATGAAAATTGTCCTGCAGGTCTAAAGTTCATTTGTCCCCAAAACTTTCACCCAATGTCCAGTTTGGGTGTCATTTCTACATTTCTAAGTGTTTCTCTTTTTATCTATCAAATTTTACTTATACGTGTACAATTTTATGCTAAAATGCTACAAAAAATTACTTCCTCTGAAGAAGTAATTGTACTTCATGTTACATAATTTATAGGGGTTATCCACTACTCATACTGTCACGATTCAGCTATCAGATGACCCGGCACCAGGGGCTCCTTCCCTGTCCCTAATACTAGGGGGTGCTCTAGCTCACCCTATTCTCCGAGATACTTCTGAAGGTGAAGATGCCGGGGCCGCCACCCTTGCCTTATCTCCTAAATCAGCCCTCCATCTGTTCCCTTCCCCACCCAGTGAAGAGGGGAGCTGTCTGCACCGCAGTAGACCAACCTGATGAACAAGGCAACAGGAACTAGGGGTAACTGAAAATACCAGCCATACAATTTTAACTCACATATAACAAAGGAATGCATCGGGGAGTGGAGGATGGGGGAATAACCAAAGCAAGAGGAAGCAAGGGAATTACCACACATACAAGCCAAGCAACAGTCACGATAACTACTCCAAACTCCTTCTCATATTACCACCAAACAACAATCCTCCCAGCCATGCAGCATAAGCTAGCTCTGATGATGTGTGTCAGTCAGGACCCAGATTATGTAGTGGGTAGGAGCGGCTAACCGAGCTCAGACTCCCAGAGCTCCCAACATGGCCGATTAACCCCTGATCTGCCAAAAGAAATAAACACCATTTAAAAAGGAAGTGGAGTGCTTGTTTTTGGCTCAGGAATAGTAGCAATCAGACTCTACAGGTCTTCTGGCTCCTCTCTGTCGCGGTAACCCTGTGACACATACACTTTTTAAATTGTTCCTATGGTAATGCTAAAAATAAAACAAAAAACAGTTAAAAACAAAACATACTCACCTAGCCTCATGTCCCTTAGCTTCTTCTGGTGGGGGTGCCAGGTGACCACTGCAGCCAGTCAACATCTGCTTGCTTTGCTGCAGCGATTATATTTCATTGGAGCAGAAAGAATTAGGCTGAAGATTGTTTCATCTGGCCCAGAAAGAACCGCTGTCACATATGAACAGATACAGACTGTCTGCAGCGGTCACCTGACTATGCTTTTTTATTTTAATCGCCTCCCCATGGGACGTGTTTTAAAATTAATTTATTAGTGATTAAGTAATAGTGGGCAACACCCTTAATGCACTAGAATTGGGCAATGATATATAGGTGACCATTGTAGAGCATCCAACTAGATTTCGCCCCAGGTGTATGTGAGCCCTTGAGGGCGTCACTGTGGCCCCTTATTTAATTTACATTTGACATGACCAGCAAATTTTAAAACCTACCCCAGACACAGACAGACATGGCATCTGCCAAGGATTGTATCTGATTCCTTGCAACTTAGAAAACATAAAACAGCCACATAAAACAAAACAAAAGCCAAGATGAACATCGACCTTCATAACTCATCAAAGATTATTATATGTATCCAACGGGAAGAAATGTATACAAAGAATCCTGAAACATAAAAGAAAGATGTAATATCCTTTCATTCAGCGAAACATCACCACAAGGAATTAGTCTCGGAAGGCAGAATGATGTAGATGTGGGAGCTGAAATCTCTCACTCGTCCTGTAACATCTCCACTGGGATTTGATTCTCACCAACCTGCCCTAAAGTTTCACCTAAGATGTTACATCAAACTTCATTGAGTCCTGGAGAGGAAAAGGTCAGAGAAGAACACCGGGCCGTTTTATGTTGAAAGTTTTGAAGGCTTCGCAAGAACCTCGCGGTTTCTTTTTGAACTGATCACAATCTCTTTTTTGTGATTGAGCTCTTCAGAACATTGAAGACTTGTAGACGTTTCGAGAGTGGAAGAGCGGTTACTGGAAGACGACCCCTCATAGATGCTGCAACGACGAGCAGTTATTAGGAAGCGTGAAACCAAATTGTTCTCAATGCTTTCTAAAACAACATGTCTACAGATTTTATATAGTAGAGATATTTTATTTTATTACTGAACTGTTTGGTTTTGTCATCCGTGGATAATTGTGTCAATGGGCATAGTTTCTCTATTTAATTAATAATCTCCATATTACGGGTGATGGGTCCTTATTGTGAGGAACTGTAATATGGTGTCCAGAAACTGGAAAATAAACTTTGGATCATGCTCCTTAGTATGCTTTTATTACTCACACTCTTGCGGTTTGGTTGCTGTGTCTGCCCCCGTGGGGAGTTATTTCCAGTGGCTGTCCCTGCCTCTTGTTACTGTTGTTGCTACTTTGTTTGATTCTGACCTTGTTCTTTAGGGCGTCTCTCTGGTACCAAATGTCCAACTCTTGGTATTGACCCATGGTTTCTCCTCACTGCTTTCATGCTTTTTTTCTCAGGCTGTTCACATTCTCTTCGAAAGTTTGGTGATGACTTCAGTCTCTGTTCCTGATTATGCCACGGCAGCATCTGTGATACCTTTGCCATGGCTTTTCTGGTAACCGAATCCTGGGAATCTTCCTAAAGTCTTCCAGAAGAAGAAACGATGTCTTAAATGTGGTGCTGGAGAAGGATGTTATCAATACCATGGATGACAAGAAGAACAAACAACTCAATTTAGGAATAAATCAAGCCAGACATGTCACTGGAAGCAAGGATCACCAAGCTACGATTTGCCTACTTTGGGCACATCATAAGAAGAGCGCAATCACTGGGACATCATGGTTGGAAGAATAGAAGGAACAAGGTGAGGAGGAAGACCAGCAATCCGATGGCTTGATACAATCAAGAGAATGGCAGAGAAGACCCTGGTGGATCTACCTAGGCTTGCACAGTTTTGATCTTCCTACACATTGTTTATCCATCAAGTCGCTAGAGATCGCGCCGAAGGCTGCTAAGAAAAAATTCAAGACTGAGCAGTCAGTATAGAAAAGATACAAAAGCTGTAGCTGTTGCTATAACTCCAAAACCCGATCTCAACAGCTAAGACTTAGTCCTTTAGTCTCAGCCTCTTTGTTAGCCTGGAATTTCTTTCTGTAGCCAATGCCTTGCAAAAATATGTACAGTCATGTCTGCGGTTGGGCTGTACTGTAAGTTCAAAAGTGCTTGTTCTTGGAGATCTCTCAGAAAATAGAACTTCATACAGATATACTTGGTGCTTGGTTAATGGGATTTTGTGAAATGAACATAATTTATAGTTTCTGATTTTTGGGGCGTCACACTCCGTAGTTCTATATAGGATTTATAATATAGGTGAATGTAGGACGACGAACTCTGACAGGTGTAATATGCAAACAGTCAGGATTCCTCCACTGTTGCCAGTTCGAGCGGTTGTCACATGTCTACTAGCTTCTCATCTGATTTTCTCCTTAAAACAGCGAAAGAAGCAGTAAAAGCTGCTAGTTGGTACATGATCACCAGTAGTCAAATCATATAATTGCGATCACATAACAACTACTCAAGTTGGCTACAAATTGGGATAGTCTGCACCTTGCACGCTGTCAGGATTCAGCAGTCTGCAGTCACCTAAAGTGACTAAAGAAATTTATGTTCAGTTGGGAAAACTCTTAACTTTTTCAGTCTGTGCCAGGGATGAACATCCTTGCTTGCCTTCACAGATATTTGTAGGTCCAAATTATTGTTGACCTAATTCATTAAACGAAATGTCTCAAGCAAATAACTTGTGAGACCTGAGAACCTCAAATATTTAGGGTACCAACGTGGAGATGGGATAACCAAGTCCTGATTGACCCAAATTATTGGTTTAGACCAATATGCAAGTTACAATACAGAAATGGGAGGAATGAAAGCTACCCTGAACTGACTAACAAAGCAAAAGAGGAGCGTCATATAGTATCCTGAACAAGGGGCACATCCGTCAGCGGCACTTTCATTAATCACCTTACAGGATCCACTTTCTTGTATGTATGTATGTAAGGCGCCATGTAACCGTATGCACAGATCCTGGGCTCCCGTCAGCTCTCAGGAGCGTACACAGCCTATCATGTTTCTCCAGGAGTCTTATCCAGCATTCGACTTTGATCTAGTTTTTTTTTATCTTACACTCTTTACTGATCTAGTGTCTGTACACAGCTGCGATGCCTAGTTTTGCTGCATAGGGCAAAGGTATTGGTGTTAATTTACCCCTACACACTCTTTACATGAGCTCTGAACCCAGGAGTTGTCCTTCTTGGGCTGAAATAACAATGCAGCTCCTCAGGGGAGTGGCAATGGAAGCTCCTCCCCTTAAAATTATGTGATAGACCAATCAGGATTATGCCCCCTGATCACTCTCTATGGGGTACCATATTAACTGTAGTGTTGCAGTGTTGAGTATTAGTATAAAAAACGACATATCCTGCAATACACTGCACTTACCAGAGGGAGGGGTCTCTGCTTTAAAATATTTTTAAAAAATAAATAAAATGTGTTTGGAACGTTATTTTTTAACTCGGAATTAAAATAAAATAAAAAAGTAAATATAAAGCTATCGAACAAGTAGAATGAGTCGTCTAACCCGGCATCTAACAACAACCTGCAGCATCAGGACATTTACTATCGAGGCGTCGCAAATATCCGCATTGGTAAAGATCAGGCGGCGGCAGACACACGAGTGACAGAATGTAATAAGAGTGAAACACGACATCGATATCACATAATGTACTGCAGCTAAATCACCCGCGCCCCAGCTAAACAACAAATTGCAATTATTGATGCCTTGCCGCAGAAGGAAGAAGTATTGATGCATTTATGATGCACGGTCCGACATATTCTACATATGTACAATGGACCTCGTTTGTCCAATAGATGAAGAATATTTAATATCATTTCTGCTACAATATTTCAGACTGATCCCACGACGGCGCAATATTAAACACGAAAAAAGATCTGCTTTCAATATCACAACTTCCTCACTTCAAAGCTCATAGGAAATTACCTTGTATATTTAAGGTACGGAAAGTCAATAACCATCTCACCAGAAGCATAAGTCATTAGATTACACCGTACGCGGAAAAATCTCGACCCATGATGATTTTTTAAAAATTTTCATTTTCACATTCTTTTGTTATGTTTTATTTTATTTATTCATTTTTTTATTTTTTATGTATTTAGTGTAATTCTTTGTTATTTCTCTTTAATTCTCCTTTTCTTATTTTCTCTCCTTTTTATCAATTTATTTCAGGTGATCAAATCATTTCCAAATGAATAGAATTTGCTTCAAATTTTGATTTGCCAGAATCAGAATTTTTTTTATGATGATTCACTGCTTTTTTCTTTTTAGGCCACGATCACACATTCATCATTTGGTCACTATTTTTTTTACATCAGTATTTATCAGCTAAAACGAGGAGTGGGTGAAAAATGCATAAGTGGTGGTGTTTCTATTATACTTTTCCTCTGATTGTTCCTCTCCTGATTTTAATGTAAAATAATCACCAAATACTGAACGTGTGAACATGGTGTCACGGGTTTACCATGACAGAGAAGAGCCAGAAAACTGCAATTCCTCCTACTCCTGCACTGATTAGAAGCACTTCACCTTCATATTAAATGGTGCAGGTTTCTTTTAGCAGTGCAGGAGCTAGTCTACTCAGTTGAGAGCTCCTGGAAGCTTTCCTGCATGAAGGCTCTCAGCTGTTCACTGTTGGCCACTCCCATCTCCTATATAATCTGGGCCCTGGCTAGCACTCATTGTCATAGCAGCTTATTCTGCATGGCTGGAGGTTGTTGTTGGTTATAATTAGAAAAGGCGTTTGGTGGAGTTATCTGTGACCATTGCTAGGTTTTCAGTGTGACAATTCCCTTTCTTTTCCTACTTTGGTTTAACCCCATCCTTTACTCCCCGGTGCATTCCTCTGTTGTATGTGTGAGTATATTTGTATGTTTGCCATTTTTCGTTATCCCTGTTCGTATTACCTTGTTAGTCTGGTTGGTGTATGTTGGAGCAGCCCCCAGATGCAGGACGGCGGGGTACTCGGTACCGGGTCTATCGGTTCTGAGGATGTCACGGTGGCCTGACCCGGTCCGTGGTCCTGCTAAGGGGCGCCCAATAAAAGGTGTAGGTGGTGGTGTAGGTCGCAGTAAATAACGAGGACACAGGGTTGCAGTCTCTTTACCTCTTTACTGAAGACTTCGGCATCCACAATCCAGAGTACTGCTAACAGGGCAGGCTGAGACCGGCCGGTCCGAAGGCACATCCAGAGTTCCCTTTGCAGGTGGAAATCAGTGCCTACCTACTAGCGCCTGGGTGTTGTAGTACTTCCCTGCTGAGCACCACGGGATAGTCCTCACAACTGTCGTGTATGTTTCTGTTCTCTCTCTCCGTCCCCCAGATGATATGGATAGGACGCACCCGTATGACGGGGTAGGCCTGGAGTTATTTTATAGGGACCCTAGAGACGCCCCTCTCCCACAATTGCCTCCGTTATCTTCATTAGGTGATTTAGGTGAGGCAGCCAACCTATAATTAACTGCCCTGCCGTTGGTTTAAAGTAATGCTTAGAGCCCAATACTTCCTCGGTGTTCCGGCCACCGGCTACGCGCCTCAGTAGGATGTTGCCGATCTCGGGGCACGACTCCTACTGGTTCTTTCGCCTTTGTGCTGTGATCTCGTTTCTCACTTCTCCACAATAAACCTCGGTTCTTATCCTTTCTTAAGATGCCGCCGCAATGAAGTGCAGGCGCGGCTCCGTAACGATCTGTCCTTTTTGCTAGGGCTCTGCCAGGATCCCACCCCTGACAGGGACCCCCCTGGATCTTCCCAAGCAACCTCTTCTCTCACAAGGTGTTACCTGGGCAAAACCCAGTCAGCTTCTCTCTAACTTCCTATCCAACCCCCAGTTTTACCAGATTGTGAGGAGTGGCCTAATACATAGCGCCCTTTGCTCCCCCTGGTGGCCAGACTGTGAAGTGTATTGGTGTCTGTGATACCTGGTCAGGTGAACTCCTTTAGTGCCATCAGACGTACCATCACTCCCCTTAGTGGCGGAGCGTCAGTACTGCCACGACCAGGACTCTGGGGCGCTGCAATTACAGTACACTACTACTCCCCTCTTCCCTGGGTGGGGAAGGGTACAGACTGAGGGTGGATTCAGGAGCTAAGGCAAGGTACGTGGCCCCGGCATCTTCACTGTCAGAAGTAACCAGGGCAAGGTTGGGCGCCCCTAGCCTTAGTGACAAGGAAGGAACCCCTGGTCCCAGAGCACCTGACAACAGAGTTGTGACACATGGCCTTAGGACTAGGGATTAAATAAAACCCTAAAAATTAATATATTCACCTTGCCCATCACCTCTGCTAGTGCCTCTGTTCCTGAGTCCTGTTCTGTTGGCCCACTTCCTCCTTCAAGCTCAACTCTTTTCTTCTGTCCTCAGTCTTTTTCACTCTTCTTCTTCTCTGGTGTTCACTAGACATCAAGTGGAAAACCAAAGAAATGAGCCGGAGCATAAGCTGCTATACATGCAACACAAAGGAGCATTCACACTATGGCCAGATAGCAAACAAAATCTAATATGGAAGTGCGGCGCGCCCCCACACCGCCGCAGGGCCGAGGGGTACCCGGAGCCGGGCCTCTAGGTCTCAGTCCTGGGGTTGTCACGGTGGCTAGACCCGGTCCGTGGCCCTGTCCGTCAGTGGGGGACGTCCGGTGAAATAAGTGGTGCTAATGGTGGTGTAGCGGTGCAGTTGTGGGGTGCAGGTCGCGGTAAATAACGAGGACACCAGGTTGCAGTCTCTTTACCTCTTTACTGGAGATCTCTGAGTCCTCAGTCCAGAATACGGTTCACCAGGCTGCGCAAGTCCGGCCGGTCCAATGGCACCTCCAGAGTCCTCCTCTCAGGTGGAAATCTGTGCCTTCCTTCTAGCGCTATGTGTTGTAGTCCTTCCCTGCTGTGCTCACGGAAAGTGACCCCACAACGGTTGTGTCTGTTTCTTAAGTTCCCTCACAACTCGATTTGATGTTCCTCTGTAATCCACCCCTCCCTGTATTCAGGTTGGAATGGCACCCGTTTGTCAGGTAGGCCTGGAGTTCTTCCGGGACCCTAGAGACGCCCCTCTCCCGCAATTGCCCCCCAAGACTTCATAGGTGATATGTGGTAGACAGCCCGCCTGAGACCGACTGTCCTGCCGCTGTTTGGAGTATGGCTTGAAGCTGTATTCTATTCCACTCCCTCGGCGTTCCGGCCACCGGTATTGCGCCTCAGCAGGGTGCTGCCTCTTTCAACAAAACCCCTGCTGGTATTCTCCTTCTGCTTGATCTCGTTTCTCACTCAGCACAATCTGCCTCGCTTCTAGTCCTTTCTTGGGCACCGCCGCTAAGCTGAGCAGGCACGGTCCCGTTACGTTCTCTCAATGCCAAGCCTCTGCCAGGATCCCACCCCTGGCAGAGACCCTACAGTCTCTCCCTTCACAACACCCTCTGCCACAAGGTGTTGCTCCGTTCAATCCCGTCAGCGTTATCTCTCTAACTTCCTGCCTGACCCCCAGTTTATCCACTATGGTGGGGAGTGGCCTAATGAATAGCACCCTTAGCTCCCCCCGGAGGCCCTGCTGTGAAACATATTGGTGTCTGTGATACCTGATTGGAGGAACTCCTTCAGTGCCATCGAACGTACCATGGCTCCCCTTAGTGGCAGAGCCACAGTACTGCAACGACCAGGACTCTGGGGCGCTGCACTCCCCCCTGGTTAAACACAGTACTCCGGGACTGGGAAGAAAAACAACAATACAGATTAGTAAACAGACATACAATTTTGTTGAGTGCAAAACAATAAGTATACTTGAACAGGCTTCCCTTTATGGGAGGTGAGGACACTTTTAACGTTACAAACATAGTCAACATTATAAATTACAGGCTATACATAACTCCTGTTACCCAACCGGGTATTCTACTTAGTGCAAATTCTGGAACAATAAATTAACATTGCCTTTAAGAAACATACACTCTTAGTTTACCAAAGGCCTTCCTATAATCACATTACAGGGTAGGGTAACTTCACATTCTCCTACTTTGAACCTGCAGGACCGCCTGTCCCTATGGCACCAGACCTTCTGCCTCTCCTTTCTTTTACAGGACCGCCCCGTTCAGCCAGGGCCTACTGCCTTTCGCTACTATACATAGTATAGACATAACATTCCTTTCGTTTAAAGAACTCTGAGCCAGCTCTACTCGGCTCCTTTAAGGACTCACTCTCTAACCCCTACGGGTTCGCTTTCTGTCCTTAGTAACAAAGTAACTTTCTATGGGGACGCAGGGTTTACCTTCTATCCTCACCTTCATAATTACTTCTTTACTTTCAACTATGCAGATCTCTACTTCTACCCCTGCGGGCTCTCTGCATCTTTTCCTTTCACAAAACATTATTTTCAGATTTCACAATTCAAACAATTTAAACACATATAACTTTTCATGTAAAACAGTTACATTCTTTTCAAAGCATCATCATATTACCGTTCTAAAACAGTATCGCTTTCAAGTTCAATTCCACGCATCCCCTTTAAGAGGGGACCAAGCCTTTCTGAGGTAGCTCGTCTTCTCAGCCTACCAGTCCACGCAAAGGCTCCGGAATGGCATCTTCGCAAAGTGTCTTTTAACTAAAACCAGTAGGAAAGGTATCTTCGCAAAGTGTCTTTTAACTAAAACCAGTAGGAGGCACCCTTAAGAAGGTGCAACTATTTACAAGGAAGTTCGAATCATGCACAGTCCATGATTTCACAGTTTGTGTAACTTTTGTGCAAAACTTCAAAGAAACAGCAGTAGTGACCCCGGATCAACAAAGGGGTCACCTTTTAAAGTTTACCCTGGACGGGTTTTAGCAGCAAACAATCAGGAATAGTTAAAACAATAAAATAGCAACTATTTACATTTTCTGACAGCAATGTCTTACTGAGGTTCTGCGGAAGGTGATCTCTTTTCTGGCCTCACCAGACCAACAGATCGGCCCGGTGAGCCAGGACGCCGTTCTGGTCCCAGTAAGGATAAGATTCCCCTCCGGGGGGTCCTCCTTGTCGGCAGGTGCACACGTCCCTCTGGAGTGCGGCGAGGCTGGGCTCCTTGCGGTTCCGCGGGGCCGGGTTCTGCTGCCTTTCCTCCGGGACTATCCCCTTCTGGTGTCCCCGCCGCAGCCCGGAGGGCGATGCATCGCTGGACCCCTCGAGCGAACCAGCCCGTCTCACTGGCGTCCCTCTTCCACCTCGTATAGGTGACGGCATCTCCTGGCTCCAGGTCGCGATCAAACCCCCCGCGGCAAGGTTCCACCTCTTCTCGGTCTACCCGAACTTGTACTGGCTCTCCAATTTCTTGGATCACTCCTCTCCCATATCGGGGATTAAAGGCCACCACCACACCCCAGTGCGAGGTCGGAATCTCCGGCGCGCCAATCGAATCAATCTGCTCCGCCGGCTGGGGTCGGCTCCGCCAGGCGGCCATCAGACGCCGGAAGTGTTCGGCGTCCGGAATTATTTTCAGGTCCGGAGTCGGTAGCGTACCTTCAGACGCGGCCAGGTGGGACGGAGCGGGGGATACTGGGGACAAGCGGATCTCCGTTGGCTGACCCATCCGAGCAAGCACACGGGCATCCTCTTTCAGCCGGCGTGCTAACTGTCGGGCCTCGGCTGCAGCCGCGCACTCCGCGGACATCGGTACAGGGGGTCGTCCCATCTGTGGCCCTGCGAGGGTCAGACCCCGCAGTGTTGGTATCTCTGGGGCTACCCCAGGCTGCGCAGCCTCAGGCCGGGCCGGGTCAGCTCCGCATGGTGCTCCGGGTGTCGCCATCTTTTTCTCCTCTCCCGCGTCTTCTTCCCGCGGTCTCTTCCGTGGGCGGCCCCGTCCCCATGGTCTCCACCCTCCGACCAAAATCAGGAGGCGTACCTCAGCTGTTGACGGGCACGTCCTCAGGACACAGAAATACTTAGACTGGGCGGCCATTGTTCTTCGCGCTCTCCAGCTTGTCTACGCCCACTCCACGCCCCTCTTCTCTTCCTGCGCTCTCCACAGCGCTGCAATGGCGGCGGATTTTGGCGGCAAATGGCACAACACACAGTCCTCTCAATAAAGTACAGTTCAAGCACAGTAAATCACAGTCTCTAGGCACACATGACCTGATTCTTCAGGCTTAAGTAGATCCTGTTCGTGACGCCAAGTTCTGCGGCGCGCCCCCACACCGCCGCAGGGCCGAGGGGTACCCGGAGCCGGGCCTCTAGGTCTCAGTCCTGGGGTTGTCACGGTGGCTAGACCCGGTCCGTGGCCCTGTCCGTCAGTGGGGGACGTCCGGTGAAATAAGTGGTGCTAATGGTGGTGTAGCGGTGCAGTTGTGGGGTGCAGGTCGCGGTAAATAACGAGGACACCAGGTTGCAGTCTCTTTACCTCTTCACTGGAGATCTCTGAGTCCTCAGTCCAGAATACGGTTCACCAGGCTGCGCAAGTCCGGCCGGTCCAATGGCACCTCCAGAGTCCTCCTCTCAGGTGGAAATCTGTGCCTTCCTTCTAGCGCTATGTGTTGTAGTCCTTCCCTGCTGTGCTCACGGAAAGTGACCCCACAACGGTTGTGTCTGTTTCTTAAGTTCCCTCACAACTCGATTTGATGTTCCTCTGTAATCCACCCCTCCCTGTATTCAGGTTGGAATGGCACCCGTTTGTCAGGTAGGCCTGGAGTTCTTCCGGGACCCTAGAGACGCCCCTCTCCCGCAATTGCCCCCCAAGACTTCATAGGTGATATGTGGTAGACAGCCCGCCTGAGACCGACTGTCCTGCCGCTGTTTGGAGTATGGCTTGAAGCTGTATTCTATTCCACTCCCTCGGCGTTCCGGCCACCGGTATTGCGCCTCAGCAGGGTGCTGCCTCTTTCAACAAAACCCCTGCTGGTATTCTCCTTCTGCTTGATCTCGTTTCTCACTCAGCACAATCTGCCTCGCTTCTAGTCCTTTCTTGGGCACCGCCGCTAAGCTGAGCAGGCACGGTCCCGTTACGTTCTCTCAATGCCAAGCCTCTGCCAGGATCCCACCCCTGGCAGAGACCCTACAGTCTCTCCCTTCACAACACCCTCTGCCACAAGGTGTTGCTCCGTTCAATCCCGTCAGCGTTCTCTCTCTAACTTCCTGCCTGACCCCCAGTTTATCCACTATGGTGGGGAGTGGCCTAATGAATAGCACCCTTAGCTCCCCCCGGAGGCCCTGCTGTGAAACATATTGGTGTCTGTGATACCTGATTGGAGGAACTCCTTCAGTGCCATCGAACGTACCATGGCTCCCCTTAGTGGCAGAGCCACAGTACTGCAACGACCAGGACTCTGGGGCGCTGCAGAAGCAAAATGACCCTGCTCTAGGTAAGGAAGTAAAAAGCAATGGTACATATAAATAATACATTGAGGTCTTCTGACACAAGTAGAGGTTTTAATATTAGAAGACAAGACCGTCTCAATGAATACACCTTGTCGCGGTGGGATGACTTTTGCACTTCTTTGATCAAACACAGTATTTACCAAGTTCCCTATGTTATTTATATAAACTATTATTATTAAGTTATTTACTTACTGCTGAGTATTTTCTAAAAAAAAAAGTCTAGAGGCGCAGAGGAGGCAACGATGAGTGTAGACGATTAAGCCTGGAGGAGATAGCGAGCTAGTGGAGGAGCTGAGGCGCTAGGACAGGTGAGGGACGAGGTGAGTAAAGAAACTTTTTGACCAAATCAAATGTCATCAAATTCATTCATCGCTATAATTTACTCTTTTTTTTCCATTTTTATCCCCTTTTTTATATCAGGTTTAATATTTATTACAATTTCCTTCATTTTGTGCTCATTTTTTACATTTTTGATTTACTTTTCTTTTATGGTCTCTTTTCTAATTTCCTCGGGAGTTGAGTGGGTAAAAATTTTTTTTTTTTTTTTACTTTTATCTCTTTCTTTTCCTTTTTTATACTATATTTTTAACACTTCCTTTTTTTAATTCCTTTTTAACTGTATTCTGCCAAATAAAAGGGATGGCTCACATCACTCTCTGTTCTCCGTTAATATTCCGCCTGAAAACTCTAAGTCACGGAGTGTAATGTTTGCAACTTTAGGCTCCGTTCACCTCCTATCCAGTCGCGTCCGCTTTTTTTTTCATGGACTCATACACTACTCTAAAGTGATCAGCAAAAGCCAAGGAGGTCAAACATTTCCCATATGTTCAGGAGATGTCTGAAGACCGTTATTCATATAGAACTTATTATTCTTATGGCTACATTTTATTTATTTATCTATTTTGTTTCTATTTATTTAATATTAACTTTACTGTTGTTATTTTTTCTCTTTCTTTTTGGTCATTTGTTACTTTTCTTTTTTTTTTCACACTGTCTTTTATTTATTATTTTCTTTGACTTTTTCCAGGTAGTAGTTCCTCCGATTACCCCAGAAATCGTGGCTCATTAATGGAGATATATGTGTTTTTCTCCGAGCTGCAGCAAGGGGATTTCATTGGAATTGTTATCTCAGCACAACGGGTATTAAATGTAATTGAGACGACTTGACAAGCTGACAAGGTACAGTTGCAGCCTGGAAACTCATCAACCAGTCAATAAAACATAATGTGCATCGTTCAGGCTGTAATTCGACAAAATAAAAAAAAAGCAAAACAATCATGTAAAAAAAAAAGCTAGAGCTAGAAGAGCCAATTATTCTTCTTTGCTGGAGGGGTCCATATTATTGAACCTTTCGATGCGTCGGCCGGAGTCATTCATCAGGATCATGTAAATGAGGAGAATGTATACAATAAAGCGCTGATGACAAGGAGGCCAAACAAGTCTTCATTATTCCCTCGTCCTGCGGCCGTTACCAGATTTAATAAATGTTTCATACCGCTGCCTGGATGCGGAGTTTACTTCTACAACTTTATAGCGGAGAGTTAAGTACTGTGCGGGGAGGAAGGTCCGTCCAGATTTATTTCGCGTGTCCGGATAAGCGGAGCTCCTACTCCGTCATCTCAGCCTGGAAATGAACTTTTACCAAGTGAGGAGCAACTTTCATCAGAAAATATTTTTATGTTAATGTGTCGTACGTTCATAGGTATCAGAGCTAACGAGGAATAAATGAATCAATGTAGCCACGCGGGCTGCAGCTCACGGGTACATAGACATAGGGGGTGCCGGGGAGGCAGACACAGCCTGATGGGGTACGTTACATGGGGGGCTACACACCGACTCCCCAAATACTGCACTCCAAGTCACAGCATAGACAATGTAACAAACCGTTCTCCTTCTTCTCCAATACTTAATGGATTTTGGCTATTGCCATTGTTATAATGCGACACAGGACGAGCCGAGCGCACGAGCCAAATACACATAAAGCAGCGGAGCATTAATGGAGAATAAATGGCCTTCTATTAACATAATCTAATAATTAAAGTTTTATTAGTACAGGGCATAACTCAGGGGGAGAACATGACACTGCATGGCAGTTATACATTATCAAAGACGTGATATTGTGCGGATTTTCAAATTTCATTTACATGTTTAATATTTCTGAGAAACATCAAGGGAAGAAATGTGTGATCAATGAACTGGTTATAGGAGAGGAATTATAGCAGATATATTGTATATAGGGGACAGTATTATAGTAGTTATATTCTTGTACATAAGGAGCAGTATTATAGTAGTTATATTCTTGTACATAGGGGGCAGTATTATAGTAGTTATATTCTTGTACATAGGGACATTATTATAGTAGTTATATTCTTGTACATAGGGGGCAGTATTATAGTAGTTATATTCTTGTATATAGGGGCAGTATTATAGTAGTTATATTCTTGTACATAGGAGCAGTATTATAGTAGTTATATTCTTGTACATAGGGGGCAGTATTATAGTAGTTATATTCTTGTACATAGGGGCAGTATTATAGTAGTTATATTCTTGTACATAGGAGCAGTATTATAGTAGTTATATTCTTGTACATAGGGGGCAGTATTATAGTAGTTATATTCTTGTATATAGGGGCAGTATTATAGTAGTTATATTCTTGTACATAGGAGCAGTATTATAGTAGTTATATTCTTGTACATAGGGGGCAGTATTATAGTAGTTATATTCTTGTACATAGGGAGCAGTATTATAGTAGTTATATTCTTGTATATAGGGGCAGTATTATAGTAGTTATATTCTTGTACATAGGAGCAGTATTATAGTAGTTATATTCTTGTACATAGGGGCAGTATTATAGTAGTTATATTCTTGTACATAGGGGCAGTATTATAATAGTTATATTCTTGTACATAGAGCAGTATTATAGTAGTTATATTCTTGTACATAGGAGCAGTATTATAGTAGTTATATTCTTGTACATAGAGCAGTATTAAAGTAGTTAAATTCTTGTATATAGGGGCAGTATTATAGTAGTTATATTCTTGTACATAGGAGCAGTATTATAGTAGTTATATTCTTGTACATAGAGCAGTATTAAAGTAGTTAAATTCTTGTATATAGGGGCAGTATTATAGTAGTTATATTCTTGTACATAGGAGCAATATTATAGTAGTTATATTCTTGTATATAGGGGCAGTATTATAGTAGTTATAAGAGACGCTCTCACAAATCACTTAACCATCTGCTCACTCTTTCTATCCTCCTTCTCCTAGTCGCTGGAGCCATCTCTCCGAACCCCGGCCCCCCATGTTATAGCCAGTCAAACCTCCCAACTGCTACACCCAGAAACCCCTCTAACCTTATTAATATTCCATGCATGCCTTCTGTCTCTTTCAATTGTGCTCTTTGGAATTCTCGCTCTGTGTGTAATAAACTCTCCTTCATTCATGACTTCTTCCTTTCTAACTCTCTTAATCTCCTGGCTCTTACTGAAACCTGGATCCAGCAGTCAGACACCACCGCTGCTGCTGCTCTCTCATTTGGTGGACTACACTTTTCTCATACCCCAAGATCAGACAACAGAGCAGGTGGAGGCGTTGGTCTGCTCCTTTCACCCAAATGTACCTTCCAAGTTATCCCCCAAGTACCCTCACTTGTATTCCCTTCCTTTGAGGTCCATGCTGTCAGACTCTACGTCCCCTTCTCCATGCGAGTGGCGGTGGTGTATCGTCCTCCCGGCCCCTCTCACCAGTTCCTGGATCATTTTGCCACCTGGCTTCCACACTTTCTCTCTTATGACACCCCCACCCTCACCATGGGTGATTTCAATATCCCAATTGCTTCTCCCCTCTCCCCATCTGCTTCTCACCTTTTATCTCTAACCTCCTCTTTCGGCCTCTCGCAGCATACTAACTCTCCAACACATGATGATGGAAACTCCCTTGATTTGGTCTTCTCCCGGCTTTGCTCACTGGATGATTTCCCAAACTGCCCTCTCCCGCTCTCTGACCACAACCTTCTTTCATTCTCTATCAAGAACTGCCATCCCGCTCAGGTCATCCCCACTTTCCACACTTATAGAAACATACAGGCCATTAACACCCAGAAACTTATGAAGAACTTGCAGTCTTCATTGGCCCCAATCTCCTCCATCTCTTGTCCTGATTCTGCTCTGAAGCATTACAATGAAACCCTGCAAAGTGCCCTGGAAGAAGCTGCACCTCCTATACATAGAACAACTCGGCACAGACGGCGACAACCGTGGCACACGCTGCAAACACGTTTCCTGCAGCGGTGCTCCAGGTGCGCCAAACGTCTGTGGAGAAAATCTAATCTACCCGAAGATTTCATCCATTATAAGTTCATGTTAAAAACATACAACTCTGCCCTTCACCTCTCCAAACAAACCTATTTCAACACCCTCATCACCTCGCTGTCCAATAACCCTAAACGTCTCTTTGACACTTTCCGGTCCCTACTCAACCCAAGAGAGCAGGCCCCAACCACAGATCTCCACGCTGACGATCTGGCCAATTACTTCAAAGAAAAAATTGACCACATTCGACAGGAAATCATTTCCCAATCTCTTCATACCAAGCACTGTCCTCCCTCCCCCACTGCATCTAGTTCACTCTCTGACTTTGAACCAGTTACAGAAGAAGAAGTAAGCAGGCTCCTTGCATCTTCTCGCCCGACCACTTGCACCAGCGACCCCATTCCGTCGCATCTCCTCCAGTCCCTTTCCCCGGCTGTCACCTCTCACCTAACAAAAATATTCAACCTTTCCCTCACTTCCGGTATTTTTCCCTCCTCATTTAAGCATGCCATCATACATCCACTACTTAAAAAGCCCTCCCTCGATCAAAATTGTGCCGCTAATTATAGACCTGTCTCTAATCTTCCCTTCATCTCTAAACTCCTGGAACGCCTGGTCCACTCCCGTCTTACCCGCTATCTCTCAGATAATTCTCTTCTCGACCCTCTTCAATCTGGTTTCCGCTCTTTACACTCTACTGAAACTGCCCTCACTAAAGTCTCTAATGACCTACTAACAGCTAAATCTAATGGTCACTACTCCATGCTAATTCTCTTGGATCTCTCCGCAGCATTCGACACTGTGGATCATCAGCTCCTCCTCACTATGCTCCGCTCCATCGGCCTCAAGGACACCTTTCTCTCTTGGTTCTCCTCCTATCTCTCTGGCCGATCCTTCACTGTATGTTTTGCTGGTTCCTCCTCCTCTCACCTTCCCCTTACTGTTGGGGTTCCTCAAGGATCAGTCCTAGGCCCCCTCCTCTTCTCTTTGTATACTGCCCCTATTGGACAAACAATCAGTAGATTTGGTTTCCAGTACCATCTCTATGCTGACGACACCCAATTATATACCTCTTCTCCTGTTATCACGCCGACCTTTTTAGAAAACACCAGTGATTGTCTTACCGCTGTCTCTAACATCATGTCCTCCCTCTATCTGAAACTGAACCTGTCAAAAACTGAACTCCTCGTGTTCTCTCCCTCTACAAACCTACCTTTGCCCGACATTGCCATCTCCGTGTGCGGTTCCACCATTACTCCAAAGCAACATGCCCGCTGCCTTGGAGTCATCCTTGATTCCGAGCTTTCATTCACCCCCCACATCCGATCACTGGCTCGCTCTTCTTATCTGCATCTCAAAAACATTTCCAGAATTCGCCCTTTTCTTACTTTCGACTCTGCAAAAACTCTTACTGTCTCACTTATTCATTCTCGTCTGGACTATTGTAACTCTCTACTAATTGGCCTACCTTTTACCAGACTCTCCCCGCTCCAATCTGTCCTGAATGCTGCTGCCAGGATCATATTCCTCGCCAACCGTTACACCGATGCCTCTACCTTGTGCCAGTCATTACACTGGCTACCCATCCAATCCAGAATCCAGTACAAAACTACTACCCTCATCCACAAAGCACTCCATGGCTCAGCACCACCCTACATATCCTCTCTGGTCTCAGTCTACCAACCTACCCGTGCCCTCCGCTCTGCTAATGACCTCAGGTTAGCATCCTCAATAATCAGAACCTCCCACTCCCGTCTCCAAGACTTTACACGTGCGGCGCCGATTCTTTGGAATGCACTACCTAGGTTAATACAATTAATCCCCAATCCCCACAGTTTTAAGCGTGCACTAAAAACTCATTTGTTCAGATTGGCCTACCGCCTCAACGCATTAACCTAATTATCCCTGTGTGGCCCATTAAAAAAAAAACAACAACATAATCACGTTCCTCCATCATGTTCTCATACACTTTATGCAGTTAATAGCCTCTGTGTCTGTACTGCTACATACTTAGGCAGTTAACTGGTTCATGCAGCTTTACATGAACACCCGAGCCTTACACTATGGCTGGTCCAAATAACTAAAGCAATTGTTACCATCCACCTCTTGTGTCTCCCCTTTTCCTCATAGATTGTAAGCTTGCGAGCAGCAGGGCCCTCATTCCTCCTGGTATCTGTTTTGAACTGTGATTTCTGTTATGCTGTAATGTCTGTTGTCTGTATAAGTCCCCTCTATAAGTTGTAAAGCGCTGCGGAATATGTTGGCGCTATATAAATAAAATTATTATTATTATTATTATTAGTTATATTCTTGTACATAGGAGCAGTATTATAGTAGTTATATTCTTGTACATAGAGCAGTATTAAAGTAGTTAAATTCTTGTATATAGGAGCAGTATTATAGTAGTTATATTCTTGTATATAGGGGCAGTATTATAGTAGTTATATTCTTGTACATAGGGGCAGTATTATAGTAGTTATATTCTTGTACATAGGAGCAGTATTATAGTAGTTATATTCTTGTATATAGGGGCAGTATTATAGTAGTTATATTCTTGTACATAGGGGCAGTATTATAGTAGTTATATTCTTGTACATAGGAACAGTATTATAGTTGTTATATTCTACTACATAGGGGCAGTATTATAGTAGTTATATTCTTGTACATAGGGAGCAGTATTATAGTAGTTATATTCTTGTACATTGGAGCAGTATTATAGTAGTTATATTCTTGTACATAGGGGCAGTATTATAGTAGTTATATTCTTGTACATAGGAACAGTATTATAGTTGTTATATTCTACTACATAGGGGCAGTATTATAGTAGTTATATTCTTGTACATAGGGAGCAGTATTATAGTAGTTATATTCTTGTACATAGGGGCAGTATTATAGTAGATATATTCTTGTATATAGGGGCAGTATTATAGTAGTTATATTCTTGTACATAGGAGCAGTATTATAGTAGTTATATTCTTGTACATAGGGATCAGTATTATAGTAGTTATGTACTTGTACATAGGGGCAGTATTATAGTATATTATGTTCCAAATTATTATGCAAATTATATTTTTCTCGGATTTTCCTAAATGGTCGGTGCAAATGACAGTCAGTCTAATAAAAGTCATCACCCGTTAGATTATACATCGAATTTTATTGAATAAACCTCCCAATGATAACAGTATAATCTCCAAAATGAATAAAAACTTAAAATGCACTGTTCCAAATTATTAGGCAAAGTAGAATTTCTAAACATTTGATATAAAGAACTGAAAATGCTCATTTGTGGAATTTGCAGCATTAGGAGGTCACATTCACTGAACAAAAAGCTATTTAACTCCAAAACATCCTAACAGGCCAAGTTACATGTTACCATAGGAGCCTTCTTTGATGTCACCTTCACAATTCCTGCATCCATTGAACTTATGAGTTTTTGGAGAGTTTCTGCTTGTATTTCTTCCCTCCCAGAGCTGCTGTTTTGATGTGAACGGCCTCCCACCCTCATAGATCTTTTGCTTGATGATACTCTAAAGGTTCTCTATAGGGTTGAGGTCAGGGGAAGATGGTGGCCACACCATGAGTTTATCTCCGTTTATGCCCATAGCAGCCAATGACTCAGAGGTTTTCTTTGCAGCATGAGATGGGGCATTGTCAGCATGAAGATGATTTTGCTCCTGAAGGCACGTTTCTGCTTTTTATACCATGGAGGAAAGTTGTCAGTCAGAAACTCCATATACTTTGCTGAGGTCATTTTCACACCTTCAGGAACCTTAAAGGGCCCTACCAGCCGTTTCCCCATGATTCCGGCCCAAAACATGACTCCTCCACCTCTTTGCTCTTGTTGCAGCCTTGTTGGGACATGGTGGCCATCCACCAACTATCCACTACTCCATCCATCTGGACCATCCAGGGTTGCTCAACACTTATCAGTAAACAAGAATGTTTGGAAATTAGTCTTCATGTATGTGAGGGCCCAATGCAACCTTTTCTGCTTGTGAACACTGTTTAATGGTGGCCGAATAGTAGGTTTATGCACCACAGCAAGCCTTTGAAGGAGCCTACACCTTGAGGTTCGAGGGACTCCAGAGGCACCAGCAGCTTCAAATATCTGTTTGCTGCTTTGTAATGGCTTTTTAGCAGCTGCTCTCTTAATCTGATGAACTTGACTGGCAGAAATCTTCCTCATTATGCCTTTATCAGCACAAACACATCTGTGCTCAGATAGAGCCACAAATCTCTTAACAGTATGATGATTATGCTTAAGTTTTCAGGAAATTTCTAATGTTTTCATCCCTTCACCAAGGCATTGCTCTATTTGATGCTTTTCAGCAGTAGAGAGATCCTTTTTCTTTCCCATGTTACTTGAAAACTGTGACCTGCTTAATAATGTGGAACATCATTTTTAAGTAGTTTTCCTTTAATTAGAATCACCTGGAAAACTAATTATCCCATGTGTTTAAGATTGATTTGAGTGATCCATTGAGCCCTGAGACACAATACCATCCACGAGTTTATTTGGAAAACAAAACAATTAAATCTTTATCACACTTAAATCCAATTTGCATAATAATTTAGAACACAGTGTAGTTATATTCTTGTACATAGGGGCAGTATTATAGTAGTTATATTCTTGTACATAGGGGCAGTATTATAGTAGTTATATTCTTGTACATAGGGAGCAGTATTATAGTAGTTATATTCTTGTACATAGGGGTAGTATTATAGTAGTTATATTCTTGTACATAGGGGGCAGTATTATAGTAGTTATATTCTTGTACATAGGGGGTAGTATTATAGTAGTTATATTCTTGTACATAGGGGCAGTATAATAGTAGTTATATTCTTGTACATAGGAGCAGTATTATAGTAGTTATATTCTTGTACATGGGGCAGTATTATAGTAGTTATATTGTTGTACATAGGAGCAGTATTATAGTAGTTATATTCTTGTACATAGGGGGCAGTATTATAGTAGTTATATTCTTGTACATAGGGGCTAGTATTATAGTAGTTATATTCTTGTACATAGGGGCAGTATTATAGTAGTTATATTCTTGTACATAGGAGCAGTATTATAGTAGTTATATTCTTGTACATAGGAGCAGTATTATAGTAGTTATATTCTTGTACATAGGGGCAGTATTATAGTAGCTATATTCTTGTACATAGGAACAGTATTATAGTAGTTATATTCTTGTACATAGGGGCAGTATTATAGTAGTTATATTCTTGTACATAGGGGGCAGTATTATAGTAGTTATATTCTTGTACATAGGGGGTAGTATTATAGTAGTTATATTCTTGCACATAGCAGCAGTATTATAGTAGTTATATTCTTGTACATAGGAGCAGTATTATAGTAGTTATATTCTGATACATAGGGGCAGTATTATAGTAGTTATATTCTTGTACATAGGGGGCAGTATTATAGTAGTTATATTCTTGCACATAGCAGCAGTATTATAGTAGTTATATTCTTGTACATAGGAGCAGTATTATAGTAGTTATATTCTGATACATGGGGCAGTATTATAGTAGTTATATTCTGATACATAGGGGGCAGTATTATAGTAGTTATATTCTTGTACATGGGGCAGTATTATAGTAGTTATATTCTTGTACATAGGAGCAGTATTATAGTAGTTATATTCTTGTACATAGGGGCAGTATTATAGTAGTTATATTCTTGTACATAGGGGCTGTATTATAGTAGTTATATTCTTGTACATAGGAGCAGTATTACAGTAGTTATATTCTTGTACATAGGAGCAGTATTATAGTAGTTATATTCTTGTACATAGGAACAGTATTATAGTAGTTATATTCTTGTACATAGGGGCAGTATTATAGTAGTTATATTCTTGTACATAGGGGGCAGTATTATAGTAGTTATATTCTTGTACATAGGGGGTAGTATTATAGTAGTTATATTCTTGCACATAGCAGCAGTATTATAGTAGTTATATTCTTGTACATAGGAGCAGTATTATAGTAGTTATATTCTGATACATAGGGGCAGTATTATAGTAGTTATATTCTGATACATAGGGGCAGTATTATAGTAGTTATATTCTTGTACATAGCAGCAGTATTATAGTAGTTATATTCTTGCACATAGCAGCAGTATTATAGTAGTTATATTCTTGTACATAGGAGCAGTATTATAGTAGTTATATTCTGATACATAGGGGCAGTATTATAGTAGTTATATTCTTGTACATAGGAACAGTATTATAGTAGTTATATTCTTGTACATAGGGGCAGTATTATAGTAGTTATATTCTTGTACATAGGGGGCAGTATTATAGTAGTTATATTCTTGTACATAGGGGGTAGTATTATAGTAGTTATATTCTTGCACATAGCAGCAGTATTATAGTAGTTATATTCTTGTACATAGGAGCAGTATTATAGTAGTTATATTCTGATACATAGGGGCAGTATTATAGTAGTTATATTCTGATACATAGGGGGCAGTATTATAGTAGTTATATTCTTGTACATAGGGGGTAGTATTATAGTAGTTATATTCTTGCACATAGCAGCAGTATTATAGTAGTTATATTCTTGTACATAGGAGCAGTATTATAGTAGTTATATTTTGATACATAGGGGCAGTATTATAGTAGTTATATTCTGATACATAGGGGGCAGTATTATAGTAGTTATATTCTTGTACATGGGGCAGTATTATAGTAGTTATATTCTTGTACATAGGAGCAGTATTATAGTAGTTATATTCTTGTACATAGGGGCAGTATTATAGTAGTTATATTCTTGTACATAGGGGCAGTATTATAGTATTTATATTCTTGTACATAGGAGCAGTATTATAGTAGTTATATTCTTGTACATAGGAGCAGTATTATAGTAGTTATATTCTTGTACATAGGAGCAGTATTATAGTAGTTATATTCTTGTACATAGAGGCAGTATTATAGTAGTTATATTCTTGTACATAGGAACACTATTATAGTAGTTATATTCTTGTACATAGGGGCAGTATTATAGTAGTTATATTCTTGTACATAGGGGGCAGTATTATAGTAGTTATATTCTTGTACATAGGGGGTAGTATTATAGTAGTTATATTCTTGCACATAGCAGCAGTATTATAGTAGTTATATTCTTGTACATAGGAGCAGTATTATAGTAGTTATATTCTGATACATAGGGGCAGTATTATAGTAGTTATATTCTGATACATAGGGGGCAGTATTATAGTAGTTATATTCTTGTACATAGGGGGTAATATTATAGTAGTTATATTCTTGCACATAGCAGCAGTATTATAGTAGTTATATTCTTGTACATAGGAGCAGTATTATAGTAGTTATATTCTTGTACATAGGGGCAGTATTATAGTAGTTATATTCTTGTACATAGGGGGCAGTATTATAGTAGTTATATTCTTGTACATAGGGGGTAGTATTATAGTAGTTATATTCTTGCACATAGCAGCAGTATTATAGTAGTTATATTCTTGTACATAGGAGCAGTATTATAGTAGTTATATTCTGATACATAGGGGCAGTATTATAGTAGTTATATTCTGATACATAGGGGGCAGTATTATAGTAGTTATATTCTTGTACATAGGGGGTAATATTATAGTAGTTATATTCTTGCACATAGCAGCAGTATTATAGTAGTTATATTCTTGTACATAGGAGCAGTATTATAGTAGTTATATTCTGATACATAGGGGCAGTATTATAGTAGTTATATTCTGATACATAGGGGGCAGTATTATAGTAGTTATATTCTTGTACATAGCAGCAGTATTATAGTAGTTATATTCTTGTACATAGGAGCAGTATTATAGTAGTTATATTCTTGTACATAGGGGCAGTATTATAGTAGTTATATTCTTGTACATAGGGAGCAGTATTATAGTAGTTATATTCTTGTACATTGGAGCAGTATTATAGTAATTATATTCTTGTACATAGGAGCAGTATTATAGTAGTTATATTCTTGTACATAGGGGTAGTATTATAGTAGTTATATTCTTGTACATAGAGGCAGTATTATAGTAGTTATATTCTTGTACATAGGAGCAGTATTATAGTAGTTATATTCTTGTACATTGGAGCAGTATTATAGTAATTATATTCTTGTACATAGGAGCAGTATTATAGTAGTTATATTCTTGTACAAAGGAGCAGTATTATAGTAGTTATGTACTTGTACATAGGGGCAGTATTATAGTATATTATGTTCCAAATTATTATGCAAATTATATTTTTCTCGGATTTTCCTAAATGGTCGGTGCAAATGACAGTCAGTCTAATAAAAGTCATCACCCGTTAGATTATACATCGAATTTTATTGAATAAACCTCCCAATGATAACAGTATAATCTCCAAAATGAATAAAAAAATAAAAACTTAAAATGCAGTGTTCCAAATTATTAGGCACAGTAGAATTTCTAAACATTTGATATAAAGAACTGAAAATACTCATTTGTGGAATTTGCAGCATTAGGAGGTCACATTCACTGAACAAAAAGCTATTTAACTCCAAAACATCCTAACAGGCCAAGTAACATGTTAACATAGGAGCCTTCATTGATATCACCTTCACAATTCCTGCATCCATTGAACTTATGAGTTTTTGGAGAGTTTCTGCTTGTATTTCTTCCCTCCCAGAGCTGCTGTTTTGATGTGAACGGCCTCCCACCCTCATAGATCTTTTGCTTGATGATCCTCCAAAGGTTCTCTATAGGGTTGAGGTCAGGGGAAGATGGTGGCCACACCATGAGTTTATCTCCTTTTATGCCCATAGCAGCCAATGACTCAGGTTCTTTGCAGCATGAGATGGGGCATTGTCAGCATGAAGATGATTTTGCTCCTGAAGGCACATTTCTGCTTTTTATACCATGGAGGAAAGTTGTTAGTCAGAAACTCCATATACTTTGCTGAGGTCATTTTCACACCTTCAGGAACCTTAAAGGGCCCTACCAGCCGTTTCCCCATGATTCCGGCCCAAAACATGACTCCTCCACCTCCTCGCTCTTGTTGCAGCCTTGTTGGGACATGGTGGCCATCCACCAACTATCCACTACTCCATCCATCTGGACCATCCAGGGTTGCTCAACACTTATCAGTAAACAAGAATGTTTGGAAATTAGTCTTCATGTATGTGAGGGCCCAATGCAACCTTTTCTGCTTGTGAACACTGTTTAATGGTGGCCGAATAGTAGGTTTATGCACCACATCAAGCCTTTGAAGGAGCCTACACCTTGAGGTTCGAGGGACTCCTGAGGCACCAGCAGCTTCAAATATCTGTTTGCTGCTTTGTAATGGCTTTTTAGCAGCTGCTCTCTTAATCCGATGAACTTGACTGGCAGAAATCTTCCTCATTATGCCTTTATCAGCACAAACACATCTGTGCTCAGATAGAGCCACAAATCTCTTAACAGTATGGTGATTATGCTTAAGTTTTCAGGAAATTTCTAATGTTTTCATCCCTTCACCAAGGCATTGCACTATTTGATGCTTTTCAGCAGTAGAGAGATCCTTTTTCTTTCCCATGTTACTTGAAAACTGTGACCTGCTTAATAATGTGGAACATCATTTTTAAGTAGTTTTCCTTTAATTAGAATCACCTGGAAAACTAATTATCCCATTTGTTTAAGATTGATTTCAGTGATCCATTGAGCCCTGAGACACAATACCATCCACGAGTTTATTTGGAAAACAAAACAATTAAATCTTTATCACACTTAAATCCAATTTGCATAATAATTTAGAACACAGTGTAGTTATATTCTTGTACATAGGGGCAGTATTATAGTAGTTATATTCTTGTACATAGGGGCAGTATTATAGTAGTTATATTCTTGTACATAGGGGGCAGTATTATAGTAGTTATATTCTTGTACATAGGGGTAGTATTATAGTAGTTATATTCTTGTACATAGGGGCAGTATTATAGTAGTTATATTCTTGTACATAGGAGCAGTATTATAGTAGTTATATTCTTGTACATGGGGCAGTATTATAGTAGTTATATTGTTGTACATAGGAGCAGTATTATAGTAGTTATATTCTTGTACATAGGGGGCAGTATTATAGTAGTTATATTCTTGTACATAGGGGGTAGTATTATAGTAGTTATATTCTTGTACATAGGGGCAGTATTATAGTAGTTATATTCTTGTACATAGGAGCAGTATTATAGTAGTTATATTCTTGTACATGGGGCAGTATTATAGTAGTTATATTCTTGTACATAGGAGCAGTATTATAGTAGTTATATTCTTGTACATAGGGGCAGTATTATAGTAGTTATATTCTTGTACATAGGGGCAGTATTATAGTAGTTATATTCTTGTACATAGGAGCAGTATTATAGTAGTTATATTCTTGTACATAGGAGCAGTATTATAGTAGTTATATTCTTGTACATAGGAGCAGTATTATAGTATGTATATTGTTGTACATAGGGAGCAGTATTATAGTAGTTATATTCTTGTACATAGGGGCAGTATTATAGTAGTTATATTCTTGTACATAGGAACAGTATTATAGTAGTTATATTCTTGTACATAGGGGCAGCATTATAGTAGTTATATTCTTGTACATAGGGGGCAGTATTATAGTAGTTATATTCTTGTACATAGGGGGTAGTATTATAGTAGTTATATTCTTGCACATAGCAGCAGTATTATAGTAGTTATATTCTTGTACATAGGAGCAGTATTATAGTAGTTATATTCTGATACATAGGGGCAGTATTATAGTAGTTATATTCTGATACATAGGGGGCAGTATTATAGTAGTTATATTCTTGTACATAGGGGGTAGTATTATAGTAGTTATATTCTTGCACATAGCAGCAGTATTATAGTAGTTATATTCTTGTACATAGGAGCAGTATTATAGTAGTTATATTCTTGTACATAGGGGGCAGTATTATAGTGGTTGTATTCTTGTACATAGGGGCAGTATTATAGTAGTTATATTCTTGTACATAGGGAGCAGTATTATAGTAGTTATATTCTTGTACATAGGGGCAGTATTATAGTAGTTATATTCTTGTACATAGGAGCAGTATTATAGTAGTTATATTCTTGTACATAGGGAGCAGTATTATAGTAGTTATATTCTTGTACATAGGGGCAGTATTATAGTAGTTATATTCTTGTACATAGGAACAGTATTATAGTAGTTATATTCTTGTACATAGGGGGTAGTATTATAGTAGTTATATTCTTGCACATAGCAGCAGTATTATAGTAGTTATATTCTTGTACATAGGAGCAGTATTATAGTAATTATATTCTTGTACATAGGAGCAGTATTATAGTAGTTATATTCTTGTACATAGGGAGCAGTATTATAGTAGTTATATTCTTGTACATAGGGGCAGTATTATAGTAGTTATATTCTTGTACATAGGAGCAGTATTATAGTAGTTATATTCTTGTACATAGGAGCGGTATTATAGTAGTTATATTCTTGTATATAGGAGCAGTATTATAGTAGTTATATTCTTGCACATAGGGGCAGTATTATAGTAGTTATATTCTTGTACATAGGAGCAGTATTATAGTAGTTATATTCTTGTACATAGGGGCAGTATTATAGTAGTTATATTCTTGTACATAGGGGCAGTATTATAGTAGTTATATTCTTGTACATAGGGGCAGTATTATAGTAGTTATATTCTTGTACATAGGGGGCAGTATTATAGTAGTTATATTCTTGTACATAGGGGCAGTATTATAGTAGTTATATTATTATACATAGGGGCAGTATTATAGTAGTTATATTCTTGTACATAGGGGCAGTATTGTAGTAGTTATATTCTTGTACATAGGGAGCAGTATTTTAGTAGATATATTCTTGTACATAGCGACAGTATAATAATCATTATTTTCACGGACATAGGAGCAGTATTATAGTTGGTTTGATCTGGTGCATTTTGCATTTACTCTCATAGATCCCTTCTTCCTAAGTTTATTCCTGCCAGTAAACAGATAAGCTACATGTCACTAATGCTCTTGTGTATAACTGCTGAGGATCATAGTTACACAAATTATTAGAAACAGAATAACTTTTATCTAATGTTTCCTTTTTAGTTTTTTTTTTTCAGAAATAAACAATAATAAAGAATTCTAAATCAGGATTTTGCACAACTTTTACATTCTCGTCAATATTTCAGCAGGGTCAATAATTTTAGTCCGCTGTCATTTAACCTGGAGGCGATGTTCTGGACTATTAACTATTAATGAACTGTTCTTATGTAACATTCTGACTCTGGAGCTGCATGATACATTGTTGCAGATTCAGCATGTAATATACAGTACCACAAATTCCATTAACTAGGGCAGCGCCCCCCTGCTATGCGAAGACTATAACTCCCACCGTGTCCTGACAGCCTTGGGCACGATGTTGGTTTTGTCACCCTGCAGTTCCTGTACATTGGATGGTAAGGATATATAGCGCTACATTGGATGGTAAGGATATATAGCGCTACATTGGGTGGTAAGGATATATAGCGCTACATTGGGTGGTAAGGATATATAGCGCTACATTGGATGGTAAGGATATATAGCGCTACATTGGATGGTAAGGATATATAGCGCTACATTGGATGGTAAGGATATATAGCGCTACATTGGATGGTAAGGATATATAGCGCTACATTGGATGGTAAGGATATATAGCGCTACATTGGGTGGTAAGGATATATAGCGCTACATTGGGTGGTAAGGATATATAGCGCTACATTGGATGGTAAGGATATATAGCGCTACATTGGGTGGTAAGGATATATAGCACTACATTGGATGGTAAGGATATATAGCACTACATTGGGTGGTAAGGATATATAGCACTACATTGGGTGGTAAGGATATATAGCACTACATTGGGTGGTAAGGATATATAGGGCTACATTGCGTGGTAAGGATATATAGCGCTACATTGGGTGGTAAGGATATATAGGGCTACATTGGGTGGTAAGGATATATAGCGCTACATTGGGTGGTAAGGATATATAGCGCTACATTGGGTGGTAAGGATATATAGCACTACATTGGGTGGTAAGGATATATAGCACTACATTGGGTGGTAAGGATATATAGGGCTACATTGCGTGGTAAGGATATATAGCGCTACATTGGGTGGTAAGGATATATAGGGCTACATTGGGTGGTAAGGATATATAGCGCTACATTGGGTGGTAAGGATATATAGCGCTACATTGGGTGGTAAGGATATATAGCGCTACATTGCGTGGTAAGGATATATAGCGCTACATTGGGTGGTAAGGATATATAGCGCTACATTGGATGGTAAGGATATATAGCGCTACATTGGGTGGTAAGGATATATAGCGCTACATTGGGTGGTAAGGATATATAGCGCTACATTGGATGGTAAGGATATATAGCGCTACATTGGGTGGTAAGGATATATAGCGCTACATTGGATGGTAAGGATATATAGCGCTACATTGGGTGGTAAGGATATATAGCGCTACATTGGGTGGTAAGGATATATAGCGCTACATTGGATGGTAAGGATATATAGCGCTACATTGCGTGGTAAGGATATATAGCGCTACATTGCGTGGTAAGGATATATAGCGCTACATTGGGTGGTAAGGATATATAGCGCTACATTGGGTGGTAAGGATATATAGCGCTACATTGGGTAGTAAGGATATATAGCGCTACATTGGATGGTAAGGATATATAGCGCTACATTGGGTGGTAAGGATATATAGCGCTACATTGGATGGTAAGGATATATAGCGCTACATTGGGTGGTAAGGATATATAGCGCTACATTGGGTGGTAAGGATATATAGCGCTACATTGGATGGTAAGGATATATAGCGCTACATTGGGTGGTAAGGATATATAGCACTACATTGGGTGGTAAGGATATATAGCACTACATTGGGTGGTAAGGATATATAGGGCTACATTGGGTGGTAAGGATATATAGCGCTACATTGCGTGGTAAGGATATATAGCGCTACATTGCGTGGTAAGGATATATAGCGCTACATTGCGTGGTAAGGATATATAGCGCTACATTGGATGGTAAGGATATATAGCGCTACATTGGGTGGTAAGGATATATAGCGCTACATTGGGTGGTAAGGATATATAGCGCTACATTGGGTGGTAAGGATATATAGCGCTACATTGGGTGGTAAGGATATATAGCGCTACATTGGATGGTAAGGATATATAGCGCTACATTGGGTGGTAAGGATATATAGGGCTACATTGCGTGGTAAGGATATATAGCGCTACATTGGATGGTAAGGATATATAGCGCTACATTGGGTGGTAAGGATATATAGCGCTACATTGGGTGGTAAGGATATATAGCGCTACATTGGATGGTAAGGATATATAGCGCTACATTGGATGGTAAGGATATATAGCGCTACATTGGGTGGTAAGGATATATAGGGCTACATTGGGTGGTAAGGATATATAGCGCTACATTGGATGGTAAGGATATATAGCGCTACATTGGATGGTAAGGATATATAGCGCTACATTGGATGGTAAGGATATATAGCGCTACATTGGGTGGTAAGGATATATAGCGCTACATTGGATGGTAAGGATATATAGCGCTACATTGGATGGTAAGGATATATAGCGCTACATTGGATGGTAAGGATATATAGCGCTACATTGGATGGTAAGGATATATAGCGCTACATTGGGTGGTAAGGATATATAGCGCTACATTGGATGGTAAGGATATATAGCGCTACATTGGGTGGTAAGGATATATAGCGCTACATTGCGTGGTAAGGATATATAGCGCTACATTGGGTGGTAAGGATATATAGCGCTACATTGGGTGGTAAGGATATATAGCGCTACATTGGGTGGTAAGGATATATAGCGCTACATTGGATGGTAAGGATATATAGCGCTACATTGGGTGGTAAGGATATATAGGGCTACATTGGGTGGTAAGGATATATAGCGCTACATTGGGTGGTAAGGATATATAGCGCTACATTGGGTGGTAAGGATATATAGGGCTACATTGCGTGGTAAGGATATATAGCGCTACATTGGATGGTAAGGATATATAGCGCTACATTGGGTGGTAAGGATATATAGGGCTACATTGGGTGGTAAGGATATATAGCGCTACATTGGGTGGTAAGGATATATAGCGCTACATTGGATGGTAAGGATATATAGCGCTACATTGGGTGGTAAGGATATATAGCGCTACATTGGATGGGAAGGACATATAGCGCTACATTGGGTGGTAAGGATATATAGCGCTACATTGGGTGGTAAGGATATATAGCGCTACATTGGGTGGTAAGGATATATAGCGCTACATTGGGTGGTAAGGATATATAGCGCTACATTGGATGGTAAGGATATATAGCGCTACATTGGGTGGTAAGGATATATAGCGCTACATTGGGTGGTAAGGATATATAGGGCTACATTGCGTGGTAAGGATATATAGCGCTACATTGGGTGGTAAGGATATATAGCGCTACATTGGATGGTAAGGATATATAGCACTACATTGGGTGGTAAGGATATATAGCGCTACATTGGGTGGTAAGGATATATAGCGCTACATTGGGTGGTAAGGATATATAGCGCTACATTGGATGGTAAGGATATATAGCACTACATTGGGTGGTAAGGATATATAGCGCTACATTGGATGGTAAGGATATATAGGGCTACATTGGGTGGTAAGGATATATAGCGCTACATTGGGTGGTAAGGATATATAGCGCTACATTGGGTGGTAAGGATATATAGCGCTACATTGGATGGTAAGGATATATAGCGCTACATTGGATGGTAAGGATATATAGCGCTACATTGGGTGGTAAGGATATATAGCGCTACATTGGATGGTAAGGATATATAGCGCTACATTGGATGGTAAGGATATATAGCACTACATTGGGTGGTAAGGATATATAGGGCTACATTGGGTGGTAAGGATATATAGGGCTACATTGGGTGGTAAGGATATATAGCGCTACATTGGGTGGTAAGGATATATAGGGCTACATTGCGTGGTAAGGATATATAGCGCTACATTGGGTGGTAAGGATATATAGCGCTACATTGGATGGTAAGGATATATAGCGCTACATTGGGTGGTAAGGATATATAGCGCTACATTGCGTGGTAAGGATATATAGCGCTACATTGGGTGGTAAGGATATATAGGGCTACATTGGGTGGTAAGGATATATAGCGCTACATTGGGTGGTAAGGATATATAGCGCTACATTGGGTGGTAAGGATATATAGCGCTACATTGGGTGGTAAGGATATATAGCGCTACATTGGATGGTAAGGATATATAGCGCTACATTGGGTGGTAAGGATATATAGCGCTACATTGCGTGGTAAGGATATATAGCGCTACATTGGGTGGTAAGGATATATAGCGCTACATTGGGTGGTAAGGATATATAGCGCTACATTGGGTGGTAAGGATATATAGCACTACATTGGGTGGTAAGGATATATAGCGCTACATTGCGTGGTAAGGATATATAGCGCTACGTCATGGTTTCAGTCAGTAACTAATATACATCTGCGTTCTGTGGCAGGGTTATACGTTCCTGCGAAATGTGAAGAGTTTGAAGGAAAGTTCCACAAATTGGTGCGGACCACGTGTAAGATAGAGAAGTGACAATTTCATTACACCCTGTTTGAGTTCTGTGATTTTACATATTAGCATATAATAAAAAAAACCTGGTCCTTAGGAAGCATTATATATGGCCAACACATGGTAACTTACACAGTGCCATTATATATTTGCCTAAAAACTGATCCAATATGCAGAAGCAGTGTGATAAATTAAGTACACCCCAAAAATCAGTAGCCTGTAGAAAAAGCTTTAGCATCAATAATTTCTGAATTTATGGTTTTCCACTTTACTTTTTCAGTCTCTTTCATCATTTCAGAGGATTTTTTTCAGTCTCTTTCATTTTTCAGTGGAATTTTGGTTACTCATCTTTACAACATTGCTTAAAGGGGTCTTCTGTCCTTAGGCCACAAGTCAGGAGCCATCCTATATGACTGCAGAGTTGTAAATTAGTGACTGACAGCTACCTGCGCATGCCGTCATACAGGGAAGACTGTCAATCACTATTACATTTCGGAAGGTCCCGCTACAACATTTCTATTGGGTTCAGGTCTGGACAGAAGAATAAATGGAGAGATGGAAGTTTGCTGTGCTGCCGAGGACACTAGGAGTGCGGTGTGCGCTCACCGGGGGTTGTGTAAGCCACAACACTGTACCTGCACATAAAAAAACATCTGCTGCAGATGAAAGGAGGGAAATCCAGTGCAGAAAGGGATTCTGTGCTGCCGAGGACACTAACGGGACTATTACTGGTGTACAGGAGGAAGTATCCAGGAGGCAATATAGATGAATAGCGGTTTTTATTGTCCACTAATTTCGAAATTCACAAACTTCTTCATCAGGACCAAATGGTGTGTGAACTTCGAAATGCGTTGACAAAAAACGCTGGCCACCTATATTGCCTCCTGGATACTTCCTCCTGTACACCGGTAATACCCGTTGGTGTCCTCGGCAGCACAGAATGTCTTTATTTTTTTCTTCCATGGATTTCCCTCCTTGGAGCTGCAGCAGCCGCTTATTACAGCGCTGGTAAAGTGTTGAGCCTTACACAGCCCCCCAGGTGGGCGCACTCCGCACTCCTACGTCTTCTATTATATACCGTATCAGACACTATGTTGCGCTTTTGTTTTCCAGGGTTTCGTTGCACATTGCAGCATAATAGTCACTTTGGCGCTGAAAGACTCCAAGAAAAGGTAATTGCTCCACTTACATTTTTTAAGTCTCCGATTTAAGGAATCGATAAATACCCAACATTTCGGCAGCACTGGCCTTTGCCAAGGTTTATCTGAATGGTGCAGAGGTCGGTGCCTATACGAGGAGGTTGGTCTACAGGACTTGCCGCACTGTCACATTCTTGCATTCGTTGAGTGACTCTTCTACTTCTTGACCTAAGGTCATTCTTTAGGGCAGGAACCATTTTTTTCCCGATGACACTGCCGCACTGCGATTCTTTTCTTTTTCTCCTATTTTGATGCAGATTTGCTGCTCGGGATCAGACATTGTCCTGTTGTATGACCCAGTCTCAGTCAACCTTTAGCTTTTGCACAGACGACCTCACATTTGCCAATAGAATGCTTTGTTATACATGGCTGACTCAATGACTGCGAGATTCCCGGGTCCTGTGGTTGCAAAACAAGCACATATCATCTCCCCTCCACCACCGTGCTGGACGATTGGTATAAGGTGTTTGTACTAATATGTTGTGAGTTTTTTTTTTACAACTTTGCTTTGGTCTCATCTGCCCAAAGGACAAACTTCCTGCAATATTTTGGTTTGTTCACATGTAGCTTTGAAATTTAAAAAAAAAAACCTTTCTCCTGATAACCCTTCCAAGCCAGCAAAACCTATCTAGTCTCCCTCTAATTGTGCTGTCAGGAACTTGAACATTTAACTGAAGACTTTAGACTCTGAGCTGCAGCTCTTGAGTTTTTTTGTGGTTTCTCTTCCATTTCATGCTCTGATCTTGGAGTGAATTTGCCGGGTCATCCGCTATTATGATTGTCTACTATCTTACATTCTCTCCACTTGTAATTATTCTCTTATTTTAGAATAATGGAAGACCATTTTTTGGGAGAAATTGCCTTAAAAATACTTCTCAAATTGCAAATGAACAACAATTGCTTCTCTAAGATCATTGTTGAGAGAGCCGCCATCTGACATCTCCAGCTGCCGCTTATCTTGGGAAGACGGAAAGGATCAGTTCAGAATCGGCGTGCCAAATCCTTAATCTGAAAATCATCTGTCCGGGGCTCCCATACCCAGAAGACAGTCGGCCAAACCTGTCAATATCAGTGGGTTCGGCTGTCGTGAGTCCAGTGAGTACGGGGGGCTTAAGACTCGATGAACTATCCCAATAAAACCAATGTCTTAATGTCGTTCATGTTTTCTTGAAGTCACACATTGGAGTTGGGTTTAAGGACGCAGTAATGGCGCCATGTTACCGCCACTCACAGAGGTCACCGCGTTGCTGTGCGGTCAGACGTCCCTGAACGTTGTGTTCTCATGGACAGGATGGTGCAAATGTGTTCTCAGCATAAATTATCATGGGGATTCGAGGAGGGTCATCCAGAATCTCCAGGGGTCATGTTTGTTTTTCCCCCTTTCGTAATCACATTGTAATCAATTAGTGACGGTTGAAATGAAGCGATGAAAAAGCTCTAACCCCGAGATTACAAGTCATTGATTCTAAATAAAACAAGCAATGAATGGAAGATGCTGACGGATCCTGATGTGTCCGGTGGCAGGTTCAATATCCTGCCGAGGTGGCCTTCTCCTGGAGTCCATGCATTTCATTGCATATTATTAGTTTTAGTAAAATGTTCTCTTTTTAAATAATAATAATATTAAATATCAAAATGATCTGATGCTCAAAGAAATTTGGCATGTGACAAAACCTCCAGTGGCAGGTCCTTATATTGGGGCGGTAGGTCCCACAGATGGTGGGTTTGGTGGATCCTAATGATGACAAGTAGGAAGATAAATGAATGTATGCATCTACTGAATCTACATATTAAGAACCAAACATTAATACTGTGAGTACAAAACGTCTCCCTGGTGACATCATTGTATGTATCGTTACTATCAGTCCCAGAGGGTTCTGCAATGGACTCGGTTCTGAACATTAAGGACCAGTAGTGGCCATTAATGTCTAGAAGGGATGAGTCATAAACAGCCCATGAACCCATGGATGGACCTATATGTGCTTCTGCACGGGGGCCCTATAGGCAAGATACCACTAGAAGAGGGCACCAATGTTTGGCTGAAGTCCTAGTAATGAGGTCAGTTTCCAAGGTCTGAGTTTCACCATCGGGGTACGGATCATGATTTCCGGACCACCTGCCAAGTTCTGATCATCTCATCAGCCTCATGGAGCGCGATTTCCGGACTGGCCACAAAGCTCCTGACGTGAAGTCTATGGCCTTATAGGCTTGTAAGAAGCTTGGACAAGTGAAATGGCATTTTATTGTCAAACATCCAGGGGCCCCCAATGATCTACGTTGGCCCCTACATTATCCTATGGGTCACTGCCTGCAATGTGATTAATAGACAACGTGTGCAGGTTCTGTAATGTGGATCTGCGGGGTGACGTCCGATGTGGACACTTCTGCACCCCAAGTCTGTAGCCACTGAGGCCCCGGTGTACAGACTGCATGAATAATACCGCACCACCGCTATCTCCTACTCTTCATTATTTGGATTCAGAGGTTTGCCCCCACACCATGCCGGCATGTATCCTTCATCATTCCAATACTTTGTCATATTGACTCAGCTGACATCTCCATACTTTCCGGGATCCTGCGTTATTGGATTTTTTTCTGTTTTGAGAAAGATTTAGGAACTTCTCAGCTGAGACTTAATCTCACATCACTACTGTTTTGGTTCAAGTGAAGCTATCACCAGATTTATTCAACCTAATCTGGAAGCAGCAAAAGCAAGAGACAGAAAACCTGATTCCAGTGATGTGTCACTTACTGGGTTGCTTGCTGCAGTTTTGATAAAATCACGGTTTTATCGGAAGAAGATTTTCACTAGAGGACGAGTAAACCTGCTACCAAGTACTCCAACCCACCACGCCCCCTGCACTGATTGGCAGCATTCTGCCTATGCACAGTTCACACAGAAATCATCCAATCAGGGGTGTGGGCGGGTTTTATTCAGATGAGCATTCACAGCAGATAAAACAGTGACTTTATCAAAACTACAGCAAGCAGCTCAGTAAGTGACACATCGCCGGAATCAGGGTCTCTTCCTCTACATTATGCCGCTCTCAGATTGCATAGTAAAAGCCAGGTGACAGATTCCCTTTAAGCACATATAAAGCTTCCACTTTCCAAAATATTTTATTTTTAACAAGCTGACAATGTGAACAAACCCTCCAAACACCGAGGGCGCCGTAAACCATAGCGTCACAGCGAGCGATCAGCAAGCCAGGAGGGTAACCGTGTGTGGTCGATACGACATTCTGTCCTGAGAGATGCAGAAATAATTCCTTCATTATCTAAGTGCAGTGGAAATTCCTGAGATTGGGGAAGAATTGAGCTTTTCAATTCCATATTTACAGAATCCGCTTTCCAAGGGCACAAACATCATTTCTGTTATTACAGAAGACAGAGGAAAGTGACGCCGCGTATTAACTGAATAGAAAGTTAAGGAAGTGACCGGGTCGCCCCGTCTATTTCTGCCGCGCAGGGACAAGGGTCGCGCCCCGCTCCCGCCCGGTCTCCTATCCTCTCGGATGGTATGTGCCTTCTCCATGACCCGATGAATACGACAATTATTACTCCCTTCTCCATTCTAAGAATGGACGGACAGATTTTCTTTGGGACTTTGTTGATCCCGCTATCAAAACCGATCTGGGACTGCAGAAAGTTTTCCAAGTCCGGAATTAGTAAGTGTCATTAGCTAATGTCTGCCGCGGCTCGGCCGAGAGGTCAGTCTGAGAGTTATGGTGGGCGGCCGCGATCACTAGGACGGACGGGTGAAATCATTTTCTGTTCGACTCTTGACCTGTATTATAACTTTTTTCCTTTCCAACAGGCGCCGAGGTCGATCTGATTTAAAGGGTAACTCCAGTATGGACTAGTAATGCTATAGATATCCCTGGCTTAGTTTGTGGTAGTGGTTCTGTTCCCCCGCGATCCCAGGAGCTCCCAGAACCAAAATAGGAGAAACACTTGCAAATTTCATGAGCGGCAGGTCAACTCTCCAACCGCCAAAAGATGTCAGAGAAGAATTAGTCTTATTGAAGACAACAGCCATCACGGTGCCAACTTATTCCACTCTTCACATTGAAGACAAATGCACAATCACACAAGCCGAGCGTGCATGTGAACGGGGGAGCCGGGAGAGACAACTATGAGATCAACAAAATCCCACCCATATAACTCAACAGAGGCGAAATATCCTTTATTAATAATATATTGTATCCCCGGTGCACCGTGAAGTAACAGACACCGATTATCTACAACGTAGTCAGTCTGTCGCCAAAATATTACTAAGTCTCATGTGGGCAGAGTATGGTATCAATTCAGGAGAATTTATGGTCAGATGAGCGATATTTCAGTTTTCATACAACATGTCACAGAATATACAGCCGATGTCACAGAATAGACAGCATGTTACAGAATGTACAGTATATATATATATATATATATATATATACACAGTTAGGTCCTGAAATATTTGGACGGTGACACAAGTTTTGGCATTTTAGCCCTTTACCAAAACAAATTGAAGATCCAGTTATATAATAAATCTGGGCATAAAGTGTCGACTCTCAGATTTAATTTGAGGGGACTGACATCCTAATTGGAGGAAGGGTTCAGGAATTACAGCTCTGTAATATGGAGCTGCCTGTTTTTCAAGGGACTAAAAATAATTGGACATTTATCTCAAAAGTTCTTTAATGGTCTGCATGTGTGTTTCCCTCATGAATCCATTATAAATTAAGCAGGAAAAAGTTCTGGAGCTGATTCCAGATGTGGTATTTGCATTTGGAAGATGTTGTTGTGAACCCACAACATGCGGAAAAAAAGAGTTTTCAGTGGAAGTGAAACAGATCATCATTAGGCTGAAAATAGAAGATAGCAGAAATGTTAGGAGCGGCCAAATCAAGAGTTTCGTACATTCTGCAAAATAAAAGAGTACTGAGGAGCTCGGGATCTCAAAGAGGCCTGGATGTCCCCAGAAGACAACAGTGATTGATGATTGCATAATCCTGCGATGGTGGCATCCATGGCCTCCACAATTTAGGCCATCATTGCTGCAAAGTCTCACACCGGAGGAGACCAACGATGGTGACGTCCACTGCCTCAACTTCAGGCCATCTTTGCTGCAAAGCTTCACACCGGAGGAGACCAACGATGGTGACATCCATGGCCTCCAGACTTCAGGCTGTCTTTAATGCAAATGATTCTCTACAAAGGGTGAAACATGGACATTTTATTTATGGGATAGTTAATTTGTCCAATTACTTCTGAGCCCCTGAAATGAGGAGAATTTGTAGAAAAATGGCTGCAATTTCAAAACGTTTCACAGGATATTTTTGTGCAATCTCTTTAATTAAACCTGAAAGTAATTTTACATCCAAAGTAGCAAATTAGCGTCCTGCAGAGCTGAAATCACGAGGCTTCGTCACTGGCCAAATATTTTGGACCTAACTATATGTATTCACACACATATACAATGTAACACTAGACAACGTCCATTCTGCAGCTTTTACTTTTGTTCTTGCTCATTTCTTTTATTCTTGTAAGACCAAATGGCGGAATGACACAAGGTGTGCAGTTTTTGCAGTTTTCTTCTTTTTCTAATCCTGGAGAGATTCGTCCTCTCTGTTAATTATTATATTGATATTCTCACACATCACTAATTTACCTACATTTAAGCATTTTCTGTAAAAAAACAATAACCACAAAATTCCAAATGAGATGAGGATAAAGTGAACTCAGATTCTGGAACACAAACGCTCCAAATAAGTGTAATTGATCTCTTATTCTCTTCTCTCAGGGCATTGCAGAGCTAGACCGTCTTTGATCGGGCAGATTATTTAGTGAGCGCTCTGCCTGATCACTAAAGTAAGCTTAGAGACATGACCTCTCCCTACAATTAAAGGGCCAGCACTCTGCCTAGAAGTACCTATCATTGTTCCAATCATAACAAGGATGAATTAATTTTTACCTTTCCGAATAATAAAATGTTATCTAAAAAATAATTAACATTTGATAATGATATTGTTACATTTTACTTTTATGCATAAACACATTTTAATGACTGTTACATTTTATGTCTGTTTTTATAGACGTTTAATTAAAACTTACTTTCCCGGCTGTAATATTTGCAATGTGAATAATTATATAGAAATGCAAACGCTGATGAATATACATGTATAATCCTCCGTGGAGATTGGGTTGTATATCTGGATGGGGAAAAAAAAAAAAAAGAGAGAGTTGACTTTGACCTTGAGTGGCAATAAAATCCTCGGTGCAATCACTCTTCCCTGTCACATTTTTCTGTAACTTTCATTATAAATTATTTAAGACTTTTGGAAAGTGTTAAAAAAGAGCACTTACGATGACACTTATACCACATATTAGATGGGCCTGTTCTTGCCAATTCTATTGTTAATTCCCCTCTGTGTACTCACTTAACGAGGGTGCCAACGAGGATATTGATGCCTCTGATCTTGACTGAAACAACAATCTCATTTTGTTAAGATCACTTAACAGCTTTTAGATGATATTAGGTTTTTGCCCTCTGTCGTCTACTCAAGGTTTCCTCCTGGACCACTTAGGAAACTTTTCTTTGCCTCTTGTTGCTCTGCTCACAATGATCATCGTCCATTTCCTGAAGAAGTGTCTTATGACCTTCGAGCTGAAGATCTACCCTTCTTCTAGTCACACAATTCATAAAGGATTCTTAAAAGGGGTTTTCTAGAACTACAAAATTGTAACATTAGAGTGATGGGGGTCCAACGCTCGTCATTCTTGGCGATTAGCTGTTTGACAGAGATTAGTAAATTTGCCAAATTTTGTATTTGGTAGATTGCTCGAAATTTACAAGGAAATTAGTTTTGCACTGACATCATTCAATGCTAATTTAAAATTTGCTTATTATGCTCTGGGTTCTTATAATATTGTAATAAACCTAGGGTGTGAAAAAAAAATGAATACCTTGTCCACCCACCTCAGAAGCTGGACATCCAGTCCTTCGTGCCATCTGACCTTTTCTTTCTACCTTCTCTTGTCGGGCAACATCCTCTTTGGCCATCTTCACGTTACAGTGGGGTTTCCAGGGCACGTCATGATGACATTATGGCGCACTTAATAGGCGACATTTGCCGTGCCGTCAGAGGCCAAAATCAAGGTCAGAAACCATAGCCCAGAGTCAAGAAGACGAAAGTTTCAAAGGTAGAAGGAGGAAACAAGAAGCTGAATGGTGGGATGCGATCATGGAGAGCCAGGTGCCTGATGAGGAGAGTATTGATATTTTTTCATCCTTTTCCTGGGTCCTCTACAGATAGATGTCCACCACTTTGCTATATTTCCAAAAGGTGATTTGCTAAAAAATTCAGATTCAGGGAAATTATATTTTTTGGTAAAATCAAACTGAATTCAATTCAACTGGAAAAAAATGACTTCTGATCTCTACTCAGTGAAGTATTACAGCTCAGTCCCATTCACTTGGATAGAACTTTCAATGAAGTGTAATACCAGGCACAGCCACTACCAAACGTATGGCGCTGTGGCTATGAGTGGGGCATAGAGGTTCAATGGCTGACCACCCGAAGTGCCAGGAATCAGATCACTTTTAGATAATATTGTCCTCTACCAAGGTCGTAGGGCTGTAGAGTAAGAGTCCTGCTTTGGGTGGAGATGGAGTTTCTGTACTGATTTTTAACAACGGCTTAGAATTAATAATAATATAGGATTATATCCTGCTAATAAAGTACATTTTGTTATTTCTGTTAGCCTAAAGCTTCTTTTTACCGCAGTAGATTTAGTATTAATGACACTGGAGTCAGAGTCAGAGTCGATATTTTGGCTTCCTGACGTCACAGGTCTGGTCTCCACAATGGCTGCAGGAGCATAATCAGGAGCTGGGCCAATGGTCATCACCAGGAAAGCAGCCAGGAGGGGACAAACCAGAAGATATGGAATGGAGATTGAGTCAGAAGAGGAGCCGAGGGTCAGAGCCGGTGAAGAACAACAAGAAAAAAAAATCCAAGGTCCAGATCACGAACAGAGACTAATAGCAAAAAAATAAAAAAACTAAAGTCAAGCGCAGTCCATCTTACCAATGTTCATATATGACCCATTGCTGGGGTCCTGGGGAATGACGGAGTCAGAGAATACATGACTTACCAGTTTAGGGCACACAGATTTGCCAAATCATCGGACGTTCAAGAGGTTTCCAATTTTACAAGGAGAGTCCTAGATATTCTGGGAGAGTTGAAGAAAAGAAACAGCCAGAAAGTTCCCAGTGATTCCTCTTAAAATCGGTCACTGATCACTGAGTGCCGGTGTCTACAGATATCTGGCATTGCCGCAGAAAGTCACCACCAGAGAGAAGAGTCATTTTTACATCCAAGTAATCAAAGCATTGGAGCGAGAATGCTGTAGAAATTGGGGATGTAACAGCTTCTCTTTTTATGGTAATCCTCCCCATTGAGCCCATTTTTTTCCTGATACCCAACTATCCTGCCTTAAAGTGACTGTCCTGTCAGTAGCTCAAAAATGATATGTAAGTCCTTAGCTCCAGGGGAAGGTCACCTGCTATTTGCTCTGATCTTACTCATTGTCTGCTCTTCAGCTGAGCAGGGTCAGGACAGAGCTGTAATCTTTGCCTTAGACTGCAGTGTCTACAGGGAGTCTGCGGTAGTCTGAGACACGCCTCCTCTAGCCTGATTGGTTCATGCTGCAGCTCTATCCCTCCTCTCTCAGCATCTGCCTCCTCTGATTGGCTGCTGTGCAAACACACATCCAACCACAAGGTTAGCAGGGAATAAGTGCAAGAACAGCAAGGATATAATGATTATAGATTACTCAACCACCAGCGTGAAAAGCTGATTATATGAGGAGCATAGGAAGAGGGAACAGACTAAGCGGACTGAATATATAACGGGCCTTGTGTCCTGCACTCCACTTAGGTGTTCACCTCTCCTTTCCTGACATTTAGTTCTTGTTCCTGTGTATTGTATATTCTGTTTTTTTATGCATTTATTTGTGCATAAAATCAGTAACTTGTAACTCATGTCTACTGTGTGTTTAAAGGTCCAGTTACACGGCGCATTTTTTGGTGCATTTTTTCCCTACAGGATTCTATGAGGAGCCTGTAAAAATGCAATTCAGCCTTTAAGTGCAGAATTCCAGAGCTCTGTGCTATATAATGCATTTATAAAACTGCTGCGTCAAATCTGTATCAAAAAGGCAGCAAGTAACGCATGAAAAGTGCAATAATTGGAGCCCACTGCTATTGCATGATTTGGTGCGGATACTGGCAGAAAAAAAGCAGAGGAGAAAAAAAACAGCATTTTCACACTTGGGAACAAGGACTTAAGTTTGTTTTTTACATTGATTGACTCAACTCTTGTGCTTGAAGTAAAGAGTGCACAGCCCTAACAATGATGAATGACAGCGGACGTATCCAGTGCCGTCAGCGCCGATACATTGTGCTCAGCTCTTGTCTCTCTCAAGCACCGATCTCGCATCAGTTGGCCTCAATGGTTTCTTTGACTCATCGTTTCCTCTGTTTTCTGGAGGATATTTCTTTACTAAAGACAATGCCTGGCTGCTCTTCACAGCCCTAACCATGATGAACTGGTTACATTGTATCGGAGCAGAGCTTCCATTGTTCTCTGTGCATTGTTCAGCTCTCCTCTCTGAAGTTCTTTCCTTGGAGCAGTTAACCTTCAGGTGTTTACAGACAATAAACCCTGACAAGACCCTTTATGAGAGCCCTGCGCCCCACGCTCTGCGCGGTCCACAGTATTCTGTGATCAGTTGTATCGTGCAATGTATAGCAGATTCAGAGATCTAACTGTGATGGTGTGATATGGTGCATTGGGTATCATTCTGTCTATGTTCATATTTTTACTGATTTTCGGAGTGTTGTCTTGTTGCTCTATATCATTCTGTGTAGCCCCTCTAATGTGACGACACAGCATTTAATCTTAATTATTCAGACGTGCATTTTCAGTAGGTGAAGAACCATAAACTGTAGTCATATGAGTTTTAAAAGTTTACTCTTCATATTTTGAGATGGCTGCTGTTTGCCTCTTACATCAGCTCTTACAGGGTATTGTCTGCTGTCTTTGCAAAATAGGGAAGCAGGATCATTGTACAATTGATGTTTGATAATATGTTGATTGACCATTGTATGGGACCGTGTGGCTTGTTGTATAGTAAGTTGTTTTAATGGTTTCAACACTCCAATTAATTAATACTAATTATTGATATGATTTCGATCAGTTATTATATATATATATATATATATATATATACTAGATGGTAGCCCGATTCTAACGCATCGGGTATTCTAGAATATGTATGTAGTTTATTTATGAAGATTTTAGAATAATACATTGAATACACAGGACTGCGCCTGTCGTTGATTGTTCGCGGCCGGCCACGTTGTATATAGCACAGCCACGTAGTATATAACAGCCCACGTAGTAAATAGCACAGCCACGTAGTACATAGCACAGCCACGCAGTATATAGCACAGCCACGTAGTATATAACAGCCCACGTAGTAAATAGCACAGCCACGTAGTACATAGCACAGCCACGCAGTATATAGCACAGCCACGTAGTATATAACAGCCCACGTAGTAAATAGCACAGCCACGTAGTATATTGCACAGCCACGTAGTATATAGAACAGCCCACGGAGTATATAGCACAGTCACATAGTAAATAGCACAGCCCACGGAGTGTATAACAGCCCACACACGCAGTATATAACACTGGCCACGTAGTGTATAACACAGGCCACGTAGTATATAACACAGGCCACGTAGTGTATAACACAGCCCACCTAGTATATAGCACAGCCACGTAGTATATTGCACAGCCCACGTAGTAGATTGCACAGGCCACGTAGTAGATTGCACAGCCCACGTAGTATATTGCACAGCCCACGTAATATATAGCACAGCACACATAGTATATAGCACAGCCCACGCAGTATATTGCACAGCCCATATAAAAAATTAGATCTCAGCCACATATAAGTCCATAAATGGACAAAACAAAAACTCCCCAACAATATATATGATAATCCGAAAAAAGAAGTCATAGAGTTGTCTTTAAAGGTACAAAAAAGCAGCATGTTTATTAACAACCATTTATATTAAAATGCTCATAGTAGAGTACACACTCAGGGTCATAGTAGAATAATGTTGTGAATCATGGAAACAGGTAAACAACATCCACATAACACACCTTCAGTATACGCCTTGAGAACCCAGGTTAAACAAAATAAGTAAGAAGCAATACCAACTTACTGATCCCACCAGAAATACATGTAAGGTGAAAGACTAAAGCAATGTAAAAGACCGGGCCTCACCCATGTTAGACGTGGTGTGTATCTGTGGAACCGCCAGCCCCAGTATATTGCACAGCCACGTAGTATATTGCACAGCCCATGTAGTATATTGCACAGCCCACGTAGTATATTGCCCAGCCCATGTAGTATATAACACAGCCCACACAGTATATAACACAGCCCACGTAGTATATTGCACAGCCCATGTAGTATATAGCAATGTGGGCATCATATCCCTGTTAAAAAAAAGAATTAAAATAAAAAATAGTTATATACTCACCTTCTGTTGGCCCCCGGATCCAAGCGAAGCATTTACCGATGCTCCTCGCGCGCTCCGGTCTCAAGAGTGCATTGTGGTCTCACGAGATGATGACGTAGCAGTCTCGCGAGACTGCTACGTCATCATCTCGCGAGATTGCAATGCATGGAGCGGTCAGCGGAGCGTCGCAATGAGCGGGGAAGGCCTGTTCTGGATCCGAGGGGCCGACGGACGGTGAGTATATAACGATTTTTTTTTTTAATTATTTTTAACATTTGATCTTTTTATTATTGATGCTGCATAGGCAGCATCAATAGTAAAAAGTTGGTCACATAGGGTTAATAGCAGCGTTAACGGAGTGCGTTACACCGCGGCATAACGCGGTCTGTTAGCGCTGCCATTAACCCAGTGGATGGTATCCTTGTTGTAGGAATGTATTCCTCAGTGATCCACTGTCTTTGCTGTCTGAAAAGATCCAAATATACCTCAGAGCTTGACTGTAGACGATGGATTTTTTTGAGTGTCTTGGATGAAAGCTGTTCCATCTAACATAAGCCGGATGTCCGGTGGGCTTGTGGTAAATTGATGTCTGTATGGCATTATCCTTGATGTATATGGTCATGTCCAGAAAATGTATTTGGGTCTTTGAAAAGTTGAGGGTGAGCTTGATGGTTGGGTGGTACTTGTTGAAGTTATTGTGGAAGGTGAGTAGATCATCTTTCGAGCCTGTCCTTATTATTAACAGGTCATCAATGTAGCAGAAGTATGCAAGAGGTTTAACAGAGCAGGATGACAAAAATTCTTCCTCTAGTTTCGCCATAAATAATTTAGCATATTGTGGGGACATTTGGCTTCCCATGGCGCTGCCCATACACTGTTGGTATAAATTGTTCCCAAAAGAAAAATAGTTGTGATGGGGCACAAACCTGAGAAATTGCAGTGTTGGTTCTGTGGCTAGATTGTTCTTTTGAAGGACATATTTGCATGCTGCAATTTCATCCTCATGAGGAATGTTGGAATAGAGGGACTCTACATCCATGGTGGCTAGTAGCGTGTCCTCTGGAAGTGGGCCCAACGCTGACAATTTGCAAAGAATATCCGTGGTGTCCTGGATATAGCTGGGTGTGCGCCTCACCAAGGGTTTCAGAATGTTCTCCACCCAGCCAGAGATATTCTCAGTTAAAGTCCCAATACCAGAGATGATAGGCCTTCCAGGATTACCTTCTTTATGTATTTTAGGCAACATGTAGAAGGTACCTGTTTGGGGATTGTCTGGCAGAAAAGTATTCACATTGATTTTTCGGGTTCCATCATGACCTGTGGATGATGACCTGAAACAGAAATGTGGGTATAAAGAGGAATTTTCTCTCCTAAGGAGAGAGACAAGTAAGATAGATCCTTTGTGGGATGCTGAGTCTACAGTCAGCACCCCAGAGAGACTCGGAGAAACCAAGATTGCCCTAGAAATACTGCTGGAGGAGCCTGTATGGAGAAGTATCTGAAGCCGCACTGCGATATCAATCTCTAAGCCGAGGATTGTGACTCTCATCTCCTGGGGCATTTATCCCGTTACTGGACTGTATGTGTGTTCCTCTGTGTGGTGGAATGTTTTATGGACCTTTCGATTTGCATGTAATAAAGGTTCTTGGGACTGCTCCATCATCTCTTGCTCTGTGGATTGTGTGATACCGGAGCAGGACCCCGTGACACTAACCAAGTGGTCTCATAGTGCAGAGCTTCAGTGAGTCCAGGATGAATCGCTTTAGCTTGTGGCCACATTTTTAAAAACTTTTCAAAGAAAGTTTTCACTTTATTTGGACTTTGTATTTTGGCTTTAGTCTGGAATGTAACATGGGTAGGAGGGAATAAGAGTTCCCACAAGCACTAAATATCACTCGCTCTAAACCTGCATAATGGAGCAACTGGCAAGGTCTTACTTAGACACATGTGATACTGTAACTTTATTTTGGCACTGGGTTATGTACTGTCCTATGATTCAGCCTGTTATTACGCCCTGTATCCTGCAACAACTAGTGGCAAAATACACCTTATCCGAGCATGCTCGCTTATCACTAAAAGATTACTAACAATTAAGCAGCACTCTGATACGCTTTAGAATGTAAACATTAAATATACTAAATTGGAGCTGCATTACTGCTGTAGTTAAAGAATGAAGGCACTTAGCGCATTAATTGGCCAACTCATGTGAGCCCAACACCAGCGACAAGGCGTCCCCCTTTGTTGGACCCTAAACCTAACATGATACTTCTACTGGGCTACAATTATATGGGCAGATAGGATCAAGCTCTCTTTGAGGTTTTTTTAAAGGAGAATTTGGAGCGGCTGTGGACACGGCCTAAACTTTCCATTTTCATCCCTCCACCTACTTAGTTTTTCTGTTTGAAACTTCCCAAAACCCCCAAACTCAAAACTCCTCTAAAACTTAAAGTTTCCACTAAGTTTCCGCTCCAAAAACTCAGAAAAAAGCCACAGTATGCCCAGACCCCTAGAGCGCAGTATTATGCAGTTTTCCTTCATTACTTCTTTAGTTAAAAATCTTTTTCGGAATTAAAGAAACTTTTGACTGATAAATTACTTTGTGCTTTTTACTCTGTGACACTTTAATGGCGCCGCGGTTTTATTGGTCTTGAATCTTAATCTTTTGCAGGTAAAGTTATGGAAGAACACACAAAAATAATAGCGGGCTCCAACCTTGTGCAAATACCGCCGGCTGTCAGAAGAACGTCTGAATAACTTTCAACAAGAGCCCAGCTTGAAGCGCAGCCGCCATGGAAAGACGGGACGAGTTAGTAACTTAACCGAGTGTGAAAATGCAGGTGGTTCTGCGAGTTGCCAGCGCGAGGAGGAGCATTGCTGGGCATGGAAAACAACATTTATCTGACTCATTTATTATGTCTCCCCTTCACTGCAGATTAACCTCTTCAGTTCCCCAGGCGCTAAGGTCGACACTGTACATTCACTGACGATGTCTTGGACCTCTGGAGGAGAAGCTCAACAGCAGATTCAGTTCCGCATGAGCAGATGCAATCATGGCGTTCATCGCTGATAGGATTACTCCACGCACACGAAGATGACAATGTTACACGGCTTAATGACAAAGCAAAGGAGACATTAAACCAGGAGAATCCGAGAATTTCTGCAGGCAGGAAGGGATAAAGAATATTCTCCTGAGCAGAAAAAGACGCCTGGGGCGCTGGGCTCAGATAGTTTTTTGTTTCATCCACTTTACATTAGCAAAAGAGAAGGAAACACCTGGACTGACCGTTCACGGAGTCTTTACTGTCGATTACATAGGAAGGCGCTGAAATAAGACGCAACTGGAGGCCGCGAAGAATGGACGACTCTTCCTGAGTAATTTCCACCAGTGCATGAAAGACGACGTAAAATAAAAATGTGTAACATTTATGGAAACATCGTAACAACTCCAGACATAAATGTAACAATGTAACTAACGACAAGACAAGGACAGATACTGCAGAGCTGATGATGCTTCATCTTGAATTACAGGGTGTTTCAAGTGATACTTTTTAGGTTTCCTTGGAGGAAGATGTTACAGAAAAACTATTGATATTCAATATTTTGTGTCAAGGAAATCACGATATGAATATTATTATTATTGCTTTTTTCTACTATACGGTGCTGTCTATTGAATTGAATAGAAATTACATGTCCACACCGATTGGATTTAATGTCAGTGGGTGCAGCTTTATTCTCATTTGCACATGGAAACACGAGAAGCAATGGGCTGAAACTGATAGGGAGAAGATACAGATTAGATATTAGAAAACACTTTTTGACAGTGAGGGTGATCAATGTGTGGAACAAGCGGCCACGAGAGGTGGTGAGTTCTCCTTCAATGGAAGTCTTCACATAGAGGCTGGACAGACACCTGTCTGAGATGGTTTAGTGAAATTGCAATATTGTAGGGAAACAAGTGATCCCAGGAAATGTTCATGATAATCCAGCAGTGTAAATGGACTCATGCATGTGCGACAGTGAAAACTGGAATTGGAAGTAAAAAAAATAACAGGTCTATCAAATCTATTATCTATCTCTGTCTCCTAAAGCTCTCTGTCATCCGTCTATCTAGTTACCTAATGTTTAGCCTTTGTGTCGTACATTCTCAGAGGTGGTAACTTCCTCCTCCATAGTTGGCCCATCAGCCTATGAGCATGTTCACATGACCGTGTTTTCAGTCCGAGTGCTGTCCACGTATAGCAGTTTGCACTCTGACCAATCTTATTCAATTAGGCAGTGCAGATGAGTGAGTTGTTTCACGAGCTGAAACCGAGCGTAAAAACAAATGTCAGCATGCACAAATTTCTACTGTAAATCAGACGAGATTCACCCATTCAAGTTTATGGGTGCACAAAACAAATCTTTTGATTTGATCCTTCAAATTTCAATCAAGACTTTCTTCTGCCCACAGTCTTCTTCACGGTACCCTGCACCGGCCAAGTATTTAGTCATTAACACTTCAAGGTCTGTCTTACACGTTGCCTCTTTTCTTATGTTCTCCTTTGCTGTCTCAGGGTCCCCACAATCCTACAGCTTTACCTTCCTTACAATGCTTAAGCTGAGCTCTCCGTCTTTGCTCTACTTCCCCGGTCAACTATGAAGTTCTGGCCATAACTGGGATACAAATATGTTATAAAGATAGAGATGATTCCACTGAAGAATTCCTGTGCTCTTACTAAGCAGGAAAAACATTCTTAGAAGGTTTCATTCTCCCACCATAGGGATTGATGATAAAGTGCTAGTATAAGTCACCACTAATCGATTGTTGGGGACGAACTTATCAGGGGTGACGGGTCTGACCACACTTGTACCAGTACGCTCTCAGCTCTGCTACATCAGTGATCGCTCTCAGCATTTCAGTATCATTGTTCCTTTGCAGATTGATCATCCTGTCACCTCTTTCCAAAATTGCTCACAAATAGTGTTGAGCGATACTTTCCGATATCGGAAAGTATCGGTATCGGAAAGTATCGGCCGATACCGTCAAAATATCGGATCTAATCCGATACCGATACCCGATCCCAATGCAAGTCAATGGGACGAAAATATCGGAATTAAAATAAACCCTTTATAAACTTGTAGGTTCATTCTACATGAAGGAAAACAACTAAGAATAATGTAGGATGTATTGGGGGACGTGGCAGAGACATTAAAGGCACAGAGGTTTAGCCCAATGTAATAGAATAGCAGGATTTTGGTTTTTTTTATGACGTTCGGCGGTAGAAAGATTTTGACTATGTTAATTTTTTTTTTATTTTGTCAGATATTGATGTTTCACTACTTCCACGCCCTTCACCTTCTTTTTTACTTCTCCCACACTTTCTTCTTCATTATCCTCATCATCAGCTTCTTTGACATCAACTTCTTCACCTTATTCATCTTCTTCTTCATCTTCTACCTATTATTTTTTTGGTTACATTGTTCATATTCTTTTTATTTTACTATTATCTTCATCATATTCTACTTCTTCATCATATTCTTATTTGTGACAGGCATTCCCGTAGTTGTTATCTATAAAAGTTTGAAGATTACACCTTCCGTTCTGCCTGTCACAAAAGAGTTACATTTGTCCGCGTTCAGTTTGGCCTGCAGCATCAGGCTTTATCCAGGGGCACGACGAGGAGGAACGGACTCACCCCCATACACTGCTTAGTCTTCTTCTGCTTATAATTTAGATAATATTTTTTGCTCTGATATTTAGTGTTATGCTTAATGTTCTTCTGCTCTTTGTTCTGCAGCCTCTTGTTCTTCTGCTTCTTGGTCTTCCAGGTCGTCGTCGTCTCCAGGGTCGTCGTCATCGGGGTGGTCTTCAGGGTCGTCGTCTCCGGGGTCGTCGTCATCGGGGTGGTCTTCAGGGTCATCGTCTCCAGGGTCGTCGTCATCACGGTGGTTGTCGTCTCTGGTGTCGTCGTCATCTTAGGGGTGGTCTTCCGGGTCATCGTGTTTAGTATCTTGAACTTGGAAATGTAGCAGAAGGTACAAGAAGGCTGAGAAAATGCCGAGAACCAGCTGATGGAACTGGAACTCGGATGGCTACCCGAAGGTCCAAGAGCCAATGGAACAACCGAGGACCAGCTGACGTTACTGGAACCCGGTTACTAAGCAGGAGGTACCCGTGCCTGAAAGCACTACCAAGGACCACCTGACATTGGTGGAACTCGGATACCCAGAGGGAGGCACCAAAGCCAAAGGCTCTGCCCGGAACCAGCTGACGGTACTGGAACCAGGATGGGGAGCAGAAGGTACAAGAGCAAAAGACACTGCCGAGAACCAGCTGACGGTGCTGGAACCCGGATGGGTAGCCGAAGGTCCAAGAGCCAATGGAACTACCGAGGACCAGCTGACGTTACTGGAACCCGGTTACTAAGCAGGAGGTACCCGTGCCTGAAAGCACTACCAAGGACCACCTGACGTTGGTGGAACTCGGATACCCAGAGGGAGGCACCAAAGCCAAAGGCTCTGCCCGGAACCAGCTGACGGTACTGGAACCAGGATGGGGAGCAGAAGGTACAAGAGCAAGTGTCTGCGTGGCTTTTGCAGGACACGATGCCGGCTGCACAGCAGGGGAACAGCTGGCGGTGCTGAACCCCACTGACACATTGGCTGGTGTTTTTCTCTGTGCAGCTAGCAGTACCGGGCCCCAACTGGCGGTGTTAGAGCCCGGGGTCAGCAGGAGGAGGAGATGGAGCAGAGTGTAGGCCGAAGCCTGCACTGGCGGCAGCTTTGGGTCTGTTGTGCCTGCGTGGCTGTTGCAGGACACGTTGCCGGCTGCACAGCAGGGGAACAGCTGGCGGTGCTGAACCCCACTGACACATTGGCTGGTGTTTTTCTCTGTGCAGCTAGCAGTACCGGGCCCCAACTGGCGGTGTTGGAGCCCGGGCTCTGCAGGGGGAGCAGAGTGTAGGCCGAAGCCTAATTGAACCAATTTCAAAGGTAACCTTTAACCCCCCCTCAGGGGTTACAAAGTAGAAGAGCCACAGCTTATGCAGCAGTAATGCTGCACAAGTCAAAGGTTGCTCTTTTAATTTTGCTCCTTGCACACGCTGAAAGGAACATGTATAACATTTAGGCCCTTACACAGTCAAACTGATTTTGAGGCGTGAGTTCCCTTCATAAAGAGACGCAGTACAGCTGGCAAAAATGCCACCTTGGTGCTTTGCGCGGCCTCCTGAGCATCGTTATTTGTTGCACAGGAGTCTGCGCTTTTGTGTTATCCCTTGGCCTTGGGCTGTTAGCGCTGACCATCCTCTGACATCATGTTATGTCGGCTGTTGCGGTTTGCGATGACCATGCATCCCAGCCCCCCAGTGTGTTAACATTGTTAAAACACTGCGGGGCAGGGATTCATGGCCTGGCGCAGTACATATGTTTGCCTCTCACACTCGGGTCCTTACACCCGCTTCAGACTGTGCGGCGTCAGCTGATCCCTTATCGCATGCCACGGCCATGAAGCCGCACAGTCTGAGGAAGGCGGAAGGAGATGAGGGACAGGCGAAGAAATGCACCGTTCATGCCCATCAATCACACCCTCGCAGTCCAAATAAATAAGACACCGAGGGGCGTTTTGTGGGGCAAGGCGGCCGCAGAGGCGCAGGCAGCCAAACAATGATATCAGAAGACGGGCAGCGCTACCAAGGAGCTTGTTGCGTGTCAATACAAAGGAAAATCACACCTGAGGGACGTTTTAATGGTCGCAGAGGACTCATTTTTAGACGTGTTCACTTCAACATGGGCAAGGAGATTAAGTTTCTGAGCCACCTTGCACACATGCAGCATTACTGTCGTACAAGGTGGCTGTAAAACGTAAAAACGCCTGGGGGAGGGGGGACAGGTTTCCTTCAATTTCAGTTCTTGTGTCTGCGTGGCTGTTGCAGGACACGTTGCCGGCTACACAGCAGGGGAACAGCTGGCGGGGCTGAACCCCACTGACACATTGGCTGGTGTTTTTCTCTGTGCAGCTGGCAGTACCGGGCCCCAACTGGCGGTGTTAGAGCCCGGGGTCAGCAGGAGGAGGAGATGGAGCAGAGTGTAGGCCGAAGCCTGCACTGGCGGCAGCTTTGGGTCTGTTGTGCCTGCGTGGCTGTTGCAGGACACGTTGCCGACTACACAGCAGGGGAACAGCTGGCGGTGCTGAACCCCACTGACACATTGGCTGGTGTTTGGCTCTGTGCAGCTAGCACATCTGGGCCCCAACTGGCGGTGTTAGAGCCCAGGGTCAGCAGGAGGAGGAGAGGGAGCAGAGTGTAGGCCGAAGCCTGCACTGGAGCAAGTTGAAAGGGAAACTTTAACCCCCCCCCCCAGGCGTTTGTAGCTGAAAGAGCCATCGTGTACAGCACTAATGCTGGAAAAGGTAAACTTAGCTCTTTTAATTATGGTCCTTGCACATGCTGAACCTAACACTTATAAAAAGTGTCCCCTCCTACCGTGATACCGTCCGGTAGGTGGAACTTTCCTTTGTGATGTGACGCAGCACAGCCGTCATTCTTACCCCCTTGGCGCCGTGCGCCGCCTCCTCAGCATTGTTTGAATCAGTCCCGGAGCCTGCGCTGTTAGGTTAGCCCTTGGCCAGGCACACATTTTGCGCTGCCCGTCTTCTGACATCATTTGGTGTCAGGCTGGCTGCGCCTGTGCGGCCGCGCTGGCCGAGAGCCCGCCTCGTACTGTCTTCTGATTTAATCCCACTGGGGGCCTGAGATCCATGGACATGCGCAGTGCATATCTGAACCTCCACCTCTCACTCATCTCCCTACGGCTTCTTCTGACTGTGCGGTGTCACGGCCGTGGCATGCTATTAGGGACCAGCTGACACCGCACAGTTTGAAGAAGCCGTAGGGAGATGAGTGAGAGGTGGAGGTTCAGATATGCACTGCGCATGTCCATGGATCTCAGGCCCCCAGTGGGATTAAATCAGAAGACAGTACGAGGCGGGATCTCGGCCAGCGCGGCCGCACAGGCGCAGCCAGCCTGACACCAAATGATGTCAGAAGACGGGCAGCGCAAAATGTGTGCCTGGCCAAGGGCTAACCTAACAGCGCAGGCTCCGGGACTGATTCAAACAACGCTGAGGAGGCGGCGCACGGCGCCAAGGGGGTAAGAATGACGGCTGTGCTGCGTCACATCACAAAGGAAAGTTCCACCAACCGGACGGTATCACGGTAGGAGGGGACACTTTTCATAAGTGTTAGGATCAGCATGTGCAAGGAGCACCACGAAAAGAGGCACTTTTTCCCTTTGCATCATTACTGCTGCACAAGGTGGCTCCTTCAGTAACAAACGCCTGGGGGGGGGGGGGACAGGTTCCCTTAAATTTAACTTGTTGTGCCTGCGTGGCGGTCGCAGTACACGTTGCCGGCTGCACAGCAGGGGAACAGCTGGCGGTGCTGAACCCCAATAACACATTGGCGAGGTGTTTGGCTCTGTGCGGACAGTACTTCTGGACGGCAACTAGCAGTGTTGGAGCCCAGGGACAGGTGGAGGAGGAGGAGGTGGAGGAGGTAGGAGGGATTGCCACACACACAGCAGGGGAACAGCTGACGTTACTGAACCCCAATAACAGAGGAGGGACTGTTGGGACTGTGCGTACAGCACTACCAGGCAACAACTAGCGGTGTTGGAGCCCAGGGACAGGTGGAGGAGGAGGAGGTAGGAGGAGGTAGGAGGGATTGCCACACACACAGCAGGGGAACAGCTGACGTTACTGAACCCCAATAACAGAGGAGGGACTGTTGGGACTGTGCGTACAGCACTACCAGGCAACAACTAGCGGTGTTGGAGCCCAGGGACAGGTGGAGGAGGAGGAGGTAGGAGGGATTGCCACACACACAGCAGGGGAACAGCTGACGTTACTGAACCCCAATAACAGAGGAGGGACTGTTGGGACTGTGCGTACAGCACTACCAGGCAACAACTAGCGGTGTTGGAGCCCAGGGACAGGTGGAGGAGGAGGAGGTAGGAGGAGGTAGGAGGGATTGCCACACACACAGCAGGGGAACAGCTGACGTTACTGAACCCCAATAACAGAGGAGGGACTGTTGGGACTGTGCGTACAGCACTACCAGGCAACAACTAGCGGTGTTGGAGCCCAGGGACAGGTGGAGGAGGAGGAGGTAGGAGGAGGTAGGAGGGATTGCCACACACACAGCAGGGGAACAGCTGACGTTACTGAACCCCAATAACAGAGGAGGGACTGTTGGGACTGTGCGTACAGCACTACCAGGCAACAACTAGCGGTGTTGGAGCCCAGGGACAGGTGGAGGAGGAGGAGGTAGGAGGGATTGCCACACACACAGCAGGGGAACAGCTGACGTTACTGAACCCCAATAACAGAGGAGGGACTGTTGGGACTGTGCGTACAGCACTACCAGGCAACAACTAGCGGTGTTGGAGCCCAGGGACAGGTGGAGGAGGAGGAGGTGGAGGAGGTAGGAGGGATTGCCACACACACAGCAGGGGAACAGCTGACGTTACTGAACCCCGATAACAGAGGAGGGACTGTTGGGACTGTGCGTACAGCACTACCAGGCAACAACTAGCGGTGTTGGAGCCCAGGGACAGGTGGAGGAGGAGGAGGTAGGAGGAGGTAGGAGGGATTGCCACACACACAGCAGGGGAACAGCTGACGTTACTGAACCCCAATAACAGAGGAGGGACTGTTGGGACTGTGCGTACAGCACTACCAGGCAACAACTAGCGGTGTTGGAGCCCAGGGACAGGTGGAGGAGGAGGAGGTAGGAGGAGGTAGGAGGGATTGCCACACACATAGCAGGGGAACAGCTGACGTTACTGAACCCCAATAACAGAGGAGGGACTGTTGGGACTGTGCGTACAGCACTACCAGGCAACAACTAGCGGTGTTGGAGCCCAGGGACAGGTGGAGGAGGAGGAGGTAGGAGGAGGTAGGAGGGATTGCCACACACACAGCAGGGGAACAGCTGACGTTACTGAACCCCAATAACAGAGGAGGGACTGTTGGGACTGTGCGTACAGCACTACCAGGCAACAACTAGCGGTGTTGGAGCCCAGGGACAGGTGGAGGAGGAGGAGGTAGGAGGAGGTAGGAGGGATTGCCACACACACAGCAGGGGAACAGCTGACGTTACTGAACCCCAATAACAGAGGAGGGACTGTTGGGACTGTGCGTACAGCACTACCAGGCAACAACTAGCGGTGTTGGAGCCCAGGGACAGGTGGAGGAGGAGGAGGTAGGAGGAGGTAGGAGGGATTGCCACACACACAGCAGGGGAACAGCTGACGTTACTGAACCCCGATAACAGAGGAGGGACTGTTGGGACTGTGCGTACAGCACTACCAGGCAACAACTAGCGGTGTTGGAGCCCAGGGACAGGTGGAGGAGGAGGAGGTAGGAGGAGGTAGGAGGGATTGCCACACACACAGCAGGGGAACAGCTGACGTTACTGAACCCCAATAACAGAGGAGGGACTGTTGGGACTGTGCGTACAGCACTACCAGGCAACAACTAGCGGTGTTGGAGCCCAGGGACAGGTGGAGGAGGTGGAGGAGGTAGGAGGGATTGCCACACACACAGCAGGGGAACAGCTGACGTTACTGAACCCCAATAACAGAGGAGGGACTGTTGGGACTGTGCGTACAGCACTACCAGGCAACAACTAGCGGTGTTGGAGCCCAGGGACAGGTGGAGGAGGAGGAGGTAGGAGGAGGTAGGAGGGATTGCCACACACACAGCAGGGGAACATCTGACGTTACTGAACCCCAATAACAGAGGAGCGACTGTTGGGACTGTGCGGACAGCACTTCTGGACGGCAACTAGCGGTGTTGGAGCCCAGGGACAGGTGGAAAAGCAGAGGAACACAATGTAGGCCGAAGCCTGAGAAAGTCGAAAGGGAACCTTTAACCCCCCCCCAAGGCGTTTGTAGCTGAAAGAGCCAGCTTGTGCAGCACAAAAGATGCAAAAGGAAAAGGTGGCTCTTTTCATCATGCTCCTTGCAAACACAGAACTAAACACTTATAAAATGTGTCCCCTGAAACCGTGAAACCGTCCCGGAGGTGGGACTTTCCTTCATAATATGACGCAGCACAGCGGTCATTCCTACCTCCTTGGCGCCGCGCCCCGGCTCCTCAGCGTAGTTTGATTCCGTCCCGGAGCCTGCGCTGTTATGTTATCCCTTGGCCAGGCACACTTAGCGCTGCCCATCTTCTGACATCATTTGGTGTCATATTTAGTCCCATTACCCATGAGAAAATATCTATGGGAAAAAGGAGGCTCAGGCACTAATATAACATAAAATAAATTTTAATGCAAAATATAAATAAAAAACAAACATCATGAATATTCAGCAGGAAATATTCTCCTAAAACCATGTACGCTAAGAACAACTACTAGGCCGGACATAAATGAACATAATAGAATGACACATAGTCCACAATAGATAGATGCACCAAAAAATGAGTTATACTAAAGTAAGGTCTGTGCAAGGGATATAAAGCCAATTACCTATAACCTTATAAACAAAGTCCTGTAAGAAATGTCATCAGTGCTTGTATAGCACAACAGGAAATAAGTGACCACAAATGTAAACCACAAGCTACAAGAATATTGCTGTCCTCTCAACTCTATATACGAACAAATGCACTGAAACAACATGGAAACTCATTTCCTATGTGTAGAGGCTGAAAAAAATGCCACAGTAAATATGCATGATAGTATAATAGTAGATGAAGATGTAAAAAATTAGCTCTATGGACTAAGCTTCATGTGAAGCCTGGAAAAGCATGTGGCATGCTGATGTGAAGTCAGCATCTAAAGCTAAAGTGCATAGTGTAACAATAAAGTGAACCGTGCCTAATGAAGTAAAAACTTACATAAATAAATGTCCGGACAACTAGAGTGTTCCCCGACAGCGCCGTTTCGCCTGACTGGCTTCCTCAAATAGGGGGCGAGAGTGTCTAAAGTTCGCGCCCATCACACAGACGTGTTTCACAGCTGATTCGGGTGTATATAAGAACAGATAGGTTAACTTTAGACACTCTCGCCCCCTATTTGAGGAAGCCAGTCAGGCGAAACGGCGCTGTCGGGGTCGCTGTGGAACACTCTAGTTGTCCGGACATTTATTTATGTAAGTTTTTACTTCATTAGGCACGGTTCACTTTATTGTTACACTATGCACTTTAGCTTTAGATGCTGACTTCACATCAGCATGCCACATGCTTTTCCAGGCTTCACATGAAGCTTAGTCCATAGAGCTAATTTTTTACATCTTCATCTACTATTATACTATCATGCATATTTACTGTGGCATTTTTTTCAGCCTCTACACATAGGAAATGAGTTTCCATGTTGTTTCAGTGCATTTGTTCGTATATAGAGTTGAGAGGACAGCAATATTCTTGTAGCTTGTGGTTTACATTTGTGGTCACTTATTTCCTGTTGTGCTATACAAGCACTGATGACATTTCTTACAGGACTTTGTTTATAAGGTTATAGGTAATTGGCTTTATATCCCTTGCACAGACCTTACTTTAGTATAACTCATTTTTTGGTGCATCTATCTATTGTGGACTATGTGTCATTCTATTATGTTCATTTATGTCCGGCCTAGTAGTTGTTCTTAGCGTACATGGTTTTAGGAGAATATTTCCTGCTGAATATTCATGATGTTTGTTTTTTATTTATATTTTGCATTAAAATTTATTTTATGTTATATTAGTGCCTGAGCCTCCTTTTTCCCATAGATATTTTCTCATGGGTAATGGGACTAAATATGTATCTTTTGAGGTGTGCACAACACTATTTAAGGACAAATGATAATATCATTTGGTGTCAGGCTGGCTGCGCCTGTGCGGCCGCGCTGGCCGAGAGCCCGCCTCGCAGTGTCTTCTGATTTTATCCCACTGGGGGCCTGGGATCCGTGGCCATGCGCAGTGCATATCCTCGCCTCTCACTCCCCTCCCTACGGCTTCTTAAGACTGTGCGGTGTCACGGCCGTGGCATGCTATTAGGGACCAGCTGACACCGAACAGTCTGAAGAAGCCATAGGGAGATGAGTGAGAGGTGGAGGTTCAGATATGCACTGCGCATGTCCATGGATCCCAGGCCCCCAGTGGGATTAAATCAGAAGACACTGCGAGGCGGGCTCTCGGCCAGCGCGGCCGCACAGGCGCAGCCATCCTGACACCAAATGATGCCAGAAGACGGGCAGCGCTAAGTGTGCCTGGCCACGGGATAACATAACAGCGCAGGCTCCGGGATGGAATCAAACAACGCTGAGGAGCCGGGGCGCGGCGCCGGGGGGGGGGGGAGGAATGACGGCTGTGCTGCGTCATATTACGAAGGAAAGTCCCACCTCCGGGACGGTTTTACGGTATCAGTGGACACATTTTATAAGTGTTAAGTTCTGCGTGTGCAAGGAGCAAAACCAAAATAGCTACCTTTTCCTTGTGCAGCATTACTGCTGCACAAGGTGGCTCTTTCAGTAACAAACGCCTTGGGGGGGGGGGGACAGATTCCCTTACATTTCAGTTGTTGTGTCAGCGTGGCGGTCGCATGACACATTGCCGGCTACACAGCTGGGGATCAGCTGACGTTACTGAAACCCAATAACACTGGGTCGTATGTTTTGACTGTGCAGACGGCACTTCTGAGCCTCAACTGGCGGTGTTGGAGCACAGGAATTTAAGTTCAGGTGGTAGAAAGATGAACACAACAGGAGACCTGGATAACGTATACAGTGACCTAATTATTTAATCAGGAGGAGGAGTGGCAAATTCCTGCGAGATCCAGGCCTTGTTCATTTTCAGGAAAGTAAGCCGGTCAACGTTATCGGAGGATAGTCGCATGCGACGGTCAGTTAGTACACCACCTGCAGCACTAAAGACACGTTCCGATAATACACTGGCCGCAGGGCAAGACAGCACCTCCAATGCATACTGGCTTAGCTCTGGCCATGTATCCAGCTTTGAGACCCAAAACTTGAAAGGGGAAGAGCCGTCTGGGAGTACAGCAAGAGGGTAAGACATGTAGTCTGTCACCATCTGACGGAACCGTTGCCTCCTGCTGACTGGAGCCGTCTGTGATGGTGTAGACTTTTGTGGGGGGCACAGAAAACTGTGCCACAGTTGGGCCATACTGGTCTTGCCTTGGGCAGAGGCACTGCTTCTGCTCCCTCTTTGTGCAGAGCCTGTTGTGAATTTACCTTTTGGCTCCCTCTAGTGGCTACTAGTGTTTTTACTCTGGGTATGTCTATCATCCCTTTTATGCTCACCTGGGTCGTTAGGTCAGGGGTGTTGCTATATTAGCTCCCTGGACCTTCAGTTCAATGCCTGGCAACATTGATATCAGAGCTAATCTGTAGTGCTCTTGTCTACTGATCCTGGTTCCTGCTTGATTAAGCTAAGTCTTCTTTCTTGCTTTTTGCTATTGTTTTGGTTTTGTATTTTTGTCCATCTTGTACATAATCTGTATCCTATCCTTGCTGGAAGCGCTAGGGAGGCTGGAGTTCTCCCCCCGGGCCGTTAGACGGTTCGGGGGTTCTTGAATCTCCAGTGTGGATTTTTGTTAGGGTTTTTGTTGACCATATAAGTTATCTTACTACATTCTGCTATTAGTGAGTGGGCCTCTCTTTGCTAAACCTAGTTCATCTCTGTGTTTGTCATTTCCTCTTACCTCACCGTTATTATTTGTGGGGGGCTTGTATCCAACTTTTGGGGTCTATTCTCTGGAGGCAAGAGAGGTCTTTGTTTTCCTCTTCTAGGGGTAGTTAGTCCTCCGGCTGGCGCGAGACATCTAGCGACCAACGTAGGCATGTTCCCCGGCTACTTCTAGTGTTGGCGTTAGGAGTAGATATATGGTCAACCCAGTTACCACTGCCCTATGAGCTGGATTTTTGTACTTCGCAGACTTGCTGATATCTCTGAGACCCTCGCCATTGGGGTCATAACAAGAGCCTCCACCACTGCCTGGACGCACTGAGCTGCTTTGGAATGCACTAGCAGCACTTCTCTCAGTTGGAATGGAGAAGATGATGGAATTGACCAGTTTGTCTTGGTACTCCCGCATTTTTCGCTCCCGGTTCAACGGTGTGATGAGGCTTTCTACGTTGTCCCGGTAGCGAGGATCGAGGAGGGTGAACACCCAATAATCAGACATGTTGAGAATGTGGGCGATGCGGCGGTCGTTTCTCAGGCACTGCAGCATGTAATCCACCATGTGCTGCAGACTGCCAACTGCCCAAGAAACGCTGTCCCCTGCTGGAGGCGTGATCTCTGCCCGCTCGTCATCACCCCACCCTCGCTGTACACACTGAGTACTGGACAATTCGGTAACTCCCTCCTCTGGACGGATGTCTTCCTCCTCCATTGACTCCTCCTCATCCTCCTCACAAACTGTCCCCTGCCTACGCGTTTGTGAGGAACCACGTGGCGCTGACTGTCCAGAAGATGATGGAAATGGTGAATCCTCATCCTCCACCTCTTCCACAACATCATCCCTTAGCGCTTGCAGTGATTTTTCAAGCAGGCAGATAAGGGGGACAGTCATGCTGAATAGTGCATCATCTGCACTCGCCATCCGCGTGGAATAATCAAAGGGACGCAAAACCTGGCAGACGTCATTCATAGTGGCCCACTCTGTGGTTGTGAAGTCTGTACGGCGCTGACTGCGACTTCTTTGCGCCTGAAGCAGCTGGTACTCCATTACAGCTTGCTGCTGCTCACACAACCGCTCCAACATATGTAACGTGGAATTCCACCTGGTAGGTAGGTCACATATGATGCGATGTTCCGGCAGGCGGTGTCGGCGCTGCAGAGCCGCAATGCGCGCTTTTGCCGTGCTGGAACGCCGCAAGTGAGCACACTCTAGGCGGACCTTGTGCAGCAGTGCATCAAGATCCGGATAGTCCCTCAAAAAGCTCTGCACGACCAAATTGAGCACATGTGCCAGACATGGGATGTGAGTGAGGTTGCCGAGGCCCAGAGCTGCCACCAGATTTCGGCCATTATCACACACTACCATGCCTGGCTGGAGATTCGCTGGCACAAACCACACATCGCTCTCCTGCTTGATGGCATTCCAGAGCTCCTGCGCTGTGTGGCTACGATTCCCCCAAAAAATTAATTTCAAGACGGCCTGTTGATGTTTGGCCACGGCTGTGCTCATGTCGGTCGTAACAGGTACACGTTCATCACGGGTCCATGTGGAGGTGGACTGTGACGGCTCCTGCAGCGATGATTCTGAGGAACTGGTGTAAGAGGAGGAGTCAATGCGTACAGAATGGATTCCTGCAATCCTTGGAGTGGGCAGGACACGTCCTGCGCCACTCGCACGGTCTGTACCCGGCTCAACGACATTAACCCAATGGGCAGTGAGGGAAAGGTATCGCCCCTGTCCATGTTGACTGGTCCACGCATCGGTGGTGAGGTGGACCTTGCTACTGACGGCGTTCAGTAGCGCGTGTTTTATGTGTCCCTCCACATGCTTGTGCAGGGCAGGGACGGCTTGCCTGCTGAAGTAAAAGCGGCTGGGCACATTGTACTGTGGGACTGCCAATGACATCAAGTCACGGAAGCTGTCAGTCTCCACCAGCCTGAATGACAGCATTTCCAGTGACAGAAGTTTGGCAATGCCTGCAGTCAGAGCCTGTGCTCGTGGGTGGTTTGACGAGAAAGGCCGCCTTTTCTCCCATGCCTGTACTACCGATGACTGTAGACTGGGCTGGGAGTGTGTGGATGACTGGGAAAGTGGTGCTGCGGGTGGAATTACAGCGGGTCTCTGGACAACAGGGCCAGAGGTTCTTCCACGGCGATCCTGGGAGGAAGCCGAACCAGCTGCGTGTGAGCTAGAGGAAGAGGCAACACGAGCTGAAGAGGTGGTAGCTGCCGCTGTTGGTTGGCCTAGCTCTTCAGTGTGTTTTTCTAACTCTGCCGGGTGCCTGTTGCGCACATGTTTCCACATGTTGGAGGTATTGAGGTTGCTGACATTTCGACCTCTTTTGACTTTTTGATGACACACCTTGCATCTGACATAGCAAATGTCATCTGCAACTGTGTCAAAAAAGGACCAGGCACTGCAAGTCTTGGGAGCGCCCTTTTTGGCTTTTGGAAGAGACATGCTCCTAACGGGTGCCAAAGCGGAGGCTGCAGGATCCGCAGTCTTACCCCTCTCTCTCCCTCTTTGGGCCGTACGGGGAATCTCTTCCTCAGAGCTGCTCCCACCACCTTCCTGTCCCTCACGCCAAGATGGGTCAAGGACCTCATCATCTACACTACCCTCTGCCCCCAACTGCTCCTCCTGGGTAGTCTCAGCAGCAGAGCACGCACCAGTAAGTGGCACCTGAGTGTCATCATCAGCTGATGCGGCCTGCGATGTGGTGACCGGAGCCACTGGCCCACCCGCCTCTTCAGAGGAATAGAGAAAAAGCTGTTGGGCATCACTGCACCCTGCCTCTTCTTCCATTTCTCCAATGCTGCTTGGCTGGCCCCCTGTTTCCAAGCCAAGAGATTCAGAGAACAGAAGTAGAGACGGCTCTGTCATGTTCTCAATGGCAAGAGAACATAGCATCAGCATATATAGGAACTAGCTCTTGGAAGATGGGAACTGAGCTGACCATGAACTAAACCTAACGCACAACTAGCAGTGGCCGGGTAGCATGCCTACGTTGATTCTAGATGCCCAGCACCAGCCGGAGGACTAAATAATGCTAGCAGAGGAAAATATTAGTCCTAGCTCACCTCTAGAGAAATACCCCGAAAGGAGACAGAGGCCCCCCACATGTATTGGCGGTGAATTAAGATGAAATAACAAACGTAGTATGAAAATAGGTTTAGCAAATTTGAGGTCCACTTACTACATAGCAGAAGACAGAAAGGACACTTTCATGGTCAGCTGAAAACCCTATCAAAACACCATCCAGAAATTACTTTAAAACTCTGGCATTAACTCATAACACCAGAGTGGCAATTCCTGTTCACAAGAGCTTTCCAGACACAGTAACGAAACTACAGCTGTGAACTGGAACAAAAATGCAAAAACAAACATGGACAAGAGTCCAACTTATCTAGTAGTTGTCTAGGAGCAGGAACAAGCACAGAGAGGCTTCTGATAACATTGTTGACCGGCAAGCAACTAACAGAGCAGCAAGGTTATATAGCGACTCCCACATCTTGATGGGAACAGGTGAACAGAGAAGATGAAAACACCAGTTCAATTCCACCAGTAGCCACCGGGGGAGCCCAGAATCCAAATTCACAACAGTACCCCCCCCTCAAGGAGGGGGCACCGAACCCTCACCAGAACCACCAGGGCGATCAGGATGGGCCCTATGAAAGGCACGAACCAGATCAGAGGCATGAACATCAGATGCATTCACCCAAGAATTATCCTCCTGGCCGTATCCCTTCCACTTGACCAGATACTGGAGTCTCCGTCTGGAAACACGAGAGTCTAAGATTTTCTCCACAACGTACTCCAACTCACCCTCAACCAACACCGGAGCAGGAGGCTCAACGGAAGGCACAACCGGTACCTCATACCTGCGCAATAATGACCGATGAAAAACGTTATGAATAGAAAAGGATGCAGGGAGGTCCAAACGGAAGGAAACAGGGTTAAGAATCTCCAATATCTTATACGGGCCGATGAACCGAGGCTTAAACTTAGGAGAAGAGACCCTCATAGGGACAAAACGAGAAGACAACCACACCAAATCCCCAACACAAAGCCGAGGACCAACACGACGGTGGCGGTTGGCAAAAAGCTGAGTCTTCTCCTGGGACAACCTCAAATTGTCCACCACCTGCCCCCAGATCTGATGCAATCTCTCCACCACAGCATCCACTCCAGGACAATCCGAAGATTCCACCTGACCAGAGGAAAATCGAGGATGAAACCCCGAATTACAGAAAAACGGGGACACCAAAGTGGCAGAGCTGGCCCGATTATTGAGAGCGAACTCTGCCAATGGCAAAAAAGCAACCCAATCATCCTGGTCAGCAGACACAAAACACCTCAGATATGTCTCCAGGGTCTGATTAGTCCGCTCGGTCTGGCCATTCGTCTGAGGATGGAAAGCGGACGAAAAAGATAAATCTATGCCCATCCTAGCACAGAATGCCCGCCAAAATCTAGACACGAATTGGGTCCCTCTGTCAGAAATGATATTCTCAGGAATACCATGCAAACGAACAACATTTTGAAAAAACAGAGGAACCAACTCGGAAGAAGAAGGCAACTTGGGCAGAGGAACCAAATGGACCATCTTAGAGAAACGGTCACACACCACCCAGATGACAGACATCTTCTGAGAAACAGGCAGATCTGAAATAAAATCCATCGAGATGTGCGTCCAAGGCCTCTTAGGAATAGGCAAGGGCAACAATAATCCACTAGCCCGAGAGCAACAAGGCTTGGCCCGAGCACAAACGTCACAAGACTGCACAAAGCCTCGCACATCTCGTGACAGGGAAGGCCACCAGAAGGACCTTGCCACCAAATCCCTGGTACCAAAAATGCCAGGATGACCTGCCAACGCAGAAGAATGAACCTCAGAGATGACTCTACTGGTCCAATCATCAGGAACAAACAGTTTATCAGGTGGGCAACGATCCGGTCTATCCGCCTGAAACTCCTGCAAGGCCCGCCGCAGGTCTGGAGAAACGGCTGACAATACCACTCCATCCTTAAGGATACCTGTGGGCTCAGAGTTACCAGGCGAGTCAGGCTCAAAACTCCTAGAAAGGGCATCCGCCTTAACATTCTTAGAACCCGGTAGGTATGACACCACAAAATTAAACCGAGAGAAAAATAATGACCAGCGCGCCTGTCTAGGATTCAGGCGCCTGGCGGTCTCAAGATAAATCAAGTTTTTGTGGTCAGTCAATACCACCACCTGATGTCTAGCCCCCTCAAGCCAATGGCGCCACTCCTCAAAAGCCCACTTCATGGCCAAAAGCTCCCGATTCCCAACATCATAATTCCGCTCAGCGGGCGAAAATTTACGGGAAAAGAAGGCACAAGGCCTCATCACGGAGCAGTCAGAACTTTTCTGCGACAACACTGCCCCAGCTCCGATCTCAGAAGCGTCGACCTCAACCTGAAAAGGTAGAGCAACATCAGGCTGACGCAACACAGGGGCAGAGGAAAAACGGCGCTTAAGCTCCCGAAAGGCCTCCACAGCGTCAGGGGACCAATCAGCAACATCAGCACCCTTCTTAGTCAAATCGGTCAATGGCTTAGCAATATCCGAAAAACCAGCAATAAATCGACGATAAAAGTTAGCAAAGCCCAAAAATTTCTGAAGACTCTTAAGAGAAGAGGGCTGCGTCCAATCACAAATAGCTTGAACCTTGACAGGATCCATTTCAATGGAAGAGGGAGAAAAAATATATCCCAAAAAGGAAATCCTCTGTACCCCAAAAACACACTTAGAACCCTTCACACACAAAGAATTAGACCGCAAAACCTGGAAAACCCTCCTGACTTGCTGGACATGAGAGTCCCAGTCATCCGAAAAAATCAGAATATCATCCAGATACACAATCATAAATTTATCCAAATAATCGCGAAAAATATCATGCATAAAGGACTGGAAAACTGACGGAGCATTAGAAAGACCAAAAGGCATCACTAAATACTCAAAGTGGCCCTCGGGCGTATTAAATGCGGTTTTCCACTCATCCCCCTGCCTGATTCGCACCAAATTATACGCCCCACGAAGGTCAATCTTAGAGAACCACTTGGCCCCCTTTATGCGAGCAAACAAATCAGTCAGCAACGGCAATGGGTATTGATATTTTACAGTGATTTTATTCAAAAGCCGATAATCGATACATGGTCTCAAAGAGCCGTCTTTTTTTGACACAAAGAAAAAACCGGCTCCTAAGGGAGATGACGATGGACGAATATGTCCCTTTTCCAAGGACTCCTTTATATATTCTCGCATAGCAGCATGTTCAGGCACAGACAGATTAAATAAACGACCCTTTGGGTATTTACTACCCGGGATTAAATCTATGGCACAATCGCACTCTCGGTGCGGAGGTAATGAACCAAGCTTGGATTCTTCAAAGACGTCACGATAGTCAGACAGGAACTCAGGAATTTCAGAGGGAATAGATGATGAAATGGAAACCACAGGTACATCCCCATGAGCCCCCTTACATCCCCAGCTCAACACAGACATAGCTCTCCAGTCGAGGACTGGGTTGTGAGATTGCAGCCAAGGCAATCCTAGCACCAAATCATCATGTAGATTATACAGCACCAGAAAGCGAATAATCTCCTGGTGATCCGGATTAATACGCATAGTTACTTGTGTCCAGTATTGTGGTTTATTATTAGCCAATGGGGTGGAGTCAATCCCCTTCAGAGGAATAAGAGTCTCCAAAGGCTCTAAATCATACCCACAGCGTTTGGCAAAGGACCAATCCATAAGACTCAAAGCGGCGCCAGAGTCGACATAGGCGTCCGTGGTAATAGATGACAAAGAGCAAATCAGGGTCACAGATAGAATAAACTTAGACGGTAAGGTGCAAATGGAAACAGATTTATCAAGCTTTTTAGTGCGCTTAGAGCATGCTGATATAACATGAGTAGAATCACCACAATAGAAACACAACCCATTTTTCCGTCTAAAATTCTGCCGCTCGCTTCGGGACAGAGTTCTATCACACTGCATACTCTCTGGCGACTTCTCAGTGGACACCGCCAGATGGTGCACTGGTTTGCGCTCCCGCAAACGCCTATCGATCTGAATAGCCATTGTCATGGACTCATTCAGACCCGCAGGCACAGGGAACCCCACCATAACATCCTTAATGGCATCAGAGAGACCCTCTCTGAAAGTCGCCGCCAGGGCGCACTCATTCCACTGAGTAAGCACAGACCATTTACGGAATCTTTGACAGTAAATTTCCGCTTCATCTTGCCCCTGAGATAGGGACATCAAAGTTTTTTCTGCCTGAAGCTCCAAATGAGGTTCGTCATAAAGCAACCCCAAGGCCAGAAAAAACGCATCCACATTGAGCAACGCAGGATCCCCTGGTGTCAATGAAAAAGCCCAGTCTTGAGGGTCGCCCCGGAGCAAGGAAATCACAATCCTGACCTGCTGTGCAGGGTCTCCGGCAGAGCGAAATTTCAGGGACAAAAATAATTTGCAATTATTTCGAAAATTCTGAAACCCAGATCTATTCCCCGAGAAAAATTCCGGCAAAGGAATTCTCGGCTCAGATACAGGTGCATGACAAACAAAGTCTTGCAAATTTTGTACCTTCGTGGCGAGATTATTCAAACCTGCAGTTACACTCTGAAGATCCATTACAAACAGGTGGACACAGAGCCATTCAAAGATTAGAAGGAGAAAAAAAAAAAAATAAATTCTCAGCAGACTTCTTATTTCTCTCCTTTCTCAGCCAAGGATTTTAACCCTTTAGTGGGCCGGTCAAACTGTCATGTTCTCAATGGCAAGAGAACATAGCATCAGCATATATAGGAACTAGCTCTTGGAAGATGGGAACTGAGCTGACCATGAACTAAACCTAACGCACAACTAGCAGTGGCCGGGTAGCATGCCTACGTTGATTCTAGATGCCCAGCACCAGCCGGAGGACTAAATAATGCTAGCAGAGGAAAATATTAGTCCTAGCTCACCTCTAGAGAAATACCCCGAAAGGAGACAGAGGCCCCCCACATGTATTGGCGGTGAATTAAGATGAAATAACAAACGTAGTATGAAAATAGGTTTAGCAAATTTGAGGTCCACTTACTACATAGCAGAAGACAGAAAGGACACTTTCATGGTCAGCTGAAAACCCTATCAAAACACCATCCAGAAATTACTTTAAAACTCTGGCATTAACTCATAACACCAGAGTGGCAATTCCTGTTCACAAGAGCTTTCCAGACACAGTAACGAAACTACAGCTGTGAACTGGAACAAAAATGCAAAAACAAACATGGACAAGAGTCCAACTTATCTAGTAGTTGTCTAGGAGCAGGAACAAGCACAGAGAGGCTTCTGATAACATTGTTGACCGGCAAGCAACTAACAGAGCAGCAAGGTTATATAGCGACTCCCACATCTTGATGGGAACAGGTGAACAGAGAAGATGAAAACACCAGTTCAATTCCACCAGTAGCCACCGGGGGAGCCCAGAATCCAAATTCACAACACGGCTCCTGTCCTGGGCTCTCTGTCTGCCTGGGCAATTTGGCAGGTGGTGAAGAGACAGATGGCTGCTCTCCAGTGCTCTGTGTCTGAGAGGATGTGGCACTAATTGAAGTTGATGCATTAGCTGCCATCCATCCGACAACGGCTTCAATTTGTTCTTCACGCAGCAGCGGTGTACGGTGCTCTGACACAAAGCTGCGCATGAATGACTGTTGCCTGGTGAAAGTGGGTGCTGATGAGTCACCGGTGCCCGCAGCAGGCACAGAATCCCCACGTCCCCTCCCTGCTCCGCGCCCACGCCCACGTGCCTTACTCACTGCCTTCTTCATCTTGGTTGACTGATAAAGATAAGCAGAAAAGTACTAACGGCTTTGTGTGCTTATTCCTGAGCAACTCCTTCTAACAGGTATAAGAAACACTAATTTTCTAAAGTGTGGGCTAGACTTTAATATGAGCTAATGTGGCCTACACAAATGTAAAGTGGTGTAACTGGTGTGTTTGGTGAACTTTATTATTTATTTATTTTTTGGGGGCTGAACTGACAACGGATAGAGCTGCAGTCACACGGAGACCGTGCAGACAGACGTAAACGGCGCTGCAAGGCCCAAAAACCCTCCTCTACGTTATCCTATGTAGTGTTTTTCCACAAGTTAGCTGGAGACGGGTGGAAAGACACTAATAGGATTTTTTTGAAAAAATGTGCAGCAGCCTGCACTACTTAAAACAAAATGAAAATTGATTTGGCGGTATGACGCAGTGAAGAACCCTGAGCTGGAGACAACCAGGCTATGGCTGCTCACAGACTACAGGGCGAGCTGCAGTCACACGGAGACCGTGCAGACAGCCGTAAACGGCGCTGCAAGGCCCAAAAACCCTCCTCTACGTTATCCTATGTAGTGTTTTTCCACAAATTAGCTGGAGACGGGTGGAAAGACACTAATAGGATTTTTTTGAATAAATTAGCAGCAGACTACACTACTTGAAAAAAAAAAAAAAAAAGAACAGTATGAGGCAATGAACCACCCTCCCTGAACTGAATACAACCAGCTATGGATGGCCTATGTGGCTGCACTCAGACTAGAGAGTGGGCTGCACTCACACACACACACACACAGACCTTGCAGATCGCTGTGAAAACAGCGCTACAAGGCAAAAGCAAGGTGAATAGTAGGTGAACACAGCGGTTGCTAAATTATCCTTTGGATAGCACAAAGAAGCAAATCGCTATCTCTAAACTGTCCCTCAGTCAGCAAACAGCGTCCTGTCACTAACTGAATTCACAGCAGAGTGATCGCAAAATGGCGCCAGCGACTTTTAAACTGCATCATGACATCATTTCAGCAGCCAATCACAGCCTTGCCAGTAGTTTCATGCCCTCCATGCTGAACAGGATGTGCCCACACTTGGAATCATTCTCATTGGCTGAATTTCTGCATTTTGAATCTTGGAACTTCCGATTCCGGTATCCGATACGCGGCAAGTATCGGAATCCCGGTATCGGAATTCCGATACCGCAAGTATCGGCCGATACCCGATACTTGCGGTATCGGAATGCTCAACACTACTCACAAATCTTACAAAGTGAAGATTTGACATCTGAGGGGCCGATTACCAAGTCTCGTGTTCTTACTCTGTACCATCTGTCAGATGCTCTGATTATAGGACGTGTCAGGGAAGCTCCACACACCCACAGCTCCGGCTAATGTGACAACTTTGTACTTCTTTGCAATTAATTGACTTCCCTCTGTGGCCGCCTCTTCTATCTTCCATGGACTACAAATTAATGAAAGCCCAAAGTCTAAAATACCAATCAGCGGAGTCAATCAGAGGTGTAGGGTGAAGCTCAGGGCACCAGTGTAAAAGATTTAATTGGCTACCACCAACTCACCAGTGACTTATGACATCACACTGTGTCTATGTGGCTATATAGTGACATCACACTGCGTCTATGTGGCTATATAGTGACATCACACTGCGTCTATGTGGTTATACAGTGACATCACACTGCATCTATGTGGTTATATAGTGACATCACACTGTGTCAATGTGGTTATATAGTGACATCACACTGTGTCTATGTGGTTATATAGTGACATCACACTGCGTCTATGTGGTTATATAGTGACATCACACTGTGTCAATGTGGTTATATAGTGACATCACACTGAGTCTATGTGGTTATATAGTGATGTCACACTGCGTCGATGTGGTTATATAGTGACATCACACTGCGTCGATGTGGTTATATAGTGACATCAAACTGCATCTATGTCATTATATAGTGACATCACACTGCGCCTATGTGGTTATATAGTGACGTCACACTGCGTCTATGTGGCTATATAGTGACATCACACTGCGTCTATGTGGTTATATAGTGACATCACACTGCGTCTATGTGGTTATATAGTGACGTCACACTGCGTCGATGTGGTTATATAGTGACATCACACTGCGTCGATGTGGTTATATAGTGGCATCACACTGTGTCTATGTGGTTATATAGTGACATCACACTGTGTATGTGGTTATATAGTGACGTCACACTGTGTTGATGTGGTTATATAGTGACATCACACTGCGTCGATGTGGTTATATAGTGACGTCACACTGCGTCGATGAGGTTATATAGTGACATCACATTATCAGATGTGAATCACTTTAGCCTTGTCTACTTATGATGCTGCAGTTCTTTTTTGAAAGGATGACTAGTGATGAGCGAGTGTACTCGTTGCTCGGGTTTTCCAGAGCAATGATTACATAGGAAGGCGCTGAAATAAGACGCAACTAGCGGCTGTGAAGAATGGAAGGCTATTCCTGATAAATTTCCACCAGTGCATGAAAGATGACGTAAAATGCTCAGTGTCTACTGGATGACAGGCTGCATCCCATGGTGTCCCTATATGACCCATTTCCTTTGGCTATAGACTGTCTGCAGGTAAGTCCGCTGGGTTATCTGCACATCCTGCCTATTTATTTATGTGTAATGGCGGATCCTGCAGAGACATCATTTTCCTCAACCGTTCTCTTCTCTAATGGAACCAAAGCGAAAAAATGAAAATGACCATTTAACCAGGTGATATCACACAGAATTACATCCATTATAAATAGGTAACTCTCGTTAGTGCCCAGACCCTGCTGCCGCACTGGAATGGACGTCCGTTACAATCACTGTCGCTGGAGATGCTCAGAATATCATTTCCTTACATCCAATGCATAAAATTTGCTTTGTGAACAAACTGCTTGTCCAATCTGACCCAATCCGCCGGTGATAGATGGATTTGCCTTGGAAACTATTAAACAGCATCATTTAGTTGGAAGTGAGGACAAGGCGAGCAGTTATGGCGAGATACACAATCCCGCCAGCTACAGAATGTCTCTCCCGCAGAACACTCATCATTTTCTGCACTAATCAAATCAATGTGTTGGGTAAATGTTGTTATGTGGAAAGGATTTTTCCTGCAGATGGAGGTTTGAAAAATGAGACGACGGGCGAGATCGGAAAGGTGAAAATGAGTTCCGAGGTAATAATGAAAATTAGGAGAAAAGCAGATACGTCTTGGTGGCGAATCGGATGAGGATTGGATGTGAAGATCCACTATCAATCAGTATTATAGTAGGGGGCAGTATTATAGTAGTTATATTCTTGTACATAGGGGCAGTATTATAGTAAACTCAAAAAAATTCATAAAGAAGGATGACACAGTAAAGCCAACCTAATACCCAAGAGAGCAGACACAGGGTGTGCCGAAACCAAGGGGAGGAGGAATTCCAGATGGATACTTCTAGACACTGTACATAGTGGAGGGGGCTAGGCTGGTCTTAGATGGTGCCATGTGCATAACCTCCTAATCGCCTCTTATGCCACAGACGCTCACACAATACAATAATTAAAATAATAGTATAAAACCATTACATAAATTGTACTGTCACTCATTAAGCTGGGGAGTGTACCTGATCTAGTACAGCTGGATTCCCGGGTTTCAGCACCAAGTGTGAGATGAGAGATACAAGTATGAGACGCACTCAAAAATCTTGTTTGGCATGATAAGATTCAGACCCCTAGGGTTTGGTAAAAGCAGGGACAATAGCCACATCTGGCCCCACATCTCAGGAACCCATAGTTATAAAGATTTTCTAGTGCACCCCATAATTTATTGCACTATATGAATATATGAATGTTACTTAGTATATATCTCCCCAATACAATTTGGCACTGGAGAAGGACGTTATCAATATCATAGATGGCAAGAAGAACAAACAAATGAATTTTGGAACAAATCAAGCCAGACATGTCACTGGAAGCAATGATCACCAAGCTACGACTTGTCCACTTTGGAGACATGAAGAGAGCAATGACTGGAATAGGACATCATGGTCTGAAGAATAGAAGAAGGAGAAGAGGAAGACCAGCAATCTGATGGCTTGATACAAGAAGACCCTGATGGACCTATCTAGGTTTGTACAAGGTTGATCACGGCTGCAGATCAAGTTGAAGTCCATTAAATAAATAAAATAAATAAATAAAATTAGCCATGGATTTAGAAATTACGCACCATTCATTTAAAAGTTTCTCCACTCAAACATTTGAGGAGCTGCGGTTGGTAAATAACTGGCTGCAGCGGTCAGGTCACTGGTAACATCATGTGGCGGCACGAGAGTAGGGAGCAGAGTACAGGAGTGAGCAGAAACTTTTTAATAATTTTATCATCATGGGTCCTCATTGAGAGATGTATCATTGTGGAGAAGCATGCCATTAAATGTTGCAACACCAGAAACCCACTCATGAAAGTGGTGGCGCTCCTTTTTAAATGGGCTTGGGCCAAAGTCCAAATAGCGTCATGTAGAATTGTAAAGGTTATCCACACTTGTCTGCTTTGCTGACAGAGTCCATTTAACCTCGTTTTGTAGCCTCACACTGGTGCAGTCTGATGGAAAGTTTGTTAAAAATGCTGCTGCTCCCGCCTGCAGACAGATAAGAATACAGCAGAGCAGAGATCACCTTGTGCCGATGTGCGGAGATGAAATATTCCCACACCAGGACAGACCCCGGGCTCGCAGCTTTGCATATAGCTGACATAAATATATCCTCTCATTACTGGAAAGCATAGCACGTCGCACGCTCTTATTATTCATTCTCCCATTTTTGTATAATAAAAATTCTTGACACTCTATAAAAAGCCGCTGCTGTCTCCCCTCCGCAGATCTATTTCCCTCCAACAACAACAGTGTTTATTTTATGTTAAGAATGTAATACTCTCCCAGATATGGTGGAGATTTCACACCCGAGAATTTCTGGCAATTGGAAAAATCGCATTATTTTTCGCCCTCCTGAGAACACACTCCGACAGAAAGATATAAAACTGTCTGATACTATGTGTTCTTTTCAAGCAATGCAAAAAGTTACTGAATAGCGGTAATTCATTCATTGCCTTCAATGTTAGATATAAGAAGAGGAGGATTAATTCACCCGTAATCATTCGTCACATACAATTATAATATACATACAGGGAGGATTATAATAGTTATATTGCTGTACATAGTGGCAGTGGTATTATAATAGTTACATTCTAGGGCAGCACGGTGGCTCAGTGGTTAGCACTGCAGCCTTGCAGCGCTGGGGTCCTGGGTTCCAATCCCACCCAGGACAACATCTGCAAAGAGTTTGTATGTTCTCTCCGTGTTTGCGTGGTTTTCCTCTGTGTCCTCCCACATTCCAAAGACATACTGATAGGGAATCTAGATTGTGAGCCCCAACGGGGACAGCGATGATAATGTGTGCAAACTGTAAAGCGCTGCGGAATAGGTTAGCGCTATATAAAGATTACTATTATAGTTATATTCTTGTATATAAGAGCAGTAGTTATATTCTTGTACATAGGGGCAGTATTATAGTAGTTATATTCTTGTACATAGGGGCAGTATTATAGTAGTTATATTCTTGTACATAGGAGCAGTATTATAGTAGTTATATTCTTGTACATAGGAGGCAGTATTATAGTAGTTATATTCTTGTACATAAGAGCAGTATTATAGTAGTTATATTCTTGTACATAGAGGGGGCAGTATAATAGTAGTTATATTCTTGTACATAGGAGCAGTATTATAGTAGTTATATTCTTGTACATAGGGGCAGTATTATAGTAGTTATATTCTTGTACATAGGGGCAGTATTATAGTAGTTGTATTGTTGTACATAAGAGCAGTATTATAGTAGTTATATTCTTGTACATAGGAGCAGTATTATAGTAGTTATATTCTTGTACATAGGAGCAGTATTATAGTAGTTATATTCTTGTACATAAGAGCAGTATTATAGTAGTTATATTCTTGTACATAGAGGGGGCAGTATAATAGTAGTTATATTCTTGTACATAGGAGCAGTATTATAGTAGTTATATTCTTGTACATAGGGGCAGTATTATAGTAGTTATATTCTTGTACATAGGGGCAGTATTATAGTAGTTATATTGTTGTACATAAGAGCAGTATTATAGTAGTTATATTCTTGTACATAGGAGCAGTATTATAGTAGTTATATTCTTGTACATAGGAGCAGTATTATAGTAGTTATATTCTTGTACATAGGAGCAGTATTATAGTAGTTATATTCTTGTACATAAGAGCAGTATTATAGTAGTTATATTCTTGAACATAGAGGGGGCAGTATTATAGTAGTTATATTCTTGTACATAGGAGCAGTATTATAGTAGTTATATTCTTGTACATAGGGGCAGTATTATAGTAGTTATATTCTTGTACATAGGGGCAGTATTATAGTAGTTATATTGTTGTACATAGGAGCAGTATTATAGTAGTTATATTCTTGTACATAGGAGCAGTATTATAGTAGTTATATTCTTGTACATAGGAGCAGTATTATAGTAGTTATATTCTTGTACATAAGAGCAGTATTATAGTAGTTATATTCTTGTACATAGAGGGGGCAGTATTATAGTAGTTATATTCTTGTACATAGGAGCAGTATTATAGTAGTTATATTCTTGTACATAGGGGCAGTATTATAGTAGTTATATTCTTGTACATAGGAGCAGTATTATAGTAGTTATATTCTTGTACATAGGGGCAGTATTATAGTAGTTATATTCTTTAACATAGGGGGCAGTATTACAGTAGTTATATTCTTGTACATAGGGAGCAGTATTATAGTAGTTATATTCTTGTACATAGGAGCAGTATTATAGTAGTTATATTCTTGTACATAGGAGCAGTATTATAGTAGTTATATTCTTGTACACAGGAGCAGTATTATAGTAGTTATATTCTTGTACATAAGGGCAGTATTTTAGTAGTTATATTCTTGTACATAGGAGCAGTATTATAGTAGTTATATTCTTGTACATAAGGGCAGTATTATAGTAGTTATATTCTTTAACATAGGGGACAGTATTACAGTAGTTATATTCTTGTACATAGGGAGCAGTATTATAGTAGTTATTATCTTGTACATAGGAGCAGTATTATAGTAGTTATATTTTTGTACATAGGAGCAATATTATAGTAGTTATATTCTTGTACATAGGGGGCAGTATTATAGTAGTTATATTCTTGTACATAAGGGCAGTATTTTAGTAGTTATATTCTTGTACATAGGGGCAGTATTATAATAGTTATATTCTTGTACATAGGAGCAGTATTATAGTAGTTATATTCTTATACATAGGGGCAGTATTATAGTAGTTATATTCTTATACACAGGAGCAGTATTATAGTAGTTATATTCTTGTACATAGGAGCAGTAATATAGTAGTTATATTCTTGTGCATAGGAGCTGTATTATGGTAGTTATATTCTTGTACATAGGGGCAGTATTATAGTAGTTATATTCTTGTACATAGGGGCAGTATTATAGTAGTTATATTCTTATACATAGGGGCAGTATTATAGTAGTTATATTCTTATACACAGGAGCAGTATTATAGTAGTTATATTCTTGTACATAGGAGGCAGTATTATAGTAGTTATATTCTTGTAAATAGGGGCAGTATTATAGTAGTTATATTCTTGTACATAGGAGCAGTATTATAGTAGTTATATTCTTGTGCATAGGAGCAGTATTATAGTAGTTATATTCTTTAACATAGGGGGCAGTATTACAGTAGTTATATTCTTGTACATAGGAGAAGTATTATAGTAGTTATATTCCTGTACATAAGGGCAGTATTATAGTAGTTATATTCTTGTACATAGGAGCAGTATTATAGTAGTTATATTCTTGTATATAGGAGCAGTATTATAGTAGTTATATTCTTGTACATAGGAGCAGTATTATAGTAGTTATATTCTTGTACATAGGGGGCAGTATTATAGTAGTTATATTCTTGTACATAAGGGCAGTATTTTAGTAGTTATATTCTTGTACATAGGAGCAGTATTATAGTAGTTATATTCTTGTACATAAGGGCAGTATTATAGTAGTTATATTCTTGTACATAGGGGGCAGTATTATAGTAGTTATATTCTTGTACATAAGGGCAGTATTATAGTAGTTATATTCTTGTACATAGGGGGCAGTATTATAGTAGTTATATTCTTGTACATAAGGGCAGTATTATAGTAGTTATATTCTTGTACATAAGGGCAGTATTATAGTAGTTATATTCTTGTACATAGGAGCAGTATTATAGTAGTTATATTCTTGTACATAAGGGCAGTATTATAGTAGTTATATTCTTGTACATAGGAGCAGTATTATAGTAGTTATATTCTTGTACATAGGAGCAGTATTATAGTAGTTATATTCTTGTACATAGGAGCAGTATTATAGTAGTTATATTCTTGTACATAGGAGCAGTATTATAGTAGTTATATTCTTGTACATAGGAGCAGTATTATAGTAGTTATATTCTTGCACATAGGAGCAGTATTATAGTAGTTATATTCTTGTACATAGGAGCAGTATTATAGTAGTTATATTCTTGTACATAGGAGCAGTATTATAGTAGTTATATTCTTGTACATAGGAGCAGTATTATAGTAGTTATATTCTTGTACATAAGGGCAGTATTATAGTAGTTATATTCTTGTACATAGGAGCAGTATTATAGTAGTTATATTCTTGTACATAAGGGCAGTATTATAGTAGTTATATTCTTGTACATAGGGGCAGTATTATAGTAGTTATATTCTTGTACATAAGGGCAGTATTATAGTAGTTATATTCTTGTACATAGGGGCAGTATTATAGTAGTTATATTCTTGTACATAGGGGGCAGTATTATAGTAGTTATATTCTTGTACATAGGGGCAGTATTATAGTAGTTATATTCTTGTACATAGGGGGCAGTATTATAGTAGTTATATTCTTGTACATAGGGGCAGTATTATAGTCGTTATATTCCTGCACAGAACGTCATGTTTGAAGTATCAGTTTCATGATGTTTGCACAAATTCAAAAGAGAGCTTCACATAGAAGTGTGTAGGAGGTAAATGTTTTCTGCAGGTGTATAGAAAGTCTTTGTGAAATAAGGCAACAAATTATCACTCTGCAGACGTCCAATACCACAAGAAAGATTTGTTCTGTGAGATCTGCACTGTCTCCAGCATTGGCCACATTGTGGGATAATGCACTCAGTGATTATGTGAGCAGAACGCAGACGATTATGCGCTGATTGTATATGTGACTCACAGAAATGAGAGGAACAAAATGTAAACTTTCCAATATTTCTTGTAAACATCAATTCTCTGTATTATAATATAGAAACGATGGAAAATGAGGGGAAGAAAACCCCGAAACTGAGCTAAACCAGTAACTACTGGAGGCGGAAGAAACTTTAATGTTCAGCATTGAAATCGCAGTATCACACATGATAGGCTTAGATACAACTTTCAATAAACAGTATCACACATGATAAGGTTAGATACACGGTTCAGTAGATAGTATCACACATGATAGGCTTAGATGCAGCAGACAGTATCACACATGATAGGCTTAGATGCAGCAGACAGTATCACACATGAGAGGCTTAGATACACCTTTCAGTAAACAGTATCACACATGATAAGGTTAGATACACGGTTCAGTAGATAGTATCACACATGATAGGCTTAGATACACAGTTCAGTACACAGTGTTACACATTGTAGGTTTAGATACACTGACTCACCAGTCAGTACCATACATGATTAGCTTAAATATGGTATTTCAGCAGATAGTGGCATCGATGGCCGGCTTACATGGATCGGATATACATGATAGACTTAGACATACAGGATTAACAGACAGAATGCAATATGATAGGCTTGGCTACACAGCTCAGCAGACAGTATCCACCTGATAATCTAAGATACATCAGCTCAGCAGTCAGTATCATACATGAGAGGTTTTGAAATTGCAGCTCAGTAGACTGTATCACAAATGTTTGACTAGGATACATATGAGAGGCTGAGATACAGCAGAAGACAGTATCACACTTGAGATACTTAGGTACAGCTATTTATCAGACAGTATCAAACATGAGATGCTTAGATACAGCAATTTTTCAGACAGTATCCCAAATGAGAGACTTAGATACAGCAGTATAACATAGTATCACTGATGATGGGCTTAGAAACAGCAGTTTAGAAGACAGTATTATTATTATTATTATTATTATTATTATTATTTATATACCACCATTGATTCCATTGTGCTGCACATGAGAAGGGGTTACATATAAATTACAGATATCACTTACAGTAAACTCACAATTACAGACTGATACAGAGGGGCGAGGACCCTGCCCTTGCGGGCTTACATTCTACAGGATGGTGGGGAAGGAGACAATAGGTTGAGGGTTGCAGGAGCTCCGGTGTTGGTGAGGCGGTAGCTCCGGTGTTGGTGAGGCAGCAGCTCCGGTGTTGGTGAGGCGGTAGCTCCGGTAGTGGTGAGGAGGCAGCAGGGTCAGTGCAGGCTGTAGGCTTTCCTGAAGAGATGGGTTTTCAGGTTCCGTCTGAAGGATCCGAATGTGGTTGATAGTCGGACGTGTTGGGGCAAAGAATTCCAGAGGATGGGGGATATTCGGGAGTCTTGGAGGCGGTTGGGTGAGGAGCGAATAAGTGTGGAGGAGAGAAGGAGGTCTTGGGAGGACCAGAGATTACATGAGGGAAGATATCGGGAGATTAGTTCAGAGATACATGGAGGAGACAGGTTATGGATGGCTTTGTAGGTCAGTGTTAGTAATTTGAACTGGATACGCTGAGGGAATGGGAGCCAGTGAAGAGATTTGCAGAGGGGGGAAGCGGAGGAGTAGCGAGGAGAGAGATGGATTAGTCGGGCAGCAGAGTTAAGGATGGACTGGAGGGGTGCAAGAGTGTTAGCAGGGAGGCCACAGAAAAGGATGTTGTAGTAGTCAAGGCGGGAGATGATGAGGGCATGCACAAGCATTATAGTACATTGATGGTTGAGGAAAGGACGGATTCTGGAGATATTTTTGAGCTGGAGGCGACAGGAGGAGGAGAGAGCTTGGATGTGCGGTTTGAAGGACAGGGCAGAGTCGAAGGTTACTCTGAGGCAGCGGACTTCCGGTACGGGGGAAAGCATGATGTCCTTTATGGTGATAGATAGGTCAGGTAAGGAAGATCTGTGGGATGGAGGAAAGATGATGAGTTCAGATTTGTCCACATTGAGTTTGAGGAAGCGAGAGGAGAAGAAGGAGGATATGGCTGATAGACACTCCAGGATTCAGGACAGCAGAGAGGTGACGTCTGAGCCAGAGAGGTAGATCTGAGTGTCATCAGCATAGAAGTGGTACTGTTTAGCAGGCAGTATCACACAGGAGAGGCTTAGATGCAGCAGTTTATCAAACAGTATCACACAGGAGAGGCTTAGATGCCTCAGTTTAGCAGGCAGTATCACACAGGAGAGGCTTAGATGGAGAAGTTTAGCAGACAGTATCACACAGGAGAGGCTTAGATGCAGCAGTTTAGTAGACAGTATCACACAGGAGAGGCTTAGATGGAGAAGTTTAGCAGACAGTATCACACAGGAGAGGCTTAGATGCAGAAGTTTAGCAGACAGTATCACACAGGACAGGCTTAGATGCAGAAGTTTAGCAGACAGTATCACACAGGAGAGGCTTAGATGCAGCAGTTTAGCAGACAGTATCACACAGGAGAGGCTTAGATGCAGAAGTTTAGCAGACAGTATCACACAGGAGAGGCTTAGATGCAGAAGTTTAGCAGACAGTATCACACAGGACAGGCTTAGATGCAGAAGTTTAGCAGACAGTATCACACAGGAGAGGCTTAGATGCAGCAGTTTAGCAGACAGTATCACACAGGAGAGGCTTAGATGCCTCAGTTTAGCAGGCAGTATCACACAGGAGAGGCTTAGATGGAGAAGTTTAGCAGACAGTATCACACAGGAGAGGCTTAGATGCAGCAGTTTAGTAGACAGTATCACACAGGAGAGGCTTAGATGCAGCAGTTTATCAAACAGTATCACACAGGAGAGGCTTAGATGCCTCAGTTTAGCAGGCAGTATCACACAGGAGAGGCTTAGATGGAGAAGTTTAGCAGACAGTATCACACAGGACAGGCTTAGATGCAGCAGTTTAGTAGACAGTATCACACAGGAGAGGCTTAGATGGAGAAGTTTAGCAGACAGTATCACACAGGAGAGGCTTAGATGCAGAAGTTTAGCAGACAGTATCACACAGGACAGGCTTAGATGCAGAAGTTTAGCAGACAGTATCACACAGGAGAGGCTTAGATGCAGAAGTTTAGCAGACAGTATCACACAGGAGAGGCTTAGATGCAGCAGTTTAGCAGACAGTATCACACAGGAGAGGCTTAGATGCAGAAGTTTAGCAGACAGTATCACACAGGAGAGGCTTAGATGCAGAAGATTAGCAGACGGTATCACACAGGAGAGGCTTAGATGCCTCAGTTTAGCAGACAGTATCACACAGGAGAGGCTTAGATGCAGAAGTTTAGCAGACAGTATCACACAGGAGAGGCTTAGATGCAGCAGTTTAGCAGGCAGTATCACACAGGAGAGGCTTAGATGCAGAAGTTTAGCAGACAGTATCACACAGGAGAGGCTTAGATGCAGAAGTTTAGCAGGCAGTATCACACAGGAGAGGCTTAGATGCAGAAGTTTAGTAGACAGTATCACACAGGACAGGCTTAGATGCCTCAGTTTAGCAGACAGTATCACACAGGACAGGCTTAGATGCAGCAGTTTAGCAGACAGTATCACACAGGAGAGGCTTAGATGCAGAAGTTTAGCAGACAGTATCACACAGGAGAGGCTTAGATGCAGAAGTTTAGCAGACAGTATCACACAGGAGAGGCTTAGATGCAGAAGTTTAGCAGGCAGTATCACACAGGAGAGGCTTAGATGCAGAAGTTTAGCAGACAGTATCACACAGGACAGGCTTAGATGCAGCAGTTTAGCAGACAGTATCACACAGGAGAGGCTTAGATGCAGAAGTTTAGCAGACAGTATCACACAGGAGAGGCTTAGATGCAGAAGTTTAGCAGACAGTATCACACAGGAGAGGCTTAGATGCAGAAGTTTAGCAGGCAGTATCACACAGGAGAGGCTTAGATGCAGAAGTTTAGCAGACAGTATCACACAGGAGAGGCTTAGATGCAGAAGTTTAGCAGACAGTATCACACAGGAGAGGCTTAGATGGAGAAGTTTAGCAGACAGTATCACACAGGACAGGCTTAGATGGAGAAGTTTAGCAGACAGTATCACACAGGACAGGCTTAGATGCAGAAGTTTAGCAGACAGTATCACACAGGAGAGGCTTAGATGCAGAAGTTTAGTAGACAGTATCACACAGGACAGGCTTAGATGGAGAAGTTTAGCAGACAGTATCACACAGGAGAGGCTTAGATGCAGAAGTTTAGCAGACAGTATCACACAGGAGAGGCTTAGATGCAGAAGTTTAGCAGACAGTATCACACAGGAGAGGCTTAGATGCAGAAGTTTAGCAGGCAGTATCACACAGGACAGGCTTAGATGCCTCAGTTTAGCAGACAGTATCACACAGGACAGGCTTAGATGCAGAAGTTTAGCAGACAGTATCACACAGGACAGGCTTAGATGCAGCAGTTTAGCAGACAGTATCACACAGGAGAGGCTTAGATGCAGAAGTTTAGCAGACAGTATCACACAGGAGAGGCTTAGATGCAGAAGTTTAGTAGACAGTATCACACAGGACAGGCTTAGATGGAGAAGTTTAGCAGACAGTATCACACAGGACAGGCTTAGATGGAGAAGTTTAGCAGACAGTATCACACAGGACAGGCTTAGATGCAGAAGTTTAGCAGACAGTATCACACAGGAGAGGCTTAGATGCAGAAGTTTAGTAGACAGTATCACACAGGACAGGCTTAGATGGAGAAGTTTAGCAGACAGTATCACACAGGAGAGGCTTAGATGCAGAAGTTTAGTAGACAGTATCACACAGGAGAGGCTTAGATGCAGAAGTTTAGCAGACAGTATCACACAGGAGAGGCTTAGATGCAGAAGTTTAGCAGACAGTATCACACAGGAGAGGCTTAGATGCAGAAGTTTAGCAGGCAGTATCACACAGGACAGGCTTAGATGCCTCAGTTTAGCAGACAGTATCACACAGGACAGGCTTAGATGCAGAAGTTTAGCAGACAGTATCACACAGGACAGGCTTAGATGCAGCAGTTTAGCAGACAGTATCACACAGGAGAGGCTTAGATGCAGAAGTTTAGCAGGCAGTATCACACAGGAGAGGCTTGGATACGTTGATGTTGCATGTGTATTTGGGTGCAGTGCACCCAGCAGACACATTGTATGTGGTATATGGGCAGATGTGTGCGGTACATGTCGGTCACAGGCGTCTCCTCGTCTGTCCGCTCGGGTCGCACCAGGGTGAGAGCATTTTGTGAGGATAAAGCACAGAGCTTTCCTGATGGCTGCGGTCAGTGCCCTTCGCCTCCGGGCAGTCACAGGTGGCCGCTGATCCTCCGCTTTGTGCGAGGACGTGATAAGGTGTAAAATGCTCCATATTCTGCGGGGTGAGGAGAGCGGAGGCAGCAGATGGACATCTTTGGTCTCATGGATGGACATCTGGCCCAGGACTACACACAGGCACACTGACATATGTCTGCTCTTACTAAATTTCTTACTAAATTCACCACTAATCTGCCGTATCTAAGCCAATCAAATCATGTATTATATCGCTAGCCGTATCTAATCCATATCATGTGTAATGCTGCCTGGTAATTGACAGTTTCTAAGCCTGTAATGTGGGATATGTCTGCTAAACTGCTGTACCTAAACCTGTCATATGTGAGATACCTTCTGCTGAATGGCTGGCTGTAAGTGTAGCATGTGTGATACCATCTGCTTACAGGCTGTATCTAAGTCTATATTATGTGTGCTACCTCAGTTAAACTACTGTACGTAAGCCTATCATGTGTGATACTGCCTGGTAAACTACTGTATCTCAGCCGTTCATGCATGATAATAAACATATTATGTGTGATACCGTCTGCAGTACCCAAGCCTATCATGTGTGATACTCTGCTGAGATGCTCTATGGAAGTGTTCAAACTGCATTACGTGTGATACTGTCTTCCATGGCCGAGCCTTCTGTGTGATACATTTTACTGAACGGTGTATCTAATCCTATCATGTGTGATACTGACTTCTAAGATTTGTATCCAAACCTTTGGTGTAAGGTCACTAAGTTCCTTAGGTTCTATGTATTGAATTTTTGGACTCCATGTGTCCTAATTTGCCCCCGTTACTGGTAGACCCCCATATCTGGTACACAGCCTCCTTCATCTCCCCTGTCCTCTCCTCTTTTTCCTCTGCTTTCCCTTTTTGCTGATTATTCTGAATCTTCCACACTGCTCGCTGATACAAAGTAACTATATTGGAAGAATCTTGTGATTATTGTGCTGGCAGCAGATGACTGGGATAATAACAATGTATCAATCAGAGATGATCTACAACTGATACATATTCTCTGTCTCGGTGATGGATTCTGCACCTGATGATGGGGATTGTCTCCAGTTTGCTGGGAGTAGTTGCTTCTGTCTCTGGTATATTGTATTATATCCAAGGTTCTGGGAAGACGCATCCGCTGCGGGTTCGGAGGATTGTCAATCTGATATCCATGACCATAAAGCTCATGAGACTAGTTCGACAACTTTATAAAATATCATGTATTGCAGATTCTTGCAGTTTGCAACATCTCTGCTTGCTGTCAGCAATGAAATCATTCACTTTTACATCTGAGATCATTGCTAGCAGGGTAGCAGGGGCCTTTATAGAGAGAAGCACGGTATAATGCCACACAGGCGCCACATTTCCAGATATTCTTGCTTAGACGCTTTCAATGGAGAAACATAACTGTTCTTGATCAGAGTCAATTAGTTGTAATTTTCTGAAAGATTTTAAAGAGTTGAAACACAAATAGGGAAATTTATCATAAGGAAACTTTTTAGACTCAGTTTGGCTTGTGGCTGCGATATTTTTATTTGAATCATAGTTACCAAACTTTTTCACAATATTTAATGCGGTTTTGGTTCTGTTGAATTAAGACTCGTGTCTATAGATGTTTCTCCAGATTTTACACTGCCACCAGATGGAGGGGGAATTTGGAGTTTTCTGCAACTTTTTAAAATGTAGCAATTCATAAATGTGACCAATGTGCATGTGATGGCAGGATATGTTATGGGGGTATCATTTTGTATATATTTATATTTTACTAGGAAACCCTACCCGGGTAAAGATGGTAACAAGGGCCTCGGCTACCTTTACTAATACTGGACAGGGCCACAGCTTCAGGATAGCGAGTGGCATAGTCCTCCCATAACTCCAATCCAACACAGTTTTTCTCCACAACCATAATCCAATCGCACAGAAGCTCGCTGTATATATTTGCAGGCACCCCCCACCAAGACAATGGGAATTCCCGGACCCTTGTAAATTGCCTCGGGGCGAACTACACGGGGGTCAGTGACAGTCAGGAATGCCCCCGTGTCTCTAAATCCTGACAATTTGTGTCCATCAATTAAGACGTCCTGCAGGTGGCAATGCCGTTGTTCTGGGTAGCTAAAGGACAAAGGCCGGAGTCCGTACACTCCAGGAGGGGTATCTATGGTGCCGTGGTTGGTGGTCCACTCTGGTGGGGTTGCTCTTCCTCAGGCGGGATGGAGTGTACAGGACGCACTGGGCGAGGTGGGGCTGCATTGGGCTCCCTCCGAATCCTTGAGGGGCAGCCAGACTGCAAATGTGTAGGTTGCCCACACCCATAACATCTCCTCTCTGTGATACCCCCAGGTCATGGTCGGAACTGTTGGGGCCCAGGATTGTGAGGTGTGATTGTTATCGGCTTGCGACTAGGTGGAAGGGCAGATATAATCAGAGGGGGACGGGGCGCAGGAGAAGGCCATGGTTCATTGTCCAGAAGCCTCCTCCATTGCGGTCGGATAGTAAGGGCTTCATCGGCCAAGGCTGCAGCTCTATCCACGGTGCATGGCTTGCGCTCCCGGACCCATTCCCGTACCTCTGCGGGGCACTTGGCAAGAAATTGTTCTATAAGGAACGCCTGTATAACATCTTCCACAGTAAAGGCGTTTTCTGCTTCCAGCCATCTCCGACATGCCTGGGACATCTTATGTGCATACATCCTAAACAATCCCCCCTTAGTGCATGGGAGGTCTCGGAACTTGGCCCTATATGAGTCTGGGGTAATAGCATGGTAATCCAGGATAGTCTGCTTTACAATGTTATAATCCCGATCCCTACCAGACCAGTAGGTCAATTAAGGCCTCTTTAGTCAGTCCCTGGTAGTTTAGGCCCAGGTCTCTGGCTCTCTCCTGTAACTTGGATACAGTCCAATTTCTGTACTCACTCTGTGGGTGGTTCTCCGTTGGGTTACGCTCTGTTGATCCCACTGCTGCCACCATTTGACACGGGGTCCTTCTCCGGTACCACACAATCAACAGAGCCAGCGAAGAGTGAAAAATCCCAATCCCTTTATTTAGGCAAAAATACAAAAGGTCCATATACAATCCACCACACAAAGGATAAAATAGTCCAGAACACGAATACAGTTCAGTAACAGGATAAAAGTCCAACAGTCCAGCAGACAGAGGATAGCATAGTCCATATACTCTTCTTTCTCTCTGAGACGCTGTGAACACATCATCATTCCACACAGGACTGATCTGTGTCTCACCTCCCTGATACTTACAAGTCCCTCTCCTCATTCACAGGTCAGGGGGGTCAGGGGGGTTCACAGAACTGTGGGGGCTGATATCAGATGGCAAATAACAGCAATTCATCAATTGCCAAATAACTCATACTACAAGAGAACACCATGATAATCAGTAAAATAGAAATATGCACAAAATGATAACCACATCACATATCCCACCATCACAGTGCACAGCTAAGCTCAACCACGTTTAACATCCACTTGTGAAAAGTGTTGAACAATGTGCAACAACATTTGCAACTTTCTGACATGCAAAATCCTTGATAATTCCTCTCCCCACTCAAAGTATCTTAAAAAGAGACTGAACTTGTCATAAACTTAACTAAATGATGCCTTAAATAGTGACTGTCCGTGCAGTAAACTTTGCATAAATCAGTAATACAAAGAAAAAAGCTTTGTAATATATCCCATCATGTAAATCTGTTTCTCTCTCCACTTAAGAGCAGCGTCTTCTCTCCCCCGGCCTCCTGAACTCATCATGTACAGGAAAGCTAGAATTCATCTTGGTCATATCAAGCTGGACTACCAGCTCACTGAGGAATCAGATTACAGCAGATGTGGAAACCTGTATAGAAAGTTTTAGGAGAAATTCAAAAGGTTTCACACGTTTGCTAGTTTTGCTCAAATCAGGAAGTCGATCGATCGGAGACAAGAGCTCACAACCGGTGTCTGTTAGAGTACAGGCTCTTCTGATCTCAAAAGCCCAGGCACAAGTTTTTATTACAACTACAGAGACAAGAAAAATGGTAATGACTTTACATTGCCTAAGAGAGAAGCTGTTTTAATTGGGGAAAGAAAGTATTTTAATTAGAAATAACAAGAGTCCTAAATTATGACTCCTGCAGAAGTTTATTATGAATTCCGCAGAACTCCTTGACCAGCTCTGTCCAATTAACTAGACTTTCATAAACAAAAGGAAAAGCTTAACACAAAGACACCTCTCTATGGGACACGCAGTGCATGGGCTAACAAACATTTCCCCAAGGGGGATAAATTTTTTCAAAATATATTATGGGCATCATAGACACCCATGCCAAAAATTGGACTGCCTGTAGCGGCACAGAAGACATTAAGCCTGGTGATCTAGTGGTGGAGAATGAGGAGACAAAGATAAATTATACTGAAATAATAAAAAAAGGATGTGAATCCACCAATGAAAGTAAATAACAAAAGGGAGGGGTGACACAGGTTCATATATATGATGCCAGATTGTGTCCAACAAGATATTTTTGTCTCTAGCAACAGCTCAGAGACAGGAATATAAAAAAAAATATAATAGTATTTCAATATTTTCATATTGTTGAGGTATACACTGGGTCATAAAAGGACGGTGCAGAGATATTAAAACTGGAATACATAAGAATAAATGGGAAAAATATATGTACATCTCATTTTATTTTGGTTTCTAATTAGTAACGGGCATCTGAAAAACACCCTTGCCCAAAAATTGAGTGACGTTTGCATCATGGAATACATTCACCCTGGTGTTGTACTGGTTGTGGATGATGAGGATGAGGATAAGGAGGATAACACCAAACAGACGAAATCAGGAAGCGGATAGCCATGTGTGGTTGGGGAGAGGTGCATGACAATACACCTCAAAAAAGACAATGTATTACAGGTTACGTTTTGCTGATTTCACTTGGTGGTGTACAGAAGTCTGACAGAATGCTAGCAGCAGGGCAGACCAGGACCTCCAAGGCGTAGTGAGCCAGTTCATGCCACGTGTCCAGCTTGGATACCCAATAATTAAAAGGCACAGAGGAATCACAAAGGACTTTTGCATGATCTGCAAGGTACTCCCTCACCATTTTCCCAAACATTGCATTTCTTGTGACAGCACCCCTTGTCTCTGTGCCGGCACGATTGGAGGGCCTGAGAAAACTGTCCCAGAACTTTGTCATTGTTCCCCTGCCTGAGCTGGATTGTACTTCTGTCTCTCGCTTGGACTCCTTGGTTGTACAGCAAACTCTGACATCTGCTGCCAGCGTTCTTACATGGGAATTTTCTAAGTAATTCCGCTACAAGGGCCCTCTGGTACTGCAACATTTTAGCAAACCTCTCTGCCTCTGGCAGCAGAGATTGAAAGTTCTCCTTGTAGCGTGTGTCAAGAAGGGTCACCAACCAGTAATGAGTGTTACCAAAAATGTTTATAATGCAAGGGTCACGTGAAACGCAGCGCAACATAAAGTCAGCCAAGCGTGCCAGACTGCTAACAGGCAAGACTTCCGTGTCCTCGGTTGTGATGGTGTGATATGCTATGTGGGTATCATTTTTGTGTATATTTCTATTTTACTTATTTTCATGGTGTTCTCTTGTAGGATGAGTTGTTATTTGCCATCTGATATTCTCCCCACAGTTCTGTATTGTTATCTCTCCACAGGGTCAGTGAATAATGTTGTTTGCTAATATTCTAATGACATGTTGACCTAGCTTGTTGAAACAATGAGCCCCTGAGACCTTCCCCCTCATGACCTGTGAATAAGGAGGGAGACATGAAAATATCAGGGAGGTGAGACACAGGTCAGTCTGGAATGATGTGAAGAGGATATCAGAGAGAAAGAAGAGTATATGAACTATGCTATCCTTTCTGCTGGATTGTTGGACTTTTATCCTGTTACTGAACTGCATTCGTGTTCTGGACTATTGTATCCTTTGTGTGGTGGATCGTATATGGACCTTTCATGTTTTTGCCTAAAAAAAAGTTCTGGAATTGTTCACTATTCTCTTGCTCTGTTGATTGTGTGGTACCGGAGTAGGACCCTGTGACATCACCAACAGGATGACTGACCATGCTGTGTCCTCCTCCTTCTCCTCCTTGTCCTCAGGCCATCCCCGCTGAACAGACGGTATGACAGCTGTGCTTGTAGTACCGTTTGTAGCACTTGAAAGTAGCTCCTGTTCTACCTCCTCCTCCTCATTGCCTACCAATCCACGTTGGGAAGACATGAGGCTGGGCTGAGTGTAATCACCCTGTATGGTTCCTTGGTCCATGTCCTCGTGCTCTGCCTGTAATGCATCCTCTTTAATTGTCACCAGAGAGGTTTTCAAAATGCTGAGAAGTGTGATGGTGACGCTAATTATGGCGTCATCGCTGCTCACCATCTTGGTGCAGTCCTCAAAGTTTTGTATGATGGTACATTCATCTAACATCCATATCCACTCCTGAGGTCTTATGTGTGGAGTCTGAACTGAATATCGACGGCCTTGTTGATGTCAGTAGTCAACAACTGCCCTCTTCTGCTCACAAATCTTTTCCAACATATGCAGCATAGAGTTTCAACACGTGGGGACATCACACACCAGTCGGTGAGCCAGAAGCTGCAAATGCTGCTGAAGCACGGCAAGGGCGGCTGAAACTGTAGCTCACTGTCTAAAATGGGCAGACAGACGGCGTACTTTTACTAGCAGATCTGGAAGCTCCGGATAGCTTTTCAGGAAAAATTGAACCATGAGGTTAAGCACATGGGCCAGGCAAGTTACATGTGTGAGCTCACCTTGCCTCAGAGCCCCCACCAGGTTATGGGCATGTCACACATGACCATGCCTGGCTGTAGGTTCAGCAGTGTCATCAAAATATCTGACTGCTCTTTCAGCGCTGTCTAGAACTCTTCTGCATTGTGTGGTTTGTCACCTATGCAGATTAGCTTCAGCACAGTCTGTTGCCGCTTGGCTGAGACAGTGCTGCAGTGCTTCCAGCTTCTGACTGATGTGTAGATTTCAGAGATGGAGGCTGAAGAGGAGGAGGAGGTGCAGGAACTGTAGACTTTGGGGGCAACCCTGATTGATGTAGGACCCGCAATCCTCAGTGTGGGGAGGATGTGTTCCATCCCAAGGTCCGACTGGGTCCCAGCTTCCACTATGTTAACCCAGTGTGCCGTCAGTGAGATGTACGATCCCTGCCCACAAGCACTTGTCCACGTGTTCGTGGTTAGGTGGACTTTCCCAGTAACAGCATTGTTGAGGGCACGGGTAATATTGTGGGACACATGCTGGTGTAATGCTGGTACGGCACACAGGGAGAAATAGTGGCGACTGGGGACCAAGTATCTTGGGACGGCCGCCGCCATCAGGTTGCGGAAAGCTTCCATCTCAACGAGCCTAAAAGGCAACATTTTGAGCGCAAGCAGAAGAGAAATGTTAGAATTTAGTACTGTGGCCTGTGGGGCATTGGCTGGGTATTTCGGCTTGTGTTCCAATGACTGGGGCATAGACAACTGAAGGCTGTGCTGGGACAAGGATGTGGATGGGCTTGATGATTGTGCTGCTTTACTGTGGGCAACAACAGGTGCAGGGCTAGAGGCATCTTCACATGCATGGTGGACTGGAGATTGGCTTCTATGCAAAACAGTGGAAGAAGCAGTGGTGTCACGTGCAGACAGTGTTCCTGGAGCCTGGGGTTCGGCCCACAAAGTCAAGTGCTTTGCTGCCATGTGCCTGATCATGCTGCTGGTGGTCAGGCTGGTAGTTTTGCTACCCCTGCTGATGTGGGCATGGCAGGCGCTGCAAATGGCTTGTTTGGGGTTATCGGCAGAGTCTTTCAAAAATAACAAGACTCGGGAAGATCTAACATTTGGAATGGCAACTTCCCTCATGTTGGTGTTACGGGGAACGGATGCACGCCTTCTGTCTGTGGCCACCACACTGCTTATTCTTGTCTGTTGGGGTGATATGCCTCCTTCCCCATGTGTGCTGCTGTCCTCGCTCTGCATGTCCTCCTGCCAGGTTGGGTCAGTCACTATGTCTTCCACCACCTCATCTTCCACATCCGCACCCTGCTCCTCCTCCTGACTTTCTGGCAATTGTGTCTCATCATCGTCCACCTCTTGTGACACTTTCCCACCATCGCCTTCGTGTGACTGGGGCTGGTCAAAGCTTTGGGCATCGCTACATGCAATCTCATCTGGCCCCACTTCAAGTTGACAGGCCGAGAGTCCGGAATCTTGTTAGGGAAAACTGAACAACTCTTCGGGGTGTCCAAGTGTGGCATCAGTTGTCTCAGGGCACTCGGCATGGTGGGAGGAAGGAGAATCAGGGTGAGGAATATCCGGTCCACACTCACGGCTACTCAGACTTGACCATGTGGAAGGCATGGTGGTGTTGGCTTAGTGACTGGAAGCATTATCCGCTATCCAACCAACAACCATTTCACACTGCTCTGGCTTCAATAGTGGTGTGCTGCGGTCCCCTAGAAACTGGGACAGGAAGATCGAGCGAAAAGATGTGGGTCTTTGTTGTGGCCCACTTTCACCTTGGCCACGGCCTCGTCCTCTGCATGCACCATCAGCCTTTCATCCACTTCCCCATTCCTTGCCCCTTGCCTTGCCCATTTTAAATGGACTACTGAACTACCGTATTTCAAAAGCTCAACACAGATCTATTTAATTGGAGCAAAATTATATCTGATCAGTATGCCTTCAAAGCTACGATTTTTCCACCACAGATACACCAGGCCTCAGCCTGACATAACAGACTGCATAAAATATGTATATATTTTTGGGGGGTGAATTTAAAAAAAAAAAGAAAAGGAGACCAAGGCTAGCACACAGAACTATGATACGTATGCCTGCTAAACTACAATTTTTCCACCACCAATACTCCAGCTGTCAGCCTCAGATAACACACTGATGTAAATGTGGCCTTGACATAACAGACTGTATACATTTTTGGGTTTTTTTTGAAGAATTTAAAAAAAAAAGAAAAGTGGAACAAGGCTAGCAGACAGAACTATAAAACTTATGCCTGCGAAGCTATGATTTTTCCACCACCGATACACCAGCCGCCTGCCTCAGATAACACACTGATGTATATGTGGCCTTGATTATTTTGGGCACACCTAAATTGTGTCAACAAGTTGGCTATGGCACAAAAAAAAAAAAAAAAGATTTTTTGGCGCTCTCACATCTGGTGTCTGGGACAAAAAAAAAGGTAGATTTTCACATTCTTAAATTTCAATAACCTGGCTGTAGTAGGCAGCATGAACAAGCAAATAAATGTTAAAATAAGGGGGCTATGGATTGCTTTAGAATAAAAGGAGCAGGTATCAGGTGAAGAAGGAAAAAAGCCACAGAAAACTGCAGCTAGATATATATGCAGCGCCCCAGAGTCCTGCTCGTTGCAGTACTGTGGCTCCGCCACTAAGGGGAGCTATGGTACGTCTGATGGCACTGAAGAGTTCACCTGACCAGGTATCACAGACACTAATACATTTCACAGCCGGGCCACCAGGGGGAGCTAAGGGTTCTATTCACTAGGCCACTCCTCACATACTGGTAAAACTGGGGGTCAGGCAGGAAGTTAGAGAGAAAGCTGACTGGGTTGGAACCAGGCAACACCTTGTGGCAGAGGGTGTTGTGGGAGAAGATTCGGTAGGGTCCCTGTCAGGGGTGGGATACTGACAGAGGCCTGGCAACTTGAGCGAACGTAACGGGACCGTGCCTGCTCAGCATAGCGGTGGTGCCCAAGGAGGGATTGGAAGCGAGATAGATTGTGCTGAGTGAGAAACGAGATCAAAGCAAGAAGGAGAATACCAGTAGGAGTCGTGCTGTGAGACCGAGGCAACATCCTACTGAGGCGCACAACCGGCGGCCGGAACGCCGAGGGAGTATTACAATATTCAGCTTCAGGCAATACTCTAAACCAACGGCAGGACAGTCAGTCTAAGGCGGACTGTCTCACCTAAATCACCTATGCAGTCTTGGGGGGCAACTTGTGGAGAGGGGCGACTCTAGGGTCCCGGAAGAGCTCCGAGCCTACCCGTCAAACGGGTGCCGTCCCAACCGTAACATCAGGGAGGGACGGAGGATTAGCAGAACATCATCTAATCGAGTTGTGAGGGAACTTAAGAAACAGACACAACAGTTGTGGGGACTTTCCGTAAGCACAGCAGGGAAGGACCGCAACACATAGCGCTAGAAGGAAGGCACAGATTTCCACCTGCTAAGAGAACTCTGGAGGTGCCATTGGACCGGCCGGACTTGCGCAGCCTGGTTATCCGGATTCCGGACTGAGGACCCAGAGACCTTCAGTAAAGAGGTAAAGAGACTGCAACCTGGTGTCCTCGTTATTTACTACAATCTACACTGCACCGCAACATCACCGTCTACATCTATCACTGTACGCCCCTCAGCAGGGTCACGGACCGGGGCCTAGCCACCGTGACAACCCCAGAGCAGAGACTCAGAGGCCCGGTACCGGGTACCCCTCGGCCCTGCGGCAGTGGGGGCGCTTCATATATATAAATAAATAAGCAGCAGCAGACAGTTATGGAGCTTTGGGAAGGATGCACTGGGAGCAATGGACGCACATACAGTGCCTGCAGGCCTTGCACTGATGTGGATATGCTGTGCCCTGCCTATCTGGCGCTGCAATATCGGGACCCACGAATTAGCCCTAAAAAGGACTGTTGGTTTCTCAGGAGTTGTGGGCTGAACAGTTGCAGACCTACACTAACTCTAAAACCACGATTCTGACCCTGTCTCGGCAGCAGCTCTCCCTACACTAGCTAACTCCGGAGCAGAATGCGGCGAGCAGGGAGGCACCGGGTCTCTTATAGACCTGATGACGCTGTGTGGCCATAACAAAGATGGCTGCGGCATTACAGTGCATGGCTGACAATCTCTGCACTGTCATTGGCACTCTAAAGAGCACCAGAATTGCAGGGCGGAGACCCGAGTTCCCGCCGAATAATCCCGGAAATGTTCGCTGCTCGCCGAGTACACCGAGCATAGTGACACTCGGGCGAGTAACGAGCAGTGGCGAGCACGTTCGCTTATCACTATTTACAGACAATGTATCCATCAGCTACTTCCCCATGCTATGGTAGCCTGGAGGGGATGGATCTCATTCACCGACGGACATCTTGTTTGTAAATCTTGTCATATATGTTTACTGGAGGAGCTCTGTGATATTTTGCAGATGTGATAACTGACGGTCTATGATGTCTGATCTTACATCTCTTTACATAGTGTTGTCACAACAAATCTACCACTTGTGAATCTTATTGCAGTTTTTGGCTCCTCTTTAGTGATCAGAGATTATACTAGTTGCTCGGGTTTTCCCCAGCACGCTCCGGTGACCTCCGAGTATTTATGACTGCTCGGAGATTTAGTTTTCATCGAGGCAGCTGAATGATTTACAGCTACTAGCCAGCCTGAGTACATGTGGCGGTTGCCTGGTTGCTAGGGAATCCCCACATGTAATCAAGCTGTCTAGTAGCTGTAAATCATCCAGCTGCCTCGATGAAAACTAAATCTCCGAGCAGTCATAAATACTCGGAGGTCACCGGAGCGTGCTGGGGAAAACCCAAGCAACCAGTGCACTCTCTCATCACTACTCCTCTTCACTTCTCCATGCAGAGGTTCTGCTGCATAACGTCACCTCTACTGTCCACTGTCAATCAAGAAGGGGGTGGGGAGTAGCAAAGGAGCTGGAACTACAAGTGCACAGACACCCCAACAAATACACAGACACCCCAGCAGGTGCACAGACACCCCAGCAGGTGCACAGACACCCCAACAAGTGCACAGACACACCAACAAGTGCACAGACATCCCAACAAGTACACAGAGATACCAACAAGTGCACAGACATCCTAACAAGTACACAGACACCGCAGCAGGTGCACAGGCACCCCAGCAAGTGCACAGACACCCCAACAAGTGCACAGACACACCAACAAGTGCACAGACATCCCAACAAGTACACAGAGATACCAACAAGTGCACAGACATCCTAACAAGTACACAGACACCGCAGCAGGTGCACAGGCACCCCAGCAAGTGCACAGACACCCCAACAAGTGTACAGACACCCCAGCAAGTGAACAGACACCCCAACAAGTGCACAGACACCCCAACAAGTGTACAGACACACCAACAAGTGTACAGACACACCAACAAGTGCACTTGAGGACCTAATTAGTAAATTAATAAAAGCCAAAGTTCGGCACATTGGATAGAGCTGTAATAGGCATCTTTCATAACATTTTACACTGCCCTACACTACGTGACCTCTGCAGGGGTAGTGTTCCCTTTTTGTGACCCTATCCCCATGCTGAATTATGGATGCAGCTCTTTATAATTTTTATTTGCTGAGATATTTAACATCGCACATAGATAGCGGTGTGAGCCAGGACGGCCTGTACCCCACTATCTGCAGTCAGCGTCTACATTAGAAGCAGTAAAGTGTATATATATAGCCTGCATATGTATAATGTATAACATCGGGTTATTTATTTAATGGCAGCAGCGGGGTTTGCGGTTATTACACCAGACAAGAGAAACGTATGACTCTATTAGATATTTTCATGGTATAATCAATTTTCTAGGTCCGTTGCGATGCTCAGAAGACAACCCCGGCCGAGGTGATGTACGGCTTCAGCGGACGTACGATGACTGCGCATCTGGTGCTGGACCGCGGATATCTGCCCGGGGCCGCTGCTAACAGATGTTCCCGACCAGACATTTTAATAAGAGATGTTAACTGGTGACTACATTCATTTTGGAAATGAAATTCCATAAAATAAGAAGTGCGCGTTATTCGCCTTAATGACGGGCGGACAGTGATGGCGGCGATTCTTCTGCTTTATGTCTGATTCGTCCGATCTTGTTCCTCGGATGTTCTCCCCTGTCATAGTCACAAGTCTCGTTACCTAAATGAGGTATTTTGTGTGAAGTGTCAGCCGTCGCCGGGATGGGAACGCAGGATCGAAGCTTATGAGAGTCGGCGGTTTTACGGTTGTCATGCAGATGAGCGGAGATCAGAGGAGGAGGCGCATGTGTCACGTAGAGTAAGGTTCATCAGATCCAGGACCAGCTCTGTAGCGTCCAGTGTGACAATGTGTCGGTTTATCGAGGGACGGAAGTTAATCATTCAACAGTGATAGTTTTAAAAAAGTTAAGAAAAGTTGTTTAGTTCAGAAAATATATTAAATATATTACAGCGCAGAAATGGGGGGCCAAGAGAAAAGCTTCAAGTGGTGTACCCCAATAATACAGGCTAAATAATGTTATATAGAGACCAGATAATACTGAGGGAAAAGAGACAGTGTACCACTACACTGCACACAATCCATCATACACATCACACACTGTGCCCACCCACATATACGTTAAACACACCTACATACACTGCACACACTGTCTGCATCTACATCATACACATCACACACTGTGCCCACCTACATATACGTTATACACACCTACATACACTGCACACACTGTCTGCATCTACATCGTACACATCACACACTGTGCAGATCAACATATACGTTATACACACCTACATACACTGCACACACTGTCTGCATCTACATCATACACATCACACACTGTGCCCACCCACATATACGTTATACACACCTACTGTACATACACTGCACACACTGTCTGCATCTACATCATACACATCACACACTGTGCCCACCCACATATACGTTATACACACCTACATACACTGCACACACTGTCTGCATCTACATCGTACACATCACACACTGTGCCCACCCCACATATACGTTATACACACCTACATACACGTCACACACTGTCTGCATCTACATCATACACATCACACACTGTGCCCACTGTCATGGTTCCCAATGGCAAGGGAACGTAAAAAACACATAAGTAACGAACGAGCTCTCGGGTGATGGAAACTCGAGTTGACCGTGAGCTAAATCTACCACACAACTAACAGTAGCCAGGGAGCATACCTACGGCTTCCTATATGCCACGCGCCAGCTGGAGGACTAACTACGCCTGGTAGAGGAAGAAACAGACCTGGCTTACCTCTAGGGAAATACCCCAAAAGATGATAGCAGCCCCCCACATGTAATAACGGTGAATTAAGAGGAAAAGACATACACAGTATGAAAGTAGATTTAGCAAAGAGAGGTCCACTTACTAGATAGCAGAAGGATACAAAAGAGGACTTCACGGTCAACTGAAAACCCTTTCAAAAACCATCCTGAAATTACTTTAAGACTCCTGTGTCAACTCATGACACAGGAGTGGCAATTTCAGCCCGCAAGAGCTTCCAGCTACAGAGAATCACAAAAACTGCAAACTGGACAAAAGGTACAAAACAAAAGGACAAAGTCCACTTAGCTGATCAGCAGACTAGTAGCAGGAACATGCAACCGAAGGCTCTGGTTACAATGATGACCGGCAAGGAAATGACTGGAGAGCAAGGCTAAATAGGAAACTCCCAAACACTGATGGAAGCAGGTGAACAGAAGAAGCAAAGTGCAAACAAGCCACCAGTACCACCAGCAACCACCAGGGGAGCCCAAAAAGCGGATACACAACAGTACCCTCCCCTTAAGGAGGGGGCACCGAACCCTCACAAGAACCGCCAGGGCGATCTGGATGAGCCCTATGAAAGACACGAACCAAATCCGATGCATGAACATCAGAGGCAGTTACCCAAGAATTATCTTCCTGACCATAGCCTTTCCATTTAACCAGATATTGAAGTCTCCGTCTGGAAATACGGGAGTCCAAGATCTTCTCCACGACGTACTCCAATTCACCCTCCACCAGCACAGGAGCAGGAGGTTCAGTAGAAGGAACCACCGGTACCTCATATCTCCGCAACAACGACCGATGGAACACATTATGGATAGCGAAAGATGCCGGGAGGTCCAAACGAAAGGAAACAGGGTTAAGAATCTCCAAAATCCTATAAGGACCGATGAACCGAGGCTTAAATTTGAGAGAAGAAACTCTCATAGGGACAAAACGGGAAGACAACCACACCAAGTCCCCAACGCGAAGGTGGGGACCAACACGACGACGACGGTTAGCAAACTGCTGAGTCCTCTCCTGGGACAATTCCAAATTATCCACCACTTGTCCCCAAATCCGATGCAACCGATCCACCACCACATCCACTCCAGGACAATCCGAAGATTCAACCTGACCAGATGAAAAACGCGGATGAAACCCTGAATTGCAAAAGAAAGGAGAAACCAAAGTGGCAGAACTAGCCCGATTATTAAGAGCAAACTCCGCCAACGGCAGAAAGGCAACCCAATCATCCTGATCCGCAGACACAAAACACCTCAAATAAGTCTCCAAAGTTTGATTAGTTCACTCCGTCTGGCCATTGGTCTGAGGATGGAATGCAGACGAAAAGGACAAATCAATGCCCAACCTGGCACAGACTGCCCGCCAAAATCTAGACATGAACTGGGTACCCCTGTCAGAATTGATGTTTTCCGGAATACCATGCAAGCGAACCACATTTTGAAAAAACAGAGGGACCAACTCAGATGAGGAAGGCAACTTAGGCAATGGCACCAAATGAACCATTTTAGAAAAACGGTCACACACCACCCAGATGACAGACATCTTCTGAGAAACAGGGAGATCCGAGATAAAGTCCATAGAGATGTGCGTCCAAGGCCTCTTCGGAATAGGCAAGGGCAACAACAACCCACTAGCCCTAGAACAACAAGGCTTGGCCCGAGCACACACATCGCAAGACTGCACAAAAACACGCACATCTCGAGACAGGGAAGGCCACCAGAAGGATCTAGCCACCAAATCTCTGGTGCCAAAAATTCCCGGAAGACCTGCCAGAGTAGAAGAATGAACTTCCGAGATGACTCTAGTGGTCCACTCGTCAGGAACAAACAGTCTACCAGACGGACAACGATCAGGTCTATCCGCCTGAAATTCTTGCAAAGCACGTCGCAAATCTGGAGAGACAGCAGACAAAACCACTCCATCCTTAAGGACACCAGCAGGTTCAGAATTCCCAGGAGAGTCAGGCTCAAAACTCCTAGAAAGAGCATCTGCTTTCACATTCCTAGAACCCGGTAAGTACGAGACCACAAAATTAAACCGGGAAAAGAACATCGACCAACGTGCCTGTCTAGGATTCAGGCGCCTGGCAGACTCCAAATAAATTAAATTCTTGTGATCAGTCAAAACTACCACCTGATGTCTGGCACCCTCAAGCCAATGACGCCACTCCTCAAATGCCCACTTCATGGCCAAAAGCTCCCGATTACCAACATCATAGTTTCGCTCGGCGGCCGAAAATTTTCGCGAAAAGAACGCACAAGGTCTCATCACTGAGCAGTCGGAACTTTTCTGCGACAAAACCGCCCCCGCTCCGATCTCGGAAGCATCGACCTCAACCTGAAAGGGAAGAGAAACATCAGGCTGGCGCAACACAGGGGCAGACAAAAAGCGGCGCTTAAGCTCCCGAAAGGCCTCCACGGCAGCAGGGGACCAATTGGCAACATCAGCACCCTTTTTAGTCAAATCCGTCAGAGGTTTAGCAACGCCAGAAAAACCAGCTATAAATCGACGATAAAAATTAGCAAAGCCCAAGAATTTCTGGAGACTCTTCAGAGAAGTAGGCTGCGTCCAGTCGTAAATAGCCCGAACCTTGACAGGGTCCATCTCAATAGAAGAAGGGGAAAAAATATACCCCAAAAATGAAATTTTGTGAACCCCAAAAACACACTTTGAACCCTTTACACACAAAGAATTCTCCCGCAAAACCTGAAAAACCCTCCTGACCTGCTGAACATGAGACTCCCAGTCATCAGAAAAAATCAAAATATCATCCAAATACACAATCATAAATTTATCCAAATATTCCCGGAAAATATCATGCATTAAGGACTGAAAGACAGAAGGTGCATTAGAAAGGCCGAAAGGCATTACCAAATACTCAAAATGGCCCTCAGGCGTATTAAATGCGGTCTTCCACTCATCCCCCTGCTTAATTCGCACCAAATTATACGCCCCACGAAGATCAATCTTAGAGAACCACTTAGCCCCCCTTATGCGAGCAAACAAATCAGTCAGCAAAGGCAACGGATACTGATATTTGACTGTAATTTTATTCAGGAGACGATAATCAATACAAGGCCTCAGAGAGCCATCCTTTTTAGAGACAAAGAAAAAACCGGCTCCTAAAGGTGATGAAGAAGGACGAATATGTCCCTTTTCCAGGGACTCCTTAATATACTCGAGCATAGCAGCATGTTCAGGTACAGATAGGTTAAACAAATGACCCTTTGGAAATTTACTGCCAGGAATCAGATCTATGGCGCAATCACAATCCCTGTGAGGAGGGAGTGAACCAATCTTAGGCTCTTCAAAAATATCACGATAATCAGACAAAAATGCCGGAATCTCAGATGGAATAGATGACGAAATGGACACCATAGGAGTGTCCCCATGAGCCCCCCGACATCCCCAGCTTAACACAGACATAGCCTTCCAGTCAAGGACTGGGTTATGAGACTGTAACCATGGTAATCCAAGCACCAAAACATCATGTAAATTGTACAACACAAGGAAGCGAATCACCTCCTGATGGTCTGGAGTCATACGCATAGTCACTTGCGTCCAGAACTGTGGTTTATTACAAGCCAAAGGTGTAGAATCAATACCCTTCAGAGGTATAGGGACTTCCAGAGGCTCTAAATCAAACCCACAGCGCCTGGCAAAGGACCAGTCCATAAGACTCAGAGCGGCGCCCGAGTCCACATAGGCATCCACGGTGATAACTGATAATGAACAAATCAAGGTTACAGACAAAATAAATTTGGACTGTAAAGTGCCAATTGAAATGGACTTGTCAACCTTCCTAGTACGCTTAGAGCATGCCGATATAACATGAGCAGAATCACCACAATAGAAGCATAACCCATTTTTACGCCTATAATTCTGCCGCTCGCTTCTGGACATAACTCTGTCACATTGCATTTTCTCTGGCGTCCCTTCAGAAGATACCGCCAAATGGTGCACGGGTTTGCGCTCCCGCAAACGCCGATCAATCTGAATTGCCATTGTTATGGACTCATTCAGACCTGTAGGCGCAGGGAACCCGACCATAACATCTTTAACGGCATCAGAAAGGCCCTCTCTGAAATTTGCCGCTAAGGCGCACTCATTCCACTGAGTAAGCACAGACCACCTACGAAATTTTTGGCAGTATATCTCCGCTTCATCTTGCCCTTGAGATAGGGCTATCAAAGCTTTTTCAGCTTGAATCTCCAAATTAGGTTCCTCATAAAGCAACCCTAAGGCCAGGAAAAACGCATCCACATTGAGCAACGCAGGATCCCCTGGTGCCAATGAAAATGCCCAATTTTGAGGGTCACCTCGCAGCAAAGAGATTACAATCTTAACCTGCTGGACAGGATCTCCTGAGGAGTGAGGTCTGAGAGAAAGGAATAATTTACAATTATATTTGAAATTCAAAAACCGAGATCTATCTCCGGAAAACACCTCCGGTGTAGGGATTTTAGGTTCAGAAATAGGAGCATGTATAACAAAATCTTGTAAATTTTGAACCTTCGTAGCAAGATTATTTAAACCTGCAGCCAAACTCTGGACATCCATGTTAAACAGCTAAGGTCAGAGCCATTCAAGGGTTAAGAGGAGGTAAGAAGCAGCTAGACAGCAATTAAGGGCTAGGCAGCAAAACTCTGAGGGAAAGAAAAAAAAAAAAATTTCCCTTCAACACTTCTTTTTCTCCTGCTTCAGCCCAAACAATTAACACTTTGTGGGCCGGTCATACTGTCATGGTTCCCAATGGCAAGGGAACGTAAAAAACACATAAGTAACGAACGAGCTCTCGGGTGATGGAAACTCGAGTTGACCGTGAGCTAAATCTACCACACAACTAACAGTAGCCAGGGAGCATACCTACGGCTTCCTATATGCCACGCGCCAGCCGGAGGACTAACTACGCCTGGTAGAGGAAGAAACAGACCTGGCTTACCTCTAGGGAAATACCCCAAAAGATGATAGCAGCCCCCCACATGTAATAACGGTGAATTAAGAGGAAAAGACATACACAGTATGAAAGTAGATTTAGCAAAGAGAGGTCCACTTACTAGATAGCAGAAGGATACAAAAGAGGACTTCACGGTCAACTGAAAACCCTTTCAAAAACCATCCTGAAATTACTTTAAGACTCCTGTGTCAACTCATGACACAGGAGTGGCAATTTCAGCCCGCAAGAGCTTCCAGCTACAGAGAATCACAAAAACTGCAAACTGGACAAAAGGTACAAAACAAAAGGACAAGTCCACTTAGCTGATCAGCAGACTAGTAGCAGGAACATGCAACCGAAGGCTCTGGTTACAATGATGACCGGCAAGGAAATGACTGGAGAGCAAGGCTAAATAGGAAACTCCCAAACACTGATGGAAGCAGGTGAACAGAAGAAGCAAAGTGCAAACAAGCCACCAGTACCACCAGCAACCACCAGGGGAGCCCAAAAAGCGGATACACAACAGCCCACCCCACATATACGTTATACACACCTACATGCACTGCACACACTGTCTGCATCTACATCGTACACATCACACACCGTGCCCACCTACATATACGTTATACACACCTATATACACTGCACACACTGTCTGCATCTACATCGTACACATCACACACCGTGCCCACCTACATATACATTATACACACCTACATACACTGCACACACTGTCTGCATCTACATCGTACACATCACACACTGTGCCCACATACATATACGTTATACACACCTACATACACTGCACACACTGTCTGCATCTACATCGTACACATCACACACTGTGCCCACATACATATACGTTATACACACCTACATACACTGCACACACTGTCTGCATCTACATCATACACATCACACACTGTGCCCACCCCACATATATGTTATATACACCTACATACACTGCACACACTGTCGGCATCTACATCATACACATCACACATTGTGCCCACCTACATATACATTATACACACCTACATACACTGCACACACTGTCGGCATCTACATCATACACATCACACAGTGTGCCCACCTACATATACATTATACACATCTACATGCACTGCACACACTGTCTGCATCTACATCATACACATCACACAGTGCCCACCCCACATATATGTTATATACACCTACATACACTGCACACACTGTCTGCATCTACATCATACACATCACACACTGTGCCCACCCCACATATATGTTATATACACCTACATACACTGCACACACTGTCTGCATCTACATCATACACATCACACACTGTGCCCACCCCACATATACGTTATACACACCTACATACACTGCACATACAGTCTGCATCTGCATCATACACATCACACACTACCGACCTAAATATACGTTATACACACCTACATACACTGCACACACTGTCTGCATCTACATCATACACATCACACACTGTGCCCACCTACATATACGTTATACACACCTACATACACTGCACACACTGTCTGCATCTGCATCATACACATCACACACTGTACAGACCTACATATACGTTATACACACCTACATACACTGCACACACTGTCTGCATCTACATCATACACATCACACACTGTGCCCACCTACATATACGTTATACACACCTACATACACTGCACACACTGTCTGCATCTGCATCATACACATCACACACTGTACAGACCTACATATACGTTATACACACCTACATACACTGCACACACTGTCTGCATCTACATCATACACATCACACACTGTGCCCATCTACATATACGTTATACACACCTACATACACTGCACACACTGTCTGCATCTACATCATACACATCACACACTGTACAGACCTACATATACGTTATACACACCTACATACACTGCACACACTGTCTGCATCTGCATCATACACATCACACACTGTACCGACCTAAATATACATTATACACACCTACATACACTGCACACACTGTCTGCATCTACATCATACACATCACACACTGTGCCCACCTACATATACGTTATACACACCTACATACACTGCACACACTGTCTGCATCTGCATCATACACATCACACACTGTACAGACCTACATATACGTTATACACACCTACATACACTGCACACACTGCATCGATATGCTTTCACTTCACAGTGGTTCCTTCCATTCATTTTCTTCACCCCTAATGTGAAAGCTTGAGGAATTAAATGTAAAGGATTGTAAACATGGAGGCTTATTTCTAAAACCAGCGCCATGCGCGGCACAGTCTGTACGTGGCACTGCAGCCGTCCGCCATTCATTGCTGTAGTAAGAAGGTGCAATACACAATCCTTGCACCTGCGCTGTGGACCAGATTATATTTTCGCTTCTATGCTTTGTACCATGTCAAATTTTGTTTTTTCTCCTCTATGGATTTCCTAAAAAAACCCAACTCAAAACAAACGTTAGAGCTGAAAAGAGGTTAAAGACTGTGCCAGGCGCGTTTGGTAAAGTATCTGCCGTTGTAAACATCACGGAGGATAATTGCGGCAGCTGTCAGGAGTTTTGGGATGCTGATGTGTTTTATGGGTCCTCGCAAATAACATACTATTAAATGCAATGACAGTGCTAATTAGGAACCGCAGGACTGTTTATTCATGAGCCGCTCCTCCGTCACCGCAATTAGGAAGAATCAGCCTCAGCCTATGATGAGAGTTATTGTCTTCTACGGGGCCTTGACTTATTTATTGGAGGCATAAACATTATTTTGGCTGAAACGTGGCGGTTTCGACTGGTTGAGATGTGACCGAGACGTCCTGCTCGGCTTCTGGATCTGGTTATTAGAAAGAGTTGTCCAAGTCGTAAAATGGGAAGATCCATCCGTTCTTGATTTTTGGATTTACCAGTCTCCAAAATTACTGAGCCACTGACAACCTAATAAAACTAACTGGCCCAATATGGACCCCCGTAGGGTAATATGCATATAATGCCCACCATCAAATTGGCCTCTCAATGCAAATTAGAGGCAGCAAGAGGAAACTGCATCAATGTATCTCTATCCACTCAATGCATGACTGATACAGGTGAGCAAATCCATTTGTCGAGATCCAGTCCGGGTTTTGAGTCCTGTTTTCCTGGTCTGGTCATGTCAAGAGTTAATCTTTCTCAGCCTCTCTCTGGGTTCAGGTTAGCTATTTTTCGCCGCTGCTTCCTGCAAGCTATGTCAGTTATAGTTTTTGCCTAGTGCTGCTGTAGCTGACTCTGATTACTCTGATTTGTCCTGCTGCGTTTGCTGTCTGAACCTGTTTCTCTGTTTTCCCCTATTCCCGTCTTGACTCTGTTGTTTCCCTTCAGTGTGCTGACTCCCTGGTTTTGACTTGGCTTGTATCCTGACCTGCTTCTGTCTTTTGCCTTATCCGCTTCTGACCGTTACTGACTCCCTGGCTTGTCTCTGACCGTGAGTTTGCTTATTCCTTTGGTACTGCGCTACAGTTTAGAATTTGACCCGGCTTGTTGACTATTCTGCTGACACCTGTGGTAGCCTCACTGCTGCACTGCAGGCTAGCTCTGATTAGGTGCAGTCCTGCTTCCAATCCACTGCGATCTAGTGGAGCCTGCACCTACCTGCATTGCAGCAGCGTGACACCATTCAATGCAAATCAAATTCATGCTGAATTTTTATGAACTTTCTGGACCCAACAAGTACAAACAATTTGTGATTCCAATCTGGATAGTGAGAAGACGTCATAGCTCAGTCATAGAGATAGGGAGAGAAAGCCATAAACACTGAATAAACAGTACAGAGTGTGACAGCACAACAAAGAGGATTACTGTGTGAGGAACGGGCTATTACCCCTGGTTAGCCAAACGTATGTATGGTGAGGACATTTTGACATTACCAAGGCTGTTTTTGCATTAAAGAATATGAAAGGGGTTGACTGCAGCCCCTGGAGATCTCAGAGTGTTGCACTTCTTTTCTGTAAATCTATTTTTTTTTTTAATAAATCGCCAAAGTTATCAGATTCGAATTTGAATGAAAAACTAATAGCATTTACAGCTTTTAATGGGTGTATGTCCAGGAAAGGCTGAAATGTCCTCCTGACTGGTGCTGACCCACTCATGTTTGGCCACGGTCACTCTCTTGTCTCTAAAGACTGTAAACATCTATAATCCAGAGCAGAAAGGCCTCTCTATCTCATGGACCCAACATGGCCAGGAATTTCATGAGTAGCTCACTGATTAGAAGGGAAAGTTTGCGCTTACTCTATGACGCCGTGGTAGGGAAATGAGAACTTGAAAACCTCAGGTCAACAGTTGACTTCTAGGGGGTCCACCGAGGGAGATATTCTGTGCTTCACTTATTATTGGAGGAACTATTTAACCTTAAAGATTGTCCTAAGTGCACAACTCATCCAGCGCCTATTGGTGGCTTCTGGAGGAGTAAAAAAGGGAAATGTATGAAAATGCTGCCTGGAAAAGAAGAACATTGATGATGGCCACCAATCAAATCCCACCTCTCATTTTGCTCCTGCACCTTGGAAAACTAAAGACGTTTTTAGATTGGCTTCTATGGGAAGCCACTTTATCTTTATTTGCACCATTTTTAATGCATCTTCACCAGTATGGCCAGTCATGTGCAAGTTTCATCCAGTAGGAAACAGTTAGAGGGGTATTCTGAACCTCGTAAAATGTTGGTCTTTTCATTGGATAGGTCACCAATACTAGATATTGGGGAAACTCCCAGCACTTCCACATAAGGGGGCACAAGTGCTCTTATGTAGGTCATTTTCATAAGTCAGTAATGTGACGCCCAGGAGACCGAGGTACCCAGCACCAGATCAATGAGGTCTGTCTCTTGAGGGGGATGTCACTAGTGGCTTGACCCGGTGCTGTGGCCTCAGGCGATGCACAGTGTAAGGGATATCATGAAGGAACAGACACTTACTTGATCAGCAGCAGGTCCTCTCAGCTGTGATGACCCCGATTCTGGATCGATGGCTATTGTCCAAATGAAAGACTGAGGCGCTGAAACGTTTAACCAGTTTACTTCAACAAAGAGGGATTTGCAACCAATACTGTCACCGGAGTTTGTATAAGAACCCTGAATTACTTTGACCCTGTCAGGATTTCCACCTCTTATTATGCGCAGTTTCTGTATGGCCCTGCTGCTGTTTGTGAACTGGCTGCCCACTAGTGTTGAGCGATACCGTCCGATACTTGAAAGTATCGGTATCGGAAAGTATCGGCCGATACCGGCAAAGTATCGGATCTAATCCGATACCGATACCCGATACCAATACAAGTCAATGGGACTCAAGTATCGGACGGTATTCCTGATGGTTCCCAGGGTCTGAAGGAGAGGAAACTCTCCTTCAGGCCCTGGGATCCATAATAATGTGTAAAATAAAGAATTAAAATAAAAAATATTGCTATACTCACCTCTCCGACGCAGCCTGGACCTCACCGAGGGAACCGGCAGCGTTGTTTGCTTAAAATGCACGCTTTTACTTCCTTCCGTGACGTCACGGCTTGTGATTGGTCGCGTGCCGCCCATGTGGCCGCGACGCGACCAATTACAGCAAGCCGTGACGTAATTTTCAGGTCCTCAATGCCTAATTCTAGGCATTCATGATTTTAAAATTACGTTCCGGCTTGTGATTGGTCGCGTCGCGGTCACATGGGCGACGCGACCAATCACAAGCCGTGACGTCACGGGAGGCAGGAGACGCGCGCATTTTTAAAATTACGTCACGGATTGTGATTGGTTGTGTGCCGCCCATGTGACCGCGACGCGACCAATCACAGCAAGCCGTGACGTAATTTCAGGTCCTGAATGCAGAAATAGGCATCAGGACCTGAAATTACGTCACGGCTTGCTGTGATTGGTCGCGTCGCGGCCACATGGGCGGCACGCGACCAATCACAAGCCGTGACGTCACGGAAGGAAGTAAAAGCGCGCATTTTAAGCAAAGAACGCTGCCGGTTCCCTCGGTGAGGTCCAGGCTGCGTCGGAGAGGTGAGTATAGCAATATTTTTTTATTTTAATTCTTTATTTTACACATTAATGTTGTTTCGATACCGATACCCGATACCACAAAAGTATCGGATCTCGGTATCGGAATTCCGATACCCGCAAGTATCGGCCGATACCCGATACTTGCGGTATCGGAATGCTCAACACTAGTGCCGACCCAATCTGTCTCTTCTGTGCTCTGGTTCGACGGACAACCCGAGTCCTTTTTTGTCGGCTTACCCCCTTTGGCAGTACCGCTGAACTCTGTGTCTGTTGCTGCATCTTACCCTAGTGAAGCTGATATCACCTCATGTCCTTACGGTTGCTGTATTATATATAATTAATATAGCCACGGATCCATTATCCGTCTCTGCGCCTATTCTGGGTAGTGATTATTGCTACCCGGTTCTCACAATGTCCTTTTTCTCTATTCCTCTTTTCCTACTATGGGTACTACGGGCCTATAATCCGTCATAGGGCTGTTAGGAGTTCAGTTATACGACCTCTCACTTTCAGCTCCTCAACCCAACTGCCAGTCCTTTTCTCAGACCGGAATAGATCAAGGGGAGTCTCTGGAGCTCCCCCTTCTGGCCGGAGATGGTAGTGCAGTCTTGCTATTTTAGTATTTGTATTTGGTGTCAATAACTATTTTTGTGGCAAATACCCCTAGGGGTGCCACATTCCCCCTTAGTTAAGAACAGTACTCCGGGACTGTGGGACGGTAACATTTTGAAATAACAATTGATATGTACAGAGTCTTAAAAATGAAAAGTTACAAAAACGACTCAAAGAAACAAAAAAAATGGAATTCTGTAAAAAGTCACTTCAAATAGCGTCCATTAATACAGTTCTATCCTTGAAGGTACTAGGAAGTAAAGTTCACAAAGCAGTCTTTCCGGAGCTTTGATTTAGTGTTTCCGGGCTGATAAAAAGTTCAAGAATATGCAAGAAGTTCATACAGGTAAGTCTCTGTAGGTACTGGGCTTAAACGTTACAGAACGATAACAATGACTATAGTCTTATAGTTGGTAATCCGCATACCTGGCCGGTAATTGACCCTGGGTACTACGCTGGGATCTACGTAATAGCGGTGTCTCTTTATGTGGTGTACTTCTGTCTACTGCGGATATAGTATCTACCCTCTCTGCTAAAGATAATTCCACCACTATGGGGTTGGCAAGTCCACCGTGAATGAGATTACTCTGATCAGGAATCTGTTCTTCCTGACCTGGAACCTCTTGTAGTACGGGGTCAGCCTCTTCCTGTCTTGGGACTTCTAATATTGAGTTCGGTGTTGGATAAAAGGCCACCATGGGAACCACTACTGCACCATGGTATGTTAGTAGGGTTTTGGGAAAGTCTCCTATACAGGTGTGATACATTTCCTCCTCTTTTTCCTTTACTGGTTGAACCTGTATGGGTTGAATAACTTCTGGTTCTGGCTGGACAACTTCTGGCTCTTTCAACGTTTCCGGACATAATTTAAGATTGTCTCTTGACACTAGTACAGATGTTAAACCTCCGTTTTTGCTAATGAGACACATTTTAGGATTATCCATTCTTGTTGGTAAAACTGTGTAGGGTACGGCTTCCCATTGATTATCCAGTTTATTGGTTCGATGATTCCTCTTGAGTACTTGGTCACCACATCTTAATGGAGTTGCTAGAGCATTCTGGTTGAAAGTTCTCTCTTGTCTTTCTCTGGTTTGCTGGAGGCTTCTTTCCACACTCTCTTGCACTTGGCGATACTGCTTTTGCCTTACGACATCCCAATTGGAGTCTTGAACTTCTGCGTCTGGTTTCAGAATTCCCATTTCTAGATCGATTGGTAATTGGCCGGGTCTTGCACGCATAAGATAAGCTGGGGTACAGTTGGTAGAGCTCACCGGAACATGATTATATAGATCCACCAAGTCAGGCAATTTCTCTGGCCATTGATTCCTTTCCGTTTCAGGTAGTCTTTAGTAGGTCTATCACAATATGGTTCATCTTCTCACATAAGCCGTTTGTTTGTGGATGATAGGCCGTCGTCCGGATCTTTTTGCAACCATACATGCAGCGCCCCAGAGTCCTGGTCGTTGCAGTACTGTGGCTCCGCCACTAAGGGGAGCTGTGGTACGTCTGATGGCACCGAAGGAGTTCATCTGATCAGGTATCACAGACACCAATACATTTCATAGTCGGGCCTCCGGGGGGAGCTAAGGGTTCTATTCACTCGGCCACTCCCCACCATAGTGGGTAAACTGGGGGTCAGGCAGGAAGTTAGAGCAGAAAGCTGACTGGGTTGGAACCAGGCAACACCTTGTGGCAGAGGGTGTTGTTGGGGAAGATACAGTAGGGTCTCTGTCAGGGGTGGGATCCTGACAGAGGCTTGGCAACTTGAGCGAACGTAACGGGACCGTGCCTGCTCAGCATAGCGGCGGTGCCCAAGGAAGGATTAGAAGCGAGATAGATTGTGCTGAGTGAGAAACGAGATCACGCAAAAGGAGAAATACCAGTAGGAGTCGTGCTGTAAGACCGAAGCAACATCCTACTGAGGCGCACTACCGGTGGCCGGAACGCCGAGGGAGTATCATAACATTCATCTTCAAGCAATACTCCAAACAGCGGCAGGACAGTCAGTTTAAGGCGGGCTGTCTAACTTAAATCACCTATGCAGTCTTGGGGGGCAACTTGTGGAGAGGGGCGACTCTAGGGTCCCGGAAGAGCTCCGAGCCTACCCGTCATACGGGTGCCGTTCCAACCAGAATATCAGGGAGGGACGGAGGATTAGCAGAACATCATCTAATCGAGTTGTGAGGGAACTTAAGAAACAGACACAACAGTTGTGGGGACTTTCTGTAAGCACAGCAGGGAAGGAGCACAACACATAGCGCTAGAAGGAAGGCACCGATTTCCACCTGTGAAGAGAACTCTGGAGGTGCCATTGGACCGGTCGGACTTGCGCAGCCTGGTGTACCGTGTTCTGGACTGAGGACCCAGAGACCTTCAGTAAAGAGGTAAAGAGACTGCAACCTGGTGTCCTCGTTATTTACTGCACCGCACCACCACCACCACTACCATCATCCGTCACCTCATTCATTGTGCGCCCCTCAGCAGAGTCACGGACCGGGTCTAGCCACCGTGACAACCCCAGAGCAGAGACTCAGAGGCCCGGTACCGGGTACCCCTCGGCCCTGCGGCAGTGGGGGCGCTACAACTTGGCGTCACGAACAGGATCTACTTAAGCCTGAAGAATCAGGTCATGTGTGCCTTGGAACTGTGATTTACTGTGCTTGGACTGTACTTTATTGCAAAGACTGTGCTGCGCCATTTACCGCCAAAATCCGCCGCCATTATAGCGCTGGGGAGAGCGCAGGAGAAGAAGAGGGGCGTGGAGTGGGCGTAGGCAAGCTGGAGAGCGCGAAGGACAATGGCCGCCCAGTCTAAATATTTCTGTGTCTTGAGGACGTGTCCGTCAACAGCTGAGGTCCGCCTCCTGATCCTGTTTGGAGGGTGGAGACCATGGAGACGGGGCCGCCCACGAAAGAGACCGCGGGAAGAGGACACTGGGGAAGAAGGAAAGATGGCGACACCGGGAACACCGCGTGGGACTGACCCGATCCAGCCTGAGGCTGCACCACTCAACACAGCCCCAGATGCGCCAACGTTGCGGGGACTGACCCTCACGGAGCCACCGATGGGCCGACCCCCCTTGCCGCCGTCTGAGGAGTGTGTAGCTGCAGCCGAGGCCCGCCGGATAGTACGCCGTCTGGGGGCTGATGCCCGCGTGCTCGCTCGGCTGGGCCAGCCCACAGAGATCCGTTTGTCTCCAGTGTCCCCTGCCCTTCCCGACCCGGCCACGGCTGAAACTGCGCTGCGGACGCAGGACCTGAAGATCATGCCAGAGGCCGAACACCTGCGGCGCTTGATGGCTGCATGGCGAGACCGACCACAACCGGCAATCCAGGTTGATCTGACCAGTGTCGCAGAGGTTCCATCGTCCCACTGGGGTGTAGTGGTGTCCTTTAACCCCCGACATGGAAGGGGGGTTATACAGGAGATCGGGGAGCCGCTACAAGTCCACGTGGACCGGGAGGAGGTAGAGCCCTGCGGAAGAAGATTCGCTCGCGACCTGGAGCCAGGTGATGCTGTAGCCTACACCAGGTGGAGGAGGGCAACAGGCGAAGCTGGCTGGATGGCGCGGGGCGTCCAGCGGTGCGTCGCGCTCCAGGCCGCCGCTGAAACATCCGAAGATGAACCTCCTGTTGAAAAGACAATGGAACCTGTCCCTGCGGAGCAGCGGGGAGCCCGGACCCACCATGTACCTTGGGGGCGTGCTGGTTCATCCGTGAGAAGAACATCCCGGCGAGGGATCCTGTCGTTGCTGGGGCGGGCCTCGCTCCTTGAACCGGAAGCGCGACCCGTTGGTCTGGTGAGGCCCGGGAGGAAACCACCGGCTCCACCGAAAAATGAGTAAGCATGAATGCTTTAAATATGTAAATAGTTCTTTAACTGTTTGTTCGTTTCCTGTTTTGCTGCTAAACCCGTCTAGGGTTAACTCTTAAAGGGATCCCCTTGTTGACCCGGGATCCCTATTGTTTTGTTTGCTTTTTCTATTTTCCCCTGTTATCAAGAACTGCCGCAATCATGAACAGTGCATGATACAAACTTTTTGTACATAGTTTGCACCTTATTAAAGGTGCTCCCTACTGGTTTTACTTCAAAAAGGACTCTTTGTGAAGATACCACACTGGAACCTTTGCTGAGTATGGACTGGTAGCTTGAGAAGATACGCTACCTCATAGAGACTTGGTCCCCTCTTAAAGGGGATGTTCATTTGTTGCACTTAAATGGTGATATTGCTTTAAGACAGTAGCAATAATGTTTTGACGAAAGAAAGTGATGATAATGTTTGCATGAGAAAGTTATATGTATCCAACTAGTTGATTGTAAAGAAATGCTGATAATGTTTCCTGGAAGAAAGTGAAAGCTAGAAGAAGGATGCAGTGGGCCCGTAGGGGTAGACGAGGTGTCCAGCATGCATGATAGTGAGAAAGATGATGAAAAGGTTTAATGTTATGTAAAGAAAATGGTTGATAATGTTGATAGACAATGGGGATAGAAGGTAAACCCTGAGTCCTCATAGGAGTCATGTAGAGATGGCTCAGTTCTCTTAAATTGAAAGTAATGTTATGCTCTATACTGTGTATAGTAGTTGAAAAGGCAGTAGGCCCGGGCTGAACGGGGCGGTCCTGCATAGAAAGGAGAGGCAGTAGGTCTGGTGCCGTTAGGACAGGCGGTCCTGCAGATTTAAAGAAGGAGAATGAAAAAGTTAAAATTGCCTTATAATGTGATTATAAGAAGGTCTTTAGTGGATTCAGAGTGTATGTCCTTAAAGGCAATGTTAAATTATTGTTCAACAATTTTGCACTTAAGTAGAATACCCGGTTGGGTAAGAAAAGTTATTTGTAGCATGTTGCTATGATATTTAACCATGTTTGTAACGTTCAAGTGTCCTCACCTCCCATAAAGGGAAGCTCTGTTCAAGTATACTTATTGTTATTACACTCAACAAAACTGTATGTCTTTTTGCTAACTTGTATTGTTGTTTTCTTCCCAGTCCCGGAGTACTGTGTTTAACCAGGGGGGAGGGCAGCGCCCCAGAGTCCTGGTCGTTGCAGTACTGTGGCTCCGCCACTAAGGGGAGCTGTGGTACGTCTGATGGCACCGAAGGAGTTCATCTGATCAGGTATCACAGACACCAATACATTTCATAGTCGGGCCTCCGGGGGGAGCTAAGGGTTCTATTCACTAGGCCACTCCCCACCATAGTGGGTAAACTGGGGGTCAGGCAGGAAGTTAGAGCAGAAAGCTGACTGGGTTGGAACCAGGCAACACCTTGTGGCAGAGGGTGTTGTGGGGGAAGATACAGTAGGGTCTCTGTCAGGGGTGGGATCCTGACAGAGGCTTGGCAACTTGAGCGAACGTAACGGGACCGTGCCTGCTCAGGATAGCGGCGGTGCCCAAGGAAGGACTAGAAGCGAGATAGATTGTGCTGAGTGAGAAACGAGATCACGCAAAAGGAGAAATACCAGTAGGAGTCATGCTGTAAGACCGAAGCAACATCCTACTGAGGCGCACTACCGGTGGCCGGAACGCCGAGGGAGTATCATAACATTCATCTTCAAGCAATACTCCAAACAGCGGCAGGACAGTCAGTCTAAGGCGGGCTGTCTAACTTAAATCACCTATGCAGTCTTGGGGGGCAACTTGTGGAGAGGGGCGACTCTAGGGTCCCGGAAGAGCTCCGAGCCTACCCGTCAAACAAGTGCCGTTCCAACCAGAATATCAGGGAGGGACGGAGGATTAGCAGAACATCATCTAATCGAGTTGTGAGGGAACTTAAGAAACAGACACAACAGTTGTGGGGACTTTCTGTAAGCACAGCAGGGAAGGACCACAACACATAGCGCTAGAAGGAAGGCACCGATTTCCACCTGTGAAGAGAACTCTGGAGGTGCCATTGGACCGGTCGGACTTGCGCAGCCTGGTGAACCGTGTTCTGGACTGAGGACCCAGAGACCTTCAGTAAAGAGGTAAAGAGACTGCAACCTGGTGTCCTCGTTATTTACTGCACCGCACCACCACCACCACTACCATCATCCGTCACCTCATTCATTGTGCGCCCCTCGGCAGGGTCACGGACCGGGTCTAGCCACCGTGACAACCCCAGAGCAGAGACTCAGAGGCCCGGTACCGGGTACCCCTCGGCCCTGTGGCAGTGGGGGCGCTGTTATGACCCCAATGGCGAGGGTCTCAGAGGAACGTGGAAGTCTGCAGAATACAAAAATCCAGCTCATAGGGCAGTGGTAACTGGGTTGACCATATATCTACTCCTAACGCCAACACTAGAAGTAGCCGGGGATCATTCCTACGTTGATTCTAGATGACACGCGCCAGCCGGAGAATCTAGCTACCCCTAGTAGAGGAAAACAAAGACCTTTCTTGCCTCCAGAGAAGGGGACCCCAAAGCTGGATAGAAGCCCCCCACAAATAATGACGGTGAGGTAAGAGGAAATGACAAACACAGAAATGAATCAGGTTTAGCACAGAGAGGCCCGCTTACTGATAGCAGAATAAAGAAAGGTAACTTATATGGTCAACAAAAACCCTATCAAAATCCACACTGGAAATTCAAGAACCCCCGAACCGTCTAACGGTCCGGGGGGAGAACACCAGCCCCCTAGAGCTTCCAGCAAAGGTCAGGATATAGATTTGGAACAAGCTGGACAGAAATACAAAACCAAAACAAATAGCAAAAAGCAAAAGGCAGACTTAGCTGATATAACTGGAACCAGGATCAGTAGACAAGAGCACAGCAGACTAGCTCTGATAACTACGTTGCCAGGCATAGAACTGAAGGTCCAGGGAGCTTATATAGCAACACCCCTAACTAACGACCCAGGTGCGGATAAAAGGAATGACAGAAAAACCAGAGTCAAAAAACTAGTAACCACTAGAGGGAGCAAAAAGCAAATTCACAACAGTACCCCCCCCTTAGTGAGGGGTCACCGAACCCTCACCACGACCACCAGGGCGATCAGGATGAGCGGCATGAAAGGCACGAACTAAATCGGCCGCATGAACATCAGAGGCGACCACCCAGGAATTATCCTCCTGACCATAGCCCTTCCACTTGACCAGGTACTGAAGCCTCCGCCTGGAGAGGCGAGAATCCAAGATCTTCTCCACCACGTACTCCAACTCGCCCTCAACCAACACCGGAGCAGGAGGCTCAGCAGAAGGAACTACAGGCACAATGTACCGCCGCAACAAGGACCTATGAAATACATTGTGAATAGCAAACGACACAGGAAGATCCAGACGAAAAGATACAGGATTAAGGATTTCCAATATCTTGTAAGGCCCAATAAAACGAGGTTTAAATTTGGGAGAGGAGACCTTCATAGGAACAAAGCGGGAAGAAAGCCATACCAAATCCCCAACGCGTAGTCGGGGACCCACACCGCGGCGGCGGTTGGCAAAGCGCTGAGCCTTCTCCTGTGACAACTTCAAGTTGTCCACCACATGATTCCAGATCTGCTGCAACCTATCCACCACAGAATCCACCCCAGGACAGTCAGAAGGCTCCACATGACCCGAAGAAAAGCGAGGATGGAAACCAGAGTTGCAGAAAAAAGGCGAAACCAAGGTGGCGGAACTAGCCCGATTATTAAGGGCAAACTCAGCCAACGGCAAGAATGTCACCCAATCGTCCTGATCAGCAGAGACAAAACACCTCAAATAAGCCTCCAAAGTCTGATTGGTTCGCTCCGTCTGTCCATTAGTCTGAGGATGGAAAGCAGACGAAAACGACAAATCAATGCCCATCCTACTACAAAAGGATCGCCAGAACCTGGAAACGAACTGGGATCCTCTGTCTGACACAATATTCTCAGGGATGCCGTGCAAACGAACCACGTTCTGGAAAAACACAGGAACCAGATCGGAAGAGGAAGGCAGCTTAGGCAAAGGAACCAAATGGACCATCTTGGAGAAGCGATCACATATCACCCAGATAACGGACATGCCCTGAGATAGCGGAAGATCAGAAATGAAATCCATGGAGATATGTGTCCAAGGTCTCTTCGGGACAGGCAAGGGCAAGAGCAAACCGCTGGCACGAGAACAGCAAGGCTTAGCTCGAGCACAAGTCCCACAGGACTGCACAAATGACCGCACATCCTTTGACAAGGAAGGCCACCAAAAGGACCTGGCCACCAGATCTCTGGTGCCAAAAATTCCCGGGTGACCTGCCAACACCGAGGAATGAACCTCGGAAATGACTCTGCTGGTCCACTTATCCGGGACAAACAGTCTGTCAGGTGGACAAGACTCAGGCCTATCAGCCTGAAATCTCTGCAACACACGTCGCAGATCCGGAGAAATAGCTGACAAGATAACTCCATCTTTAAGAATACCAACAGGATCAGCGACTCCAGGAGCATCAGGCACAAAGCTCCTAGAAAGAGCATCGGCCTTCACATTCTTTGAACCTGGTAAATACGAGACAACAAAATCAAAGCGGGAGAAAAACAATGACCAGCGGGCCTGTCTCGGATTAAGGCGTTTAGCAGACTCGAGATACATCAGATTTTTGTGATCAGTCAAGACCACCACACGATGCTTAGCACCCTCGAGCCAATGACGCCACTCCTCAAATGCCCATTTCATGGCCAACAACTCCCGATTGCCCACATCATAATTTCGCTCGGCAGGCGAAAACTTCCTAGAGAAAAAGGCACAAGGTTTCATAACAGAGCAACCAGGGCCTCTCTGCGACAAAACGGCCCCTGCCCCAATCTCCGAAGCATCCACCTCAACCTGAAAGGGAAGTGAGACGTCAGGCTGGCACAAAACAGGCGCCGAAGTAAACCGGCGTTTCAACTCCTGGAAAGCCTCCACGGCAGCAGGAGCCCAGTTAGCTACATCGGAGCCCTTCTTGGTCATATCCGTCAAAGGTTTCACAATGCTAGAAAAATTAGCAATAAAACGACGGTAGAAGTTAGCGAAGCCCAAGAACTTCTGAAGACTCTTAACCGACGAGGGCTGAGTCCAATCAAGAATAGCTCGGACCTTGACTGGGTCCATCTCCACAGCAGAATGGGAAAAAATGAACCCCAAAAAGGGAACCTTCTGTACACCAAAGAGACACTTTGAGCCCTTGACAAACAAAGAATTCTCACGCAAAATTTTAAAGACCAACCTGACCTGCTCCACATGCGAATCCCAATTATCAGAAAAAACCAAAATATCATCCAGATAAACAATCAAAAATCTATCCAGATACTTCCGGAAAATGTCATGCATAAAGGACTGAAAAACTGAAGGCGCATTGGAGAGCCCAAAAGGCATCACCAAGTACTCAAAATGACCTTCGGGCGTATTGAATGCGGTTTTCCATTCATCACCCTGCTTAATGCGCACAAGGTTGTACGCACCACGAAGGTCTATCTTGGTGAACCACTTGGCACCCTTAATCCGGGCAAACAAGTCAGACAACAGCGGTAAAGGATACTGAAATTTGACAGTGATCTTATTTAAAAGCCGATAATCGATACAAGGTCTCAAAGATCCGTCCTTTTTTGCCACAAAAAAGAATCCCGCACCAAGAGGGGAAGAAGACGGACGAATATGTCCTTTCTCCAGAGACTCCTTGATATATGAACGCATAGCGGTATGTTCAGGTACCGACAGATTAAACAGTCTTCCCTTAGGAAACTTACTGCCTGGGATCAAATCTATAGCACAGTCACAGTCCCTATGAGGAGGCAGTGCACTGGACTCAGACTCACTGAAGACATCCTGATAATCAGACAAATACTCCGGAACTTCCGAAGGCGTAGAAGAAGCAATAGACACAGGCAGGGAATCCCCATGAATACCACGACAGCCCCAACTTGAGACTGACATAGCCTTCCAGTCCAGGACTGGATTATGGGTCTGTAACCATGGCAGCCCTAAAACAACCAAATCATGCATTTTATGTAAAACCAGGAAACGTATCACCTCGCGGTGTTCAGGAGTCATGCACATGGTAACCTGTGTCCAATACTGCGGTTTATTAGCTGCCAATGGTGTAGCATCAATACCCCTAAGAGGAATAGGATTTTCTAATGGTTCAAGAGTAAAACCACAGCGCTTAGCAAATGAGAGATCCATGAGACTCAGGGCAGCACCTGAATCTACAAACGCCATGACAGGATAAGATGACAGTGAGCAAATCAAAGTTACAGACAGAATAAATTTAGGTTGCAAATTACCAACGGTGACAGGACTAACAACCTTAGCTATACGTTTAGAGCATGCTGAGATAACATGTGTAGAATCACCACAGTAGTAGCACAAGCCATTCCGGCGTCTATGAATTTTCCGCTCATTTCTAGTCAGGATTCTATCACATTGCATTAAATCAGGTGTCTGTTCAGACAACACCATGAGGGAATTTGCGGTTTTTCTATCACATTGCACCGAATTAGGTGTCTGTTCAGACAACACCATGAGGGAATTTGCGGTTTTGCGCTCCCGCAACCGCCGGTCAATTTGAATAGCCAGTGCCATAGTATCATTCAGACCTGTGGGAATGGGAAAACCCACCATAACATTCTTAATGGCTTCAGAAAGGCCATTTCTAAAATTAGCGGCCAGTGCACACTCGTTCCAATGTGTCAACACGGACCATTTCCGAAATTTTTGGCAATACACTTCAGCCTCGTCCTGCCCCTGAGACATAGCCAGCAAGGCCTTTTCTGCCTGAATCTCAAGATTGGGTTCCTCATAAAGTAAACCGAGCGCCAGAAAAAACGCATCAAGATCAGCCAATGCCGGATCTCCTGGCGCCAGCGAAAAAGCCCAATCCTGAGGGTCGCCCCGTAAGAACGAAATAACAATTTTTACTTGCTGAGCAGAATCTCCAGATGAACAGGGTCTCAGGGACAAAAACAATTTACAATTATTCACGAAATTCCTAAACTTAAACCTGTCTCCGGAAAACAGTTCAGGAATCGGTATTTTAGGTTCTGACCTAGGATTTCTGATAACATAGTCTTGTATGCCCTGCACACGAGTAGCCAGCTGGTCCACACTTGTAATCAAGGTCTGGACATTCCTGTCTGCAGCAAGCATAGCCACTCTGAGGTAAAGGGGAAGAAGAAAAAAAAAAAAAAAAAAACTCAGAATCTTCTTTCTTATAATCCCTCTTCTGCAATGCATTAAACATTTAATACTGGCCTGGCAAACTGTTATGACCCCAATGGCGAGGGTCTCAGAGGAACGTGGAAGTCTGCAGAATACAAAAATCCAGCTCATAGGGCAGTGGTAACTGGGTTGACCATATATCTACTCCTAACGCCAACACTAGAAGTAGCCGGGGATCATTCCTACGTTGATTCTAGATGACACGCGCCAGCCGGAGAATCTAGCTACCCCTAGTAGAGGAAAACAAAGACCTTTCTTGCCTCCAGAGAAGGGGACCCCAAAGCTGGATAGAAGCCCCCCACAAATAATGACGGTGAGGTAAGAGGAAATGACAAACACAGAAATGAATCAGGTTTAGCACAGAGAGGCCCGCTTACTGATAGCAGAATAAAGAAAGGTAACTTATATGGTCAACAAAAACCCTATCAAAATCCACACTGGAAATTCAAGAACCCCCGAACCGTCTAACGGTCCGGGGGGAGAACACCAGCCCCCTAGAGCTTCCAGCAAAGGTCAGGATATAGATTTGGAACAAGCTGGACAGAAATACAAAACCAAAACAAATAGCAAAAAGCAAAAGGCAGACTTAGCTGATATAACTGGAACCAGGATCAGTAGACAAGAGCACAGCAGACTAGCTCTGATAACTACGTTGCCAGGCATAGAACTGAAGGTCCAGGGAGCTTATATAGCAACACCCCTAACTAACGACCCAGGTGCGGATAAAAGGAATGACAGAAAAACCAGAGTCAAAAAACTAGTAACCACTAGAGGGAGCAAAAAGCAAATTCACAACAGGGCGCTACATACATATTACAGAATTCTCTGATTCAAAGGCTGTACCCTGATCGGTGAGAACCTGTTCCGGATATCCATGGGGTCCACAAAAGTACGTTTGGAATGCTTTGGCTGCTGTTTTTGCTGTCAGATCTTTTACGGGTACTACTACCAGGAAGCGTGAATAATGGTCCACGATGGTTAAGGCATAAACATAATTGGACCGGCTCGGTGTCAACTTCACGTGGTCCATGGCTACAAGTTCAAGCGGTTGTTTGGTGATTATGGCCTGCAGTGGTGCTCTTTGGCTCTTTTGATCGTTCCTTCTGAGGTTGCACGGGCCACAGTTTCTACACCACTGTTCGATTGATTTTCTCATCCAGACCCAATAAAATCTTTCTCTCAGAAGTACTTCTAGCTTTTTCCAACCAAAGTGACCAGCACCATTGTGGTAAGCCTCGAGGACCATCCTCACATCTTGTTTAGGCACGATAATCTGCCAAACCAATTCATGTGTTTTCGGATTGGTGTATCTTCTACAGAGTTTCCCTTGATACAGGAACATTTTGCCTCTCTCTTTCCAGAGTTGATGCGTCTCTTCTGGGGCATCCTCATCGGGATATGCACTTTGCTCAGTCAACAGTTCTTTCACCAACTTCACAGCCGGATTGCTATCTTGGGTGTCAGCCCATCTATGGTGTGCTAACGGATTAAAATTCACTTCTTGTTGTTTCTGATAGGTATTTGACTGACGATGTTTTGCCTTGGGCCGATGGAAGGCTGGTAGTTCAATTTCTTCAAGCTCCCCCGTTTCTTCTTCTACATCTCTCAAGTGTGGCATCCGGGATAGGGCATCGGCATTTCCATTCTTGCGACCTGCTCGATACTTGATCATGAAGTTGTAATTAGATAACCGAGCTATCCATCGCTGTTCTAACGCACCTAATTTAGCCGTGTCTAGGTGGGTCAATGGATTGTTGTCAGTATAGACAATAAATTCTGCACCGGCCAAATAGTGTTTGAAACGTTCAGTCACAGCCCAAACTACTGCCAGTAGCTCCAATTTGAAGGAGCTATAATTTTCAGAATTTCTTTCAGTAGGCCGGAGTTTTCTACTTGCAAAGGCGATGACTTTCTCCCGACCTTCTTGCTTTTGTGACAGCACCGCTCCCAATCCCACATTACTGGCATCGGTGTAGAGGATGAAAGGTTGATGGTAATCCGGGTACGCCAGAACTTCTTCTCCGGTTAGTGCCTTCTTTAGTTGTTCAAAGGAGTCTTCTCTTTCGTCGTCCCACTGAAAAGGAGGGTTTCGGTTTGAAGGTTTCTTTGTCTGCCCTATCAAAGCATCTTGCAAGGGCGCTGCCAATTTGGTAAATCCTTTTATAAATCTGCGATAGTAACCCACTAATCCCAAAAATTACCTAATGTACCTTTGGCTTGAGAAGGTGACATTTGGATGGCTTGATTTTCATGCCATACCTGGATAAGGCTTCGAACACCTCTGCCAGGTCTTTTAAGTGCTGTTCGTAAGTCTTTGAGTAGACGATCACATCATCTAGGTACAGGAGGATGGTCTCAAAGTTCTTATGTCCGAGGCAGCATTCCATCAGCCGCTGGAAAGTACCGGATGCGTTGCAGAGTCCGAACGGCATGCGATTAAATTCGCATAGACCCATTGGTGTGGTGAATGCCGTCTTTTCCTTATCTCTCTCAGCCACAGGGACTTGCCAATACCCGCTTGTTAAGTCTAAGGTGGAAAAATAATTAGCAGATTTCAAAGCAGTCAAGGACTCTTCTATCCTAGGCAAGGGATAGGCGTCTTTATGGGTGATGTTATTAATCTGCCGGTAGTCTACGCACATTCTCATGGTTCCGTCCTTTTTTTTGACAATCACTAGAGGGGCCTCCCAAGGGCTACAGCTATCTCTTATTACCCCAGCCTGTTTCATCTCCCTCAGCATATCCTTCGCACATTGATAGTGAGCGGGTGGTATGGGTCTATATCTGTCTTTTATTGGGGGATGGTCACCGGTGGGGATTGTATGTTCTACCCCTTCTATCCGTCCGAAGTCCAGTGGGTGTTTACTGAAGACCTGTTCATATTCCGTCACTAATCTATATACCCCTTGTCTTTGATGGGTAGGTGTTGAATCTATGCCCACGTCTAGCTGTTGGCACTAATCCTCCAACACTCCCTCTGAGCCGTTGCCTTCTACCTGGCAGGTTGATTCCAAGGGCTCAATGGTCGTGATGGCATTGTTGTCAACATTATATAGCTTTGCCAACTCCATCTTGGGTTCTCTCATCTCCTGCATGGTTTTAGCCATTGAAGCAACAACATCAGTTAAAGAGTCAAGCTTTTGCTGAAGAACCTCATTAGTAATGGGCCCCAGGGACTTAGCACTGGCACCGGACATAGCTGATGTCACTGGCATTCCCCGTTGCTGAAGTGCATCTGCCATGGGTTGTGTGAGATCCTGTTCGTGACGCCAGTTGTGACGCCCAGGAGACCGAGGTACCCAGCACCAGATCAATGAGGTCTGTCTCTTGAGGGGGATGTCACTAGTGGCTTGACCCGGTGCTGTGGCCTCAGGCTATGCACAGTGTAAGGGATATCATGAAGGAACAGACACTTACTTGATCAGCAGCAGGTCCTCCCAGCTGTGATGACCCCGATTCTGGATCGATGGCTATTGTCCAAATGAAAGACTGAGGCGCTGAAACGTTTAACCAGTTTACTTCAACAAAAAGGGATTTGCAACCAATACTGTCACCGGAGTCTGTATAAGAACTCTGAATTACTTCGACCCTGTCAGGATTTCCACCTCTTATTATGCGCAGTTTCTGTATGGTCCTGCTGCTGTACGTGAACTGGCTGCCGACCCAATCTGTCCCTTCTGTGCTCTGGTTCGACGGACAACCCGAGTCCTTTTTCTCGGCTTACCCCCTTTGGCAGTACCGCTGAACTCTGTGTCTGTTGCTGCGTCTTACCCTAGTGAAGCCGATATCACCTCACTTCCTTCCGGTTGCTGTATTATATATAATGAATATAGCCACGGATCCGGTATCCGTCTCTGCGCCTATTCTGGGTAGAGGTTATTGCTACCCGGTTCTCACAATGTCCTTTTTCTCTATTCCTCTTTTCCTACTATGGGTACTATGGGCCTATAATCCGTCATAGGGCTGTTAGGAGTTCAGTTATACGACATCTCACTTTCAGCTCCTCAACCCAACTGCCAGTCCTTTTCTCAGACCGGAATAGATCAAGGGGAGTCTCTGGAGCTCCCCCTTCTGGCCGGAGATGGTAGTGCAGTCTTGCTATTTTAGTATTTGTATTTGGTGTCAATAACTATTTTTGTGGCAAATACCCCTAGGGGCGCCACAGTAAATCAATAAATTGGTCTCAATGCGAAACATTGTGAATCTCTGACTTAGAACTTCTCTGGAGCTGCACCTATTCCCTGGATTTATCATTCTTCTGCGAATACTCGTTATATTGCTTTATAGATTGATAACTCCAGTATTGGGCTTATTGTTCCTGCCTCACTGGTGATTTCTACCACTAGTGTCTCACCCATTGTCTTAATTCCTAGTTTCTTCATACTTGGCCACAGATGTAAAATGCCACATATGTAACATGGTGCCCACCTTCCATGTGCCACACATAGCAGCGTCTTCCAGGGGCAGAGGGGTCTTTAGACTTTCCTTAAGGAGAGGCTGATATCTCTGCCCCCTGGTCTGCAGCGCAGTTTACAATTTATTCGGCTTTTTTCAGCCCCAGAATTGATTGATTGTTATGAAACTCCTTTTCTTCAAGCCGGGAAGCCACGTTTAATGACATAATATCCGGAGGCTTCTCGTTCATCTTCTCTCCACAATTTTGCTCTTCTCTTATAATATCTGATATTGATTATTTATACTCCACAGACACGAATTTCATATTTCATATAATGGGAAAAATAGAATATATATATAATATATACACATTTACAGGTCTGTGCAAAAGTCTTAGGCAGGTGTGGATTTATCCTGCAAACGTTATAACTAATAGAGTCCAGAATTCTATCATTTTTTTATCTTGTTGCTTTTTTCCCCATTATATTTACAATCTCGCCATCATCCAAATCCGTCTTTCTTTGAACAAGCTGAGGTTGTAATCCCTTGTTTTATTTTTTTTCAAATCTAAGATGTCTTCTTGGCATGTGAAGAACTTTAATTAAACTGGTATCACTGGCATCACAGCGGCGCTGAGCGGGGGAGGAGGGGGCCAAGGCTGCAGGTGAATTTCCATAGGATGCAGCCAGGTAGATGGAGATGTCTAAACTGCAGATAGTGGAAATAATTGGGAGTTAATATATGGATCTGTCACAGATTTATTTTTAAAACTTCTTAAGGACCAAGCCATTTTTTCCACCTTAGAAGTGTTTAGTATGAACATACTAAACTGGTATTATCTGAGCACTATATGGTGGTATTATCTGAGTACTGTATGGTGGTATTAACTGAGCACTCTATGGTGGTATTATCTGAGTATTGTATGGTGCTATTATCTGAGCACTATATGGTGGTATTATCTGAGTACTGTATGGTGCTATTATTTTAGCTCTGTAATGTGACATTATTTGATTTCTGCCATGGTTTGTAGCCTCAGCTGGCAATGTAGGGAATCTTTGGAGTCACCTCTGTGTTGGAAAGATTCTTACAATGCAATCGCTACATGACTTGACAAACTTTTCTGGGTCACACAGATACCTCTTCTCTGTCTTGTCTCCTTGTCTCTTGTGCAGTTATTTTTGGCCACATACAGCAGATATTAAATGTCATTTAAAAGGAATAATCTTTACAAAGGGCGCATGTTTGTACCAGGAAAAACATTATATGATTCTCCCAGAAACCTATCTCTAAAAGTTAGCAAGGACTTAGGACCTCAGTAACGCACACTGTAAGGCGGTGTGATGTGGGTGTAGCGCCCCCACTGCCGCAGGGCCGAGGGGTACCCGGTACCGGGCCTCTGAGTCTCTGCTCTGGGGTTGTCACGGTGGCTAGACCCGGTTCGTGACCCTGCCGAGGGGCGTACAGTGAATAATAGATATGGATGGTGGTAGTGGTGGTGGTGGTGCGGTGCAGTAAATAACGAGGACACCAGGTTGCAGTCTCTTTACCTCTTTACTGAAGATCTCTGGGTCCTTAGTCCGGAATCCGGATAACCAGGCTGCGCAAGTCCGGCCGGTCCAATGGCACCTCCAGAGTTCTCTTAACAGGTGGAAATCTGTGCCTTCCTTCTAGCGCTAGGTGTTGCGGTCCTTCCCTGCTGTGCTTACGGAAAGTCCCCACAACTGTTGTGTCCGTTTCTTAAGTTCCCTCACAACTCGATTAGATGATATTCTGCTAATCCTCCGTCCCTCCCTGATGTTGCGGTTAGGACGGCACCCGTATGACGGGTAGGCTCGGAGCTCTTCCGGGACCCTAGAGTCGCCCCTCTCCACAAGTTGCCCCCCAAGACTACATAGGTGATTTGGGTGAGACAGCCCTCCTTAGACTGACTGTCCTGCCGTTGGTTTAGAGTATTGCCTGAAGCTGAATATTGTAATACTCCCTCGGCGTTCCGGCCGCCGGTTGTGCGCCTCAGTAGGATGTTGCCTCGGTCTCACAGCACGACTCCTACTGGTATTCTCCTTGTTGCTTTGATCTCGTTTCTCACTCAGCACAATCTATCTCGCTTCTAATCCTTCCTTGGGCACCACCGCTATGCTGAGCAGGCACGGTCCCGTTACATTCCTTCTTGTAGCCAGGCCTCTGTCAGGATCCCACCCCTGACAGGGACCCTACCGAATCTTCTTCCACAACACCCTCTGCCACCAGGTGTTGCCTGGTTCCAACCCAGTCAGCTTTCTGAACTAACTTCCTGCCTGACCCCCAGTTTACCCACAATGGTGGGGAGTGGCCTAATGAATAGAACCCTTAGCTCCCCCTGGAGGCCCGACTGTGAAATGTATTGGTGTCTGTGATACCTGGTCAGATGAACTCCTTCAGTGCCATCAGACGTACCATAGCTCCCCTTAGCGGCAGAGCTTCAGTACTGCAACGACCAGGACTCTGGGGCGCTGCACTCCCCCCCGGTTAAATCCAGTACTCCTGGACTGGGAAGAAAACAACAATACAGGTTAGCAAAAAGACATACAATTTTGTTGAGTGCAATAACAATAAGTATACTTGAACAGAGCTTCCCTTTATGGGAGGTGAGGACACTTGAACGTTACAAACATGGTTAAATACTTTTAAATAACTTTTCTATAAATAACTGGGTATTCTACTAAGTGCAAAATTTTAAACATTAATTCAACATTGCCTTTAAGGCTTTAAGGATGTACACTCTGAATCCATTAAAGACCTTCTTATAACACACTATAAGGCAATTAACTTCATTCCCCTTCTTTAAATCTGCAGGACCGCCTGTCCTAATGGCTCCAGACCTACTGCCTCTCCTTTCTTTACAGGACCGCCCCTTTCAGCCCGGGCCTACTGCCTTTTCAACTACTATACACAGTATAGAACATAACATTTACCTTCAGTTTGAAATCACTGAGCTATCTCTATCTGGCTCCTAAGAGGACTCACCACTAACCCCTACGGGTTCACTTCCTGTCCTCGTTCTTCCATCAACATTATCAAACACTTTTCACATTTAACTAGTTAGGTACATTTAACGTGTTCATATCAACATTATTACTTTCTCTTTCCAAGACATTATTGCCACCCAACTGTCTTAAGGCAATACGGTTCATCAGCGCAATACGTGAACATCCCCTTTAAGAGGGGACCAAGTCTTTATGAGGTAGCACATCTTCTCAAGCTACCAGTCCATACTCAGCAAAAGCTCCGGTGCAGTATCTTCGCAAAGAGTCTCTCTTTAAGTAAAACCAGTAGGGAGCACCTTTAATAAGGTGCAAACTATTTACAAGCAGTTTGTATCATGCACTGTTCATGATGGTGGCAGTTCCTGATAACAGGGGAAGGTAGGAAAAGCAAACAAAACAATAGGGATTCTGGGTCAACAAAGGGATCCCTTGAAGAGTTAACCCTCAACGGGTTTAGCAGCAAAACAGTAGAACAATAACTATTTACATTTATTAAAGCATTCCTGCCTACTTAATCTTGCAGTGTAGGGGGTGGTCTTTGGTTCCCGGCTGATGCAGCACCTGTGCTGGTAGTTGGTCTCTCAGATGCCATCAGATCAGCCGGTGTCTGGATTTGAAGGCTAACCCTGCTTGCAAGTTCAGCAGCCGCTACAAGGCGTACGGTGGTGACAGTAACAAGATCTGGCAATTCTGGATCAGTCATGATCGGGGCAACAGGCGACGCTCCCTCAGGCTCACACCGGTGTACGTTCCGAGCGCACCATCCTTGTGCATTCCGGTGGCGAGTGTAAGTCACCTGATCCCCCCTTTGCAATGGGTCACCATCTCGACTGCAGCAGGGAGTTTTCACGTTGTAACTAGTAACAAAGACATCAGTTGGTAGCCCCGGTTCCTGTATGGAGCCCCATCCCCTCTTTGGGTGGTAGGCCAGCACAGTTCCCCTCTTTACCACGTCTTTCCTGCCGTGCGCAGACTTCCTACGTTGTGTGTCATGTTGTTCGGTCTCGTCTCGATCTTTCCAGTGTTGTATTAGACATTGCTTATACTGTTCCCAGGTAAGTACCGCAAGGGTGAGGCTCCCCCCGGAGCTCCATACGGCTCATTCCAGGGGGTGTCCCACCGGAGGATCACCTCGTCCGGGCCTACATCTATGGGTTCCCCCATCTTGGTCGGTAGTGGAGGTAACAGCTTCCCCATCGCGTCGGGGGTGAGGACTACCCGCTCCACTGAGAAGAAGCGGTTATTGTTGCTGGGGTGAGGAGCGGTCACAGGAGCGGGATCGGTCAGGGGAGCCGGATCGGTCGGGAGAGCAGAATCGGCCGGGGGAGTAGGGGTGCCGTCCATACCTGCGCCTGTTGTGATTCCACCGATGTCGCTCCAGTCCGTTGACAAGGACACTGGAATCGGCTGCAGCCCGGACCGTGGCTCTTCCGGAGTGGTCTCTGGATGTGGCTCCGCCCTCCATGGCTCCGTGGCTGGGATAGGTAAGCTCGGCTCCTCCACTGGCGGCTCCAAGGAGTTCAGGTCCTTCGCCGGCGGTGGACGCAAGTCCGTCTCTGATGGGCAGGGGCAGGCCAGGATCACCTCGCTGTGGCTCGGGCACTTGCTGCTCATCGTCGCTGTCGGGCATTCGGCGGCAACGCATGCACCTGGCTCCGCCATTTCTCCGAGGTCAGGCTCCTCCTTCACCTCGTTCCCGCCGTTGCAAGTCAGGGGGCGGTTCTCCTCGGCTGCTGGGTAAGTCGTCCTCTTGCAGCAGGAGTCGGAGGGGGCGGTCGCTACTTCTGGCGCCGTTTTGGTAGTCTCCTCCCATGGCACGCCCCTCTTCTTCCTCCGCGCTCCCTGGGATGCTGCAATGGCGGCGACTTTTGGCGGGAATTTTTGGCGGTAAATGGCAACACACAGTCTTTGCAATAAAGTACAGTCCAAGCACAATAAATCACAGTTCCAAGGCACGCATGACCTGATTCTTCAGGCTTAAGTAGATCCTGTTCGTGACGCCAAGTTGTAGCGCCCCCACTGCCGCAGGGCCGAGCGGTACCCGGTACCGGGCCTCTGAGTCTCTGCTCTGGGGTTGTCACGGTGGCTAGACCCGGTCCGTGACCCTGCCGAGGGGCGTACAGTGAATAATAGATATGGATGGTGGTAGTGGTGGTGGTGGTGCGGTGCAGTAAATAACGAGGACACCAGGTTGCAGTCTCTTTACCTCTTTACTGAAGATCTCTGGGTCCTCAGTCCGGAATCCGGATAACCAGGCTGCGCAAGTCCGGCCAGTCCAATGGCACCTCCAGAGTTCTCTTAGCAGGTGGAAATCGGTGCCTTCCTTCTAGCGCTAGGTGTTGCGGTCCTTCCCTGCTGTGCTTACGGAAAGTCCCCACAACTGTTGTGTCTGTTTCTTAAGTTCCCTCACAACTCGATTAGATGATGTTCTGCAAATCCTCCGTCCCTCCCTGATGTTGCGGTTAGGACGGCACCCGTATGACGGGTAGGCTCGGAGCTCTTCCGGGACCCTAGAGTCGCCCCTCTCCACAAGTTGCCCCCCAAGACTACATAGGTGATTTGGGTGAGACAGCCCGCCTTAGACTGACTGTCCTGCCGTTGGTTTAGAGTATTGCCTGAAGCTGAATATTGTAATACTCCCTCGGCGTTCCGGCCGCCGGTTGTGCGCCTCAGTAGGATGTTGCCTCGGTCTCACAGCACGACTCCTACTGGTATTCTCCTTCTTGCTTTGATCTCGTTTCTCACTCAGCACAATCTATCTCGCTTCTTATCCTTCCTTGGGCACCGCCGCTATGCTGAGCAGGCACGGTCCCGTTACATTCCTTCTTGTAGCCAGGCCTCTGTCAGGATCCCACCCCTGACAGGGACCCTACCGAATCTTCTCCCACAACACCCTCTGCCACCAGGTGTTGCCTGGTTCCAACCCAGTCAGCTTTCTGAACTAACTTCCTGCCTGACCCCCAGTTTACCCACAATGGTGGGGAGTGGCCTAATGAATAGAACCCTTAGCTCCCCCTGGAGGCCCGACTGTGAAATGTATTGGTGTCTGTGATACCTGGTCAGATGAACTCCTTCAGTGCCATCAGACGTACCATAGCTCCCCTTAGTGGCGGAGCCACAGTACTGCAATGACTAGGACTCTGGGGCGCTGCATGGGCACCTTATGATATCGCCCCTGGGCACAGTGCAGCACTATTTTACATGCTCTGTATTATTCTGTTATTTGAGCATTATATGGCACCATTACTTGGACACTGTATCAGAATGCCTGGTCATGTCAGGGCACCATTATTTCAGCATTGTTCATGGAGCTTTTCATTACAGTGCATATTGGCATCGTACAGCTATAAAATGCTTCACTGACTGAGCTGCGGCATTGTGTGTGACTTCCGGAGAAGCTGACGAACAGCTCTGACCAGACAAGGTCTATATGAAGAAATGCCAAATCTTGTGCAACACTTTGATACATTTAGTGCAAATAATGGAACGCAGCCACAAGCTAAACTGACTTCAAAGAGTCCTTTCAAACAATCCGAAATGTACTAAAACAGGAAAACAGATCCCTGTGTAATATAGAAAAGGTGCAAATCATCGCGTCGTCTTATGATCATCGATTTCTGATGTTGACATCCTATAAGTGCTGCATTGTCCATAATGGGGAGTGACGGCTGAACGTGAGTACGGAGCGTGCCTCTTCTGATGAGCGCTGGAAACAACGCCGGATTATAGTTTGCTGCTGACAATTAAACCCAACAGTAACGGCAAGTATGAAAAGCAGGTGTTCACATAATACAGGATAATTGGATAATGGGATTTCTGCATGACGTGGCTGACGAGTGCCATTTTGTGTTCCGGTAGGCTTCCGTAAATTAAACACCTGCATTTCATCGTGGAGCCACGTTGCTTTCTGGAATCAAGGGGTTAATTTGCTCACAGAGTCCTGGTGGTATGATTGTGGCTCATACTCATAGGGTGCATGTACACCGCATAGTCCTGTGCAGGGAGCCTGCGCAGAGGTGCATGACATGTGCTCTGCCCTATCGGCTCTGGGGTGCAGGCTTTTAGTTTTGTCTTAATTCAAACAACCCCTTTAAAGGGAACCTGTCACCTGGGAGGCAGTCCGGTCCGGTCCGATGAGTGTCACTGGACTGGTCTTGGTCCGGCACCTCCCTTCTTCTTGCGATGCAGTCCTCCTTCCTGGTTCATGTGGATGATGCATCCCTACGTCATCGTCGTCACCACAGTCCTCTCGGCATTGCGCTCCTGCGCAGGTGTACGTCTCTCCTTTGACCTTTCCCGTCGCTTGCGCACTGCAGTCTTTTACTCTGCCCTCAACATGGTGGAGAAGTACGCCTGCGCATGAGCGCTACGCTGAGAGGACTGTGTGGACGACATAGGGGCACGTCATCTACATGACACAAGAAGAGGATCGTAAGAAGATGGAAGGTACCAGACCAAGAACAATGACACCCATTGGACCAGACCGGACTGCCCCCCCAGGTGAATATAATGAAAGCTCTGTCTCTTCTCTATTAGGTCGAGTTGGGGACATATATTCATCATTATATAATGCTGCATATCAGGCCTGAAAGGTGGTGGCCATATCTCATATCGGCCTAACCGATGTCCCTTTAAATTGCACTTCTCTCACTGGTAACACCCCTTTCTCTTAGAATAAGCTCTGGAGGTGGAGTCTTACGAAGATCTATGTCCAGCCCATAGATCTTAACAGCTCATTTACATATTAACCCATTACTTGCCAAATTAGCAAATTTTTTTTTTTTTTTTTTTTAATGACAGATTTTTAATGATTTGGGTCCTGATGAATCAGAAACATAATTTGTAACATTTTTTCAAGTACGAATTTTTCAGAAAAGGGCGTCACAATATTCAATAAAAAATGACAATGACACGATTTCCTATTTTGAAAACATTCATTTTACAAACACAACACAAAAAATTGGACCTAATTATAAAAATTATAAAATCTTAGTTGCTAGAAGCTAAAGATTAGGTGTCCCCAAAAAAAGGACATTGGTGGATAATGGGTTAAGAAAAATGTGCATTCTCTGGAATAAGACATCGGATTGCAAATATCGAGGTATCATTGTATTCAGCTTCTGACAACCTACGTGCCCATATAGGCGGCTCAGGAGGGTTGATCCTACTGATATATACATTTTAAGGACCACATAAAACTACTTTGTAACTAACCCAGTCTCAGCTAGCTAATTAATACACTAACGCAGACTTCGGGGAAGTGGGGAGAGTATCAGATAGATACAATGTATCCATTCTGTCTGGTAGAATATTGCCCTTCTGCGCTTATGTGATCCCATTATCTGCCTTCATATTCAGATTACCAGAACTTTAAGTTGGCAGATGAGGGGGTGCCAGTACAGGGGTAGCACTGCTGCAGCCAGGCATGTCCTCTGAAAGCCGGAGGAGTGACTGCTCCAGTAAGGGGGGAAATAGGAGAGCAGGGCAGGCCAGACAGGTGCTGGTAGTGGGGGACTCAATTATTAGGGGAACAGATAGGGCAATCTGTCACAAAGACAGGGATCGTCGGACGGTGTGCTGCCTACCTGGCGCTCGAGTCCGACACATCGCTGATCGGGTGGACAGATTACTGGGAGGGGCTGGTGAGGACCCAGCGGTCATGGTGCACATTGGCACAAATGACAAAGTTAGAGGTAGGTGGAAGGTCCTTAAAGATGATTTCAGGGAATTAGGCTGCAAGCTGAAAGCAAGGACCTCCAACGTGGTATTTTCCGAAATACTGCCTGTACCAGGTGCCACGCCAGAGAGGCAACGGGAGATTAGGGAGGTTAATAAGTGGCTCAAGAATTGGTGTAGGAAGGAGGGGTTTGGGTTCCTGCAGAACTGGGCCGACTTCTCAGTGGGCTACAGGCTCTACGCTAGGGACGGGCTGCACCTCAATGGGGAAGGTGCAGCTGTGCTGGGGGAGAAAATGGTTAGAAGGTTGGAGGAGTGTTTAAACTAGGGATTGGGGGGGAGGGTATTCATTTTATAGGAGGGGAAGATAGTGCAGATAGAGACCTGGGCACAAATAAGGAAGTTGGGGGTGGCGGTGGCATGGGGGGTGGGGTTAGAACAGCTAATAATTTAAGAAAGAATAGAGGTACAGAGAGGAACATCAAGTGCATGTATACTAATGCCAGAAGCCTCGCCAACAAAATGGACGAATTAGAACTAATGTTGTTGGAGCATAATTATGACATGGTGGGGATATCTGAGACGTGGCTGGATGAGAGCCATGACTGGGCTGTTAACTTGCAGGGCTATAGCCTTTTCAGAAATGACCGTACAGATAAGCGAGGGGGAGGGGTGTGTCTGTATGTAAAATCCACCTTAAAACCCATCCTGCGTGATAATATAGGTGAATCTAATGAAAATGTAGAGTCTCTGTGGGTGGAGATAAGGGGAGGGGGAAAAAATAATAAATTACTGATAGGGGTTTGTTATAAATCTCCAAAAATAATGGAAGCAATGGAGAATATCCTCGTAAAGCAAATAGATGAAGCTGCGACTCAAGGAGAAGTCATTATTATGGGGGACTTCAACTACCCTGAAATAGATTGGGGAACAGAAACCTGCAGCTCCAGCAAAGGTAATCGGTTTTTGACAACTATGAGAGACAATTACCTCTGACAACTGGTTCAGGACCCAACAAGGAGGGGGGCACTGCTAGACCTAATATTAACCAACAGGCCAGACCGCATATCAAATATAAGGGTTGGGGGTCACTTGGGGAATAGTGATCACAAAATAATAAGTTTTCATGTAACCTTTAATAAGATGGGTAGTAGGGGGGTGACAAGGACACTAAACTTCAGGAGGGCAAATTTCCAACGGATGAGAGAGGATCTTGGTGCAATTAACTGGGACGATATCCTGAGACACAAAAATACACAAAGACAATGGGAGACGTTTATTAGCATCCTGGATAGGACCTGTGCACAGTATATACCGTATGGGAATAAACATACTAGAAATAGGAGGAAACCAATATGGCTAAATAGAGCTGTAAGGGGCGCAATAAGGGACAAAAAGAAAGCATTTAGAGAATTAAAGGAAGTAGGTAGTGAGGAGGCATTAAATAAATACAGAAAATTAAATAAATTCTGTAAAAAGCAAATCAAGGCAGCAAAGATTGAGACAGAGAGACTCATTGCCAGAGAGAGTAAAAATAATCCCAAAATATTCTTTAACTATATAAATAGTAAGAAACTAAAAAATGACAGTGTTGGCCCCTTAAAAATAATCTGGGAGAAATGGTGGATGAGGATGAGGAAAAAGCCAATATGCTAAATGACTTTTTTTCATCAGTATTTACAAAAGAAAATCCCATGGCAGCCAATATGACTAGTGATAAAAATTCCCCATTAAATGTCACCTGCTTAACCCAGCAGGAAGTACAGCGGCGTCTAAAAATAACTAAAATTGACAAATCTCCGGGCCCGGATGGGATCCACCCCCGAGTACTGCAGGAACTAAGTACAGTCATTGATAGACCATTATTTTTAATCTTTAAAGACTCCATAATAACAGGGTCTGTACCACAGGACTGGCGTATAGCAAATGTGGTGCCAATATTCAAAAAAGGGGCAAAAACTGAACTCGGTAATTATAGGCCAGTAAGTTTAACCTCTACTGTGGGTAAAATCCTGGAGGGCATTCTAAGGGATGCTATACTGGAGTATCTGAAGAGGAATAACCTCATGACCCAGTATCAGCACGGGTTTACTAGGGACCGTTCATGTCAGACTAATTTGATCAGCTTCTATGAAGAGGTAAGTTTCGGACTGGACCAAGGGAACCCAGTGGACGAGGTGTATATGGACTTTTCCAAAGCTTTTGATACGGTGCCACACAAAAGGTTGTTACATAAAATGAGAGTAATGGGGATAGGGGAAAATATGTGTAAGTGGGTTGAGAGCTGGCTTAGGGATAGGAAACAAAGGGTGGTTATTAATGGAGCACACTCGGACTGGGTTGCGGTTAGCAGTGGGGTACCACAGGGGTCAGTATTGGGCCCTCTTCTTTTTAACATATTTATTAATGACCTTGTAGGGGGCATTCAGAGTAGAATTTCAATATTTGCAGATGACACTAAACTCTGCAGGGTAATCAATACAGGGGAGGACAATTTTATATTACAGGATGATTTTTTTTTTTTTAACCATTGAAAGTTTTTATTAAGCAAAAATATTTTACAGTAACAACAGCATAGGAGATAGGGGAAGGGGGGAACAAGGGACAAGAAACACCATTATAATGTTACAAAAGATCAGAATACACAATATTTCCGGAAGTGCAGCAGAATATAACAGTGCAGAAGGAATCAACATAATACCTCTCAATTTAACTGGTAGGGGTAGGAAGAAGTGAGGCCGGGATTGATACCAGAGAGGATGAGATCCAAGGGTCCCACCAATTGAGAATTTTGTTCTTCCTAGAGAGACTATCTACTATGGTTAATTTGTAGCTAAGATGAAGATTAATCCTTGCAATTAGTTCGTCTTTGCTGGGAACTATAGGGGATTTCCAATATTTTGCAATGCAGAGCCTCGCAGCGATAAGTATATTAGAAATTATGGGTTGGAGGGGATGGGGGAAGTTCAAAAGTGATATACCCAGGATGGCAAGGGGACCCGTTAAAATGAAAGGGAGCTGAGTAATCTCAATTAATATGGATTCGACTTGACACCAGAATGGTCTAAGACACGGGCAATCCCACCACACATGGGCTAATGAGCCGTTGAGATTGCATCCTTTCCAACATAGAGAAGAAGAAGAGAGGTGGAGTTTGGCTAACTTGGCAGGAGTAAAATACCATTGGAGGTGGATTTTTTTAATTTGTTCTAAGTGTCCAATACAAGAAGAAAATTTGGATGGGTGTGTCATAGCGAAGTCCCAGTCAGTCAGGGGAGCATCGAAGGAAAGGGCAGCCTCCCATGAGGACATGAAGGGGAGTTTGCATACTAAATCATGTAAAAGGAGGGCTTTATAAATAATTGAAATGCCATGATCAATCAGGGTATTTGGTCTAAAAAATCGTTGAAATGGAGTCTCCTCATCCGAGTGGAGGGCGGGAATTCCAGATTGGAAGCAACGTTTCAGGAGGCTGCGAATTTGGAAATATTGGAAAAAACATCTTCCAGGGAGAGAGTAGCGTGCAGCCAAATCCGAGAATGGGATCAGGCCACCATCGTTAAATAGGTCGCGTACCCAGAGAATCCCACATCTCCCCCAGGAAGAGAGAGACAGACCATCAACCGCAGACTCCAAAGCTTGAAGGGACACATAGTGGGTTAGGAAGGAAAGAAGAGTAGGGCACAACTCTGACCAAATTTTGATGGCAGAGCGAATTGTATTAAGAGAGGGACCATGAGGGATAGAGCGTAACAGACACAACTCCAGCAACACCTTAAGAGACTGTCCAGGAGCGAAGTTAGACTCAATATTAAACCACATAAGCGACGAACCACCTTCCCACCAGATTTTTAGAGGTTCTAAAAGAGCGGCCTTATAGTAAGCTTGGACTCTAGGAGCCCCAAGGCCTCCCTTGGAGTATGGGAGTGACATTAATGATCGTTTAATTCTATGTGGTTTACCATTCCAAATAAAACGATCAATCAAAGATTGGAATGCTGATATATATTTAGATGGGACGGAAAGAGGGAGACATCTGAAAAGATAAATGAGCTTAGGGAGGATTAGCATCTTACTGGTTTGAATTCTGGCCATCCAGGACAAGCAGGAGCTAGAGAATTGGTCTAACTCTTTTTTGATTTCCGAAAGAGTTGCGTCACAATTAATGCGGACAATGTTTTTGGTGTGCGATATTTGAATACCCAGGTATGTAAAACCCAGAGGGGACCAGAGGAAAGGGAACTTAGATTGAATATGTCGCTGGAGGGAGGATGGGAGGAATAGAGGGAAAATTGGGGATTTAGATAGATTTAGTTTGTAATATGAAGCTTCAGCGAATTGCGCTAGAATATCGGAAACTGCATTAAGGGAGTCTACAGGAGCTGAGCAAGTCAAGACTACATCATCGGCGTATAAGCCAATTTTGTGCTCATGATCTCCCACCCTTATCCCCCTAATTTTAGGGCACTGTCTAATAGAGGCAGCAAGAGGCTCCATAATGAGCGCAAAGATGATGGGAGAGAGAGGGCAGCCCTGGCGGGTACCATTGGAGATGGAGAAAACATTGGATCTGAAACCGCCTGAACGGACAGATGCACAGGGGTTGGAATAAAGGGCCATAATAGCTCTGGTAATTTGACCAGATAGACCGAATCTTTGAAGAGTGAGATCAATATACCCCCAATGCACTCTGTCAAACGCTTTCTCTGCGTCAAGAGACAGAAATACACTGGGAAGGCTCCCCCTCTCCACCACATCCAGCAGGTCAATTAAACGTTTTGTGCCGTCTCTTGTCTGTCTACCAGGAACAAACCCAATCTGGTCCGGGTGTACGAGTGAGGGGAGTATTGTCATTAGCCTATTGGCCCAAAGCTTAGCATAAATTTTGACATCGCAGTTTAGAAGAGCAATGGGGCGAAAGTTCCCTGGGGAGGTCATAGGCTTCCCCGGTTTGGGAAGGGTTGCTATAGAGGCCTCCAAGCCTTCCTTTTTAATAGTGCCGGTGGAGAGCCAATGATTAAAGAGGCGCAAAATGTAGGGAGACAGGATAGAGAAGAATTGGGAATAATAAGAAAAGGAAAAACCATCCGGACCAGGGGCCGAACGTTTTTCAGCCTCTTTAATAATTTGGGTTATTTCAGAAGACTCAATCGGTGAATTTAGGAAGGATAGTTGGTCTGAAGTAACTGTAGGAGGTTATGGAAAATTGGGACGGTTGAGGAGTATTGGCATCTGAGTTGAGGTTGTATAGAGAGGAGTAATATGACGCAAACTCTTCCGCTATGTGAATTGGGTTGTAAATGCGAGAACCGTCAGGCCTCAAAAGGTAGTGGATTTTGGACTGGACCTCCCTTTTTTTGACACGCTTGGCCAGCAGAGGGCCCGCTCGGTCCCCCATTGAGTAAAATTTGGCATTGGATTTTCTAAAAGCATTTTCTGTTTTACGGAGAAGCAATTGGCGGAGGTGAAGGCGGGCTTCTGTAAGTGCTGAAAGCAATTGCGGAGATGGTAATAGTTTATGCTGAGCCTCCAGTTGGGATATCGCACCCAAAGCTGTATGGAGGTTCATGTTATATTTCCGCTTGGCTAAGGCAGCCATTTTGATAAGATGGCCACGGATCACTGCCTTGTGAGCAAACCAAAGCGAATCATCACTTATTTCCTCAATATCGTTCATGGAGAAAAATTCTTTAAGGGAAGCCTCTATCAATTGGGAGTTTGATTGGTCCTTTAGAAGGAATTCGTTAAGCCGCCAGTGTGAGGGGGGTCTAATTGCAAGAGGATCGCTTAGAGAGACCGAGACAGGCGCATGGTCAGACCAAGTAATATTACCTATCTCTGCAGAAGTACAGTGAGGGAGGGCCACATCGTCTACCAAAATATAGTCAATTCTGCTATAAGAACCTCGCCTGGGTGACCAGAATGTGTAATCCCGCTCATTACAATGGAAATATCTCCAGACATCATGAAGGTTAAATGCGTTAATAAGTTGGGCCGCTTCACCTCTAGATACAGAAAAGGCAGAACAATCCAGGGCCTTAGAAACCGGGATGTTAAAATCGCCCGCAATCAATTTATAACCATGTTGGATGCCGCTCAACGTTTGGAAGAAGGAGTTTAAAAACTTGATTTGGCCAGAGTTTGGTGCATAAATGGAAGCAATTGTATAGGGAATATTATTAATTAGGCATAGCACTATGAGGAATCTGCCTAAAGGGTCCGCTACAGAATTAACCAACTGAAAAGAAATTGCTTTGTTAACAAAAATGGCAACTCCAGCTTTTTTGCATTTGGCATTGGCAAAAAATTGGTGAGGATATAGACCTGAATGCAATCTAAAGTTATCACGTTCTAACAAATGAGTCTCTTGAATGCAGATAATATCATGATGCGCCTTAGAGAGTTGGCGCCAAACCAGGGACCTCTTCCTAGGCGAGTTGAGGCCGTTAACATTAATAGAAAACAGTGAGACACTCATTAATAATAATAAGAAAAGCGCAGATAAAAGCATTCCGGAAGTAATATTGCGATATCGTATGGCAACAAGGTGGACCGATATGAGATACCAGCAAGCAAAATGGTGTGGGAAAGGTGGGAAGGGGAGGAAAGAAGAGGGAGGGACAAAAACAGACAAACAACAGAAAAAACATAACTTGAGAGTCCATTCAGGTATTACCCGAATCCAAAGGTGAGACAGAAAAACAATTCACCTGTGGGGCAATATGCTGAGTGAGGTCCTGCAAGTGACCGAGCTCAGCAAAAAAAAAAAAAGGATTGCGTGGGAATAGAACAAAATAATAATCTAAAAAAGAAAAAGAAGTAAAAAGAAAGTAAGTTCCAGCCAGGAACCAGTATAGATGAGACTCAGGCAACCTTCCAGTCCGGAGAAATCCGTCGTCTTCCAGCTTTAGATCCACCGGGACCAGGAGAAGCAGTTGTTTGGGGCAGAGGGCCGGGAGGAGACAACCCCCATTGAGACAGAGTCTTGGCTGCTTGTGAAGGAGAAAGGCAGGTGGTAACCGAACCATCTTTGCGGATGCATAGCTTAGTGGGGAAGCCCCAGCGGTAGAGGATTCCCTTTTCCCTTAATATAGAGGTATATGGCGCAAAAGCTCTGCGTTGGGCCAGAGTGCCGGCCGATAAATCAGGGAAGACAGATATTCTAGCAAAGCGTTCAGGAAGTGTTGGTTTGCTTCTTAATGTTTGCAGAAACTCCTCTTTCATTATGAAAAAGTGAATACGTGCCAGTACATCTCTGGGAACAGATGGATCCAAACCTGAGGGTTTGGGAATTCGGTGGATTCGATCGATAATAACTCCCTCTTTAGTTGCGTTAGGGAGAACAGCAAGTATGAAGTCCTGTAAAAAGGATCTCAAATCTTCAGAGCTCACTGTTTCTTCAATGCCCCTGAGCTTAACGTTATTTCTTCTAGATCTGTCCTCCAGGTCCAGGGTTTTGGATAGGGTTTTGTTAGCGAGAGAGCTTAAGTTCTCATGTGCATCCCACAAATCATTATGTGAGGCCACAAGTTCTGCCATCTTATGTTCTAGGTGGTCTGTACGGCTCCCCAGCTCCTCCACCTCTCCTTTAAGATCTGCCATCATTGCGCGCATATCTTCTTGAAGGGAGATGCGGAGGTCTCCCAACATAACCTTCATCATAGACGCTGTAATCGGGGCGTCGGTAAGATCTGTTGCAGCTGCGCTCGAGGTGGAGGATTGAGAGCCTCGGCGCGCTGAGCGGGAAGACCTGGGAGAAAGCAGCGCCATCTTGGATTTCTGGCGCGGCTGAGGAGAGGCCGCAAAGAAATCTCCGATGCGCCTGGTGGGATCCCCGGAGCCGGCTTTTGCTTTCCCCATGTACTCACCGGTAAGTGAAGTACTGAAACGGAGGGGACACAGGACCGGAAGGGCCACGAGTAAGTCTTTGTGAGCCGGTTATCTCTTCCTGGCAGCGGAGCTCCTGCGTTATGCGACCTGCTCCATCAGCGGTCAGGCCACGCCCCATTACAGGATGATTTATGTAAACTAGAAGCTTGGGCTGATAAATGGCAAATGAGCTTTAATGGGGATAAATGTAAGGTCATGCACTTGGGTAGAAGTAATAAGATGTATAACTATGTGCTTAATTCTAAAACTCTGGGCAAAACCGTCAATGAAAAAGACCTGGGTGTATGGGTGGATGACAAACTCATATTCAGTGGCCAGTGTCAGGCAGCTGCTACAAAGGCAAATAAAATAATGGGATGCAGTAAAAGAGGCATAGATGCTCATGAGGAGAACATAATTTTACCTCTATACAAGTCACTAGTGCGACCACACTTAGAATACTGTGCACAGTTCTGGTCTCCGGTGTATAAGAAAGACATAGCTGAACTGGAGCGGGTGCAGAGAAGAGCGACCAAGGTTATTAGAGGACTGGGGGGTCTGCACTACCAAGATAGGTTATTACACTTGGGGCTATTTAGTTTGGAAAAACGAAGACTAAGGGGTGATCTTATGTTAATGTATAAATATATGAGGGGACAGTACAAAGACCTTTCTGATGATCTTTTTAATCATAGACTTGAGACAGGGACAAGGGGGCATCCTCTACGTCTGGAGGAAAGAAGGTTTAAGCATAATAACAGACGCGGATTCTTTACTGTAAGAGCAGTGAGACTATGGAACTCTCTGCCGTATGATGTTGTAATGAGTGATTCATTAATTAAATTTAAGAGGGGACTGGATGCCTTTCTGGAAAAGTATAATGTTACAGGGTATATACACTAGATTCCTTGATAAGGCGTTGATCCAGGGAACTAGTCTGATTGCCGTATGTGGGGTCGGGAAGGAATTTTTTTCCCCATGGTGGAGTTACTCTTTGCCACATGAATTTTTTTTGTTTTCCTCTGGATCAACATGTTAGGGCATGTTAGGTTAGGCTATGGGTTGAACTAGATGGACTTAAACTCTTCCTTCAACCTTAATAACTATGTAACTATGTAAGAACTGATCTATTTATATAAGATCTGACGTATGCGTCAATCTCACATCCGATGACTCAATATTCCGGGGGAATCCCAGGAATCTGTAAATTAGGGCACAACTGACTACTAATATAGGTTCATACAATGTTGATTTTGTGATCAGTCTTCTTGGCAGTCGTTGCCTTTTTTTTTTCTTATTTTTTTTTGGTTAGGAGTCAATTAAATTAGGTTGATGGATGTGTCATGTGTGAGAGTGATTCATTGCCTTAAAAAAGAGCAGAAACTGCAAATAGCTCAGGAAGTCGACTGCTAAAAACGGGAAATGAATGTGGGAAATGCAATAAACTGATACTTCTGTCCCTGGGTTCCATGAAGTCGTCAAGGAACGTGCAGCAATTGTGGGGGTGCGAAAGGCCAGGGTAACGTACAGGACATGGAGATCAGAGAGACTTTTGAAATTCCAATTCACCAATTGTTTTCCTAAAAATTGGACTTCCAGCACATCGCAATTCAGCAAATCCCACAATAGTCCTGGATCTCCACATTCACTTCCAGTTTTTATCACCCGTTTTTCTCAGCTATTTGCACTTTTTAAAGGAAATGAATCACTCTCACATATGACACTTCCATCAACCTAATTTAATTACCTGCTTTTACAGGGAGGAATTATGGATGGAAGCAGAGGTCATGGTGGTCTGGGCCGAATGGAAAGGAAAGGGGAAAATAAATGTCAACAATCAGCGAGAACATCCCCGGTGAGAACCTGCAGAGGACACACATATATCTATGGTCTGCAGAGTAGGGATGAACGGAACCATAGTTGTTTGGGTTCTGAACTTTATGTCCTACAGAACTTCTCTCAGATCTCCAAACATTGCTCATTGTCTTCCGGGAGATGAATTAACCAAGCCCCTTTTTAATGGTCAAACACCGCTCAACGCCCTCATCCTGCTCTATCCATCCTCAATTCCGTACCTTCATGTCTGGAAGTTGCTGGATCCTGGAAATTTGAGGAGGTTTCATCAGGACATTAGAGTCCACCTGTTCCAGGAAATCAGAAAGTTTCCTCTTCCCAGGAGCCTCCAAGAACGTTGGCCATGAATGAACTTTGGGTGCTATGCTACGTGCAATCTCATCAGCGCGAGTGGTGGCCTGCGGAGTGGATGAGGTGCTGGCATTGTACATGTTGTGATCATCACATCAACAGAAGAGTAACAAGAATAAGGTTGGACAATGAGGGTCTACAAAACCCAAAGCAGAAAATGGCCTGTACTGTGTAACAAAATCAAGAAGACAGGAACAGGATCAATATCAAGACCTGGAGCTTCAGGAATCGCTGGTGGTGCCCAACACGAGGCTGTATTCTTAAATCAACTTTGCAGGTTTCGAACGAAAATATGGAGCAGAGAATTTGTGCCCTATAGAACTTACCGGTGCCATCTAATGCAGATCCGCAGTATGAGGCTTCCAGGACCTCTGCTGCTACATAGTATCAAGTAGAAATAGAAAGATACTAAAATAATAGGAAACATCCGGTCTCATCTCGTCGATGAGTTTAAGATGACGGCAGAGTTGTTACAATAAGAAGTGACTGTCAATCACTCCGCTCCTAGTCAGAAAGCCAGCAAGGAAAGAGAAAGCCAAGACACAGGCGCTAATAAAACTCAATAAGACACCAACCGCGTGTGGCGGAAATCTCATTCCTTAACTCTCTTATTTAAGAATGCAGACAGTAACTCAGAAGATGGGTGGATCCCGCCGCGCTCCGGATCAGGGATGAACATGGCACTTCTTCCAACCGCTCCACTGTTTCCAAGCCCCGAAGAAATTAACAGAAGAAATGTAAGCCTGAACGTCTGCACAGCAGGGTCGCTTCTACATTACTGCGCTCTATGGGCGTTGTTTGTGATACTTTTCATGGCAGAAGATGTCATGTGCACATTCCCTGAATAGACACATGGCTTTGGTGAGTTTCTATAAGAACATGGAGCTGCTGATGTTTTACTAATTAGAATATAGGGTGAAACGATACAGTGTTTTGTGCTGTTTATGCTGCAGAAAACTAAGTTTATTGGAAAAAGAACCAAAGAATTGACATAACGCTTTTATCCAACTGATGCTAAAAATTATCAGAAAAAAACCACGACACTTGCAGTCCTGACACCTTTTCTTTTTTATTTTGAAGCGTTTTTTTGAGGTTCGAAATCGCATTAAAAACTTTTGTTTTTGTTTCTATTATTTCCAGAACTCACAGCTTAGTGCGAGCATTGATCCCAACATCAGGACCCCACGGGCTCAGCTCATGACGACGGAGCCTTCCTAACTAATGGGGTCGTCCCAAGCCCAATTTTATTCATTTAAATTTGGAATTCGATTTTGTATTTCCATTCTGATTGTTTTAAATTCTATTTCTTTTTAATCAGAAACTTTTTTTTACATTTTAATTTTTTTTTTTTTACATTATAATTTTTTTTTTACATTTCCATTTTTTTTTTTCAAATATTTCCCAAACTACAAAAAGTAATAGGAGAACCTGAAGATAATTTCCTCCCAAATTGGAGAGATCCCTCGTGCTCTGCTCCGATAGTAGAACATATATTATCCTCAGACGGACCTCGTATGGAAACAAGATACATGATTTTTTCATTTCAGGAAGTTGTTGCCAAGCAACATTTGAAATAATCCTGTTATTTAAATGAAAAAATGCTTGGAAACAGCAGGATCGTCCCGAAATGTTAATATGTTCTTCAAAATGTTCGAACAACGTGAAAAAGACTTTGAAGGTGACGCTCCAGGAAATTTACTCTCATCTTGCTAATGATTATGGTAAGATTTACTACAAATATTGCAGTGGTTAAGTCTATGATCTGAAAAACATCACTGCTTTCTCCCAGCAACAGCGCCACTCTTGTTCTCAGTTCGTGTCTGGTATTGCAGCTCAGTAACATTCAATTCAAAAGAGTTAAAGGGGTTTTCTTTTTTCAGTAAACTATTGACCCCAGTCACAGTACAGTAAGAAATAGAGTTTTTCCCCTAATCCAGTGCTGGGTCTCCACTGCTGCTCTGGTCTGTGATGGGCAGCAGCGATAGTGATGAGTGAACGTGCTCCAATAAGGTGTTATCTGAGCATGCTCGGGTGCTGACCAGGTGTCTTCGGCGAGCTTGAAAAATATATTTGAGTCCCGGCAGCTGCATGTCTCATGGCTATTCGATCATTTTCGAGCACGTCACAGACACTCGGTCAGCACCAGACCATGATAACACCTTATCGGAGCACTGTCGCTCATCACTAGTCATGATACATTACAGAATCTGAACCACATCTGCAACAAGAACATGTGGACTTTTCTGCAGATTCTTTTTCTGATTTTGTGGATTTTTTTTTCTCTAATTTACCTGTGATGTCAGAATACACGAAAAACAGTTCTGCCATTTATTTTTTTTCATGGAGCAGCGTTGTGAATGACATCTTAGGAGATGTAGCAAAGTGCATACAATAATTTCAATGGGGATTTTACACTTTTCAATGCGCGAAAACTCTTAAAAAAAAGGAAAAAATCTATAAAATCTATAAAATGATGCCACTGCAGACTCTGTATTACAGAAAAGTCAAACCAGATATGGCTCTTGTGGACGGGTCTGTCACTCACTTTTCCCGGCTCCAGCGCTTGCTTCTTCTGGAGGCAAGAAAGGATAACTGCATCCAGGTATCACAAACATGCAACAGATTTCATACTCCAGGCCACCAGGGGGAGCTTCTGCTCCTATTTATTAGGTCTCTCCCCAGATATATATAACTGGTAGTCTGTAGGGAGAGTTAGTTAGTTGCTGGCTGAGCTCAGCTCAGTGAGTTCCGGACCGGAGTCTGAGGAGGACAGAGGGTCCACGGAGCTGAGCATGCCCTCAGAGCTGCAGCTCCCAGAAAGAGACTTTGAAAGGCAGAATTGTATGGCAGCGAGCGTGAAGGAAGTCGAAGCAAAGTAGAGGATACCAGAAGGGGACCAGCCCCGAACAGGCTGCCTCCTTCTGAGGTGCAAAACCCCAGTAGCCGGAACACCGAGGGAGTAAGGACCTCTACGCCTTATAGCAGAGACCGGCAGGACAGCTGATTGCAGGTTACCTGTCCGCACCTATACCCAGGAGGCACGGTGACACCCACAGAGCCGGGTTATCTAAGAGACCCTATAAACAGGCTCAAGTCACCAGTCATGCGGGTTTTGTCCTATGCTATACAGGGGACAGAGAGAGAAACACCACATCTGTGAGACCCTTATGTGAAGCCACAGGCAGTAAGGGACTACACCACCGCAGCGTGACGGAAGGCTACTGATTTCCACCTGAATAAGGGGACTCTGGATTTGCCTCCAAACCTGCTGGACTCTGCCTGCCCTGTGGTCCGTACCCTGGACTGTGGATGCTGAAGTCTTCAGTAAAGGTAAAGAGACTGCAACCTTGTGTCCTCGTTCTTCTCTGCACCTTTCACCATACCACCATCTACACACTGGGAAGCCCTGGGAACATACTTCACCTGTGGGAAGGTATACCATCTAGCTGCCATAACATCACCCCAGCGGACCCCTTAAAGCAGCGTCGGTCACCCTGATCGAATACCACCACAAGTGGCGTCACGAACATAAACTCTATCCCTTTAAAGATCTTTCCCTTTTACATGTGCACCCTGGGCAACTGACTGGGTCGCAGCAACCGTTACATCCCCCCGTGAACCGCAGGGCCTGATACCGAGTACCCCCCCTAGCCCGTCGGGCGACTAATACAGTGTGCTCATTGCACTGGCCATCTCCGTTCCCTGAAGCCCACATGCAGTGCCCCAGAGTCCTGGTCGTTGCAGTACTGTTGCTCTGCCACTAAGGGGAGTGATATTACGTCTGATTGCACTAAAGGAGTTCACCTGACCAGGTATCACAGTCACACATTACACTTCACACTCCGGCCACCAGGGGGAGCAAAGGGTTCTATGTATTAGGCCACTCCTCACACTCTGGTAAAACTGGGGGTCGGATAGGACGTGGGAGGAGAAGCTGACTGGGTTTTGCCCAGGTAACATCTAGTGAGAGGAGAGCGTTGCTTGGGAAGATTCAGGGAGGTCCCTGTCAGGGGTGGGATCCTGACAGAGGCCTAGCGAAAAGGACAGATTGTTACGGAGCCGCGCCTGCACCTCATTGCGGCAGCATCCTAAGAAAGGACACGAAGCGAAGTATATTGTGCAGAAGTGAGAAACGAGATCACAGCACAAAGGAGATAGAACCAGTAGGAGTCGTGCCCCGAGATCGGCAACATCCTTCTGAGGCACGTAGCCGGTGGCCGGAACGCCGAGGAAGTATTGGGCTCTACGCATTACTTCAGACAACGGCAGGGCAGTTAACTCTAGGTTGGCTGTCTCACCTTTACACCTAATGAAGACAACGGAGGCAATTGTGGGAGAGGGGCGTCTCTAGGGTCCCTATAAAATAACTCCAGGCCTACCCCGTCATACGGGTGCGTCCTATCCATATCATCTGGGGGACGGAGAGAAAGAACAGAAACAGACACAACAGTTGTGAGGACTATCCCGTGGTGCTCAGCAGGGAGGTACTACAACACCCAGGCACTAGTAGGTAGGCTACTGATTTCCACCTGCAAAGGGAACTCTGGATGTGCCTTCGGACCGTCCGGTCTCAGCCAGCCCTGTTAGCAGTGCTCTGGATTGTGGATGCCGAAGCCTTCAGTAAAGGGGTAAAGAGACTGCAACCTTGTGTCCTCGTCATTTACTGCGATCCACACCGTCACCTACACCTTTAATTGGGCGCCCCACAGCAGGGCAACGGACCGGGTCGGGCCACCGTGACATCCTGTAATAATTATAGAGGATAATTCAGGAGACTCTTTGCGTGGAACAAGACAACAGGACTCAGTTTTATAAGTGGTAAAGTCTATATTATCACGCGGTGATTCAAGCAGGTGCAGAGAGAAACTCAAGTCCACAACACTTGGTGCAAATAATAAACGCAGCTTAGCACTAGAAGTCCCAGAGAGGGGTCATTTGACATTTCTACCTTTGAAACCCAGAGAAGGGTCAAATGACCTAAAGGATTTTATCTATAGCTTTTCTTATCTCTATTCACTGTCTTTTGTTCTGTAATTAAGGCCATTACTGTTGCACCACAGGAGGTTGTTTGCTGTTTTCCATCGAGTTTTCCCATGTAGTTTCAAGTTTCAAGTTAAGGCCCCGTCTCACATAGCGAGATCGCTAGCGAGATCGCTGCTGAGTCACAAGTTTTGTGACGCAACAGCGACCTCAGTAGCGATCTCGCTATGTGTGACACGTACCAGCGATCAGGCCCCTGCTGTGAGATCGCTGGTCGTGTCAGAATGGCCTGGACCTTTTTTTGGTCGTTGAGGCCCCGCTGACATCGCTGAATCGGTGTGTGTGACACGGATTCAGCGATGTCTTCACTGGTAACCAGGGTAAACATCGGGTTACTAAGCGCAGGGCCGCGCTTAGTAACCCGATGTTTACCCTGGTTACCAAAAAAAACAAACACTACATACTCGCCTTCTGATGTCCGTCAGGTCCCCTGCCGTCTGCTTCCTGCTCTCACTGACTCCCGGCCGTACAGTGAGAAGTGAGAGCGCAGCAGTGACGTCACCGCTGCGCTCTGCTCTCACTGTACGGCGGCTCAGTCAGAGCGGGAAGCAGACGGCAAGGGACCCGGACACCGAAAGGCGAGTATGTACTGTTTGTTTTTTTTGGTAACCAGGGTAAACATCGGGTTACTAAGTGCGGCCCTGCGCTTAGTAACCCGATGTTTACCCTGGTTACCCGGGTGCTGCAGGGGGACTTCGGCATCGTTGAAGACAGTTTCAACGATGCCGAAGTCGTTCCCCTGATCGTTGGTCGCTGGGGAGAGCGGTCTGTGTGACAGCTCCCCAGCGACCACACAGCGACTTACCAACGATCACGGCCAGGTCATATCGCTGGTCGTGATTGTTGGTAAATCGCTTAGTGAGACGGGGCCTTAAGTTCTGTTCAGTTTATTGTATTTGATAATATAAAGACTATACATATTGTATTTAGTTTAGTTTTATTTGAGCAAAAAAGCGCTGAAACAATGAATCATTTTTTATATATTTTAAATAGAGAAGTAGAAATTTTAGAGCAAGGTACAGCTGTGAGTAATGACCAGAAGCATTTGTGTCTAAGGCTATGTGCACACTTTGCGGATTTCACTGCGGATTTTTCCACAGCGGAATTCCAAAATCCGCAGTGAAAACCCGTTGCGGTTTTTACTGCGGATTTATCGCGTTTTTTATTGCGGTTTCTTCTGCTGATTTTCATCTGCAGTTTCCTATTGGAGCAGGTGAAAATCCGCAGAAAAGAAGTGACATGCTGCGGAATGTAATCCGCAGCGTTTCCGCGCGGATTTTTCCGCAGCATGTGCACAGCGTTTTTTGTTTCCCATAAGTTTACATTGTACTGTAAACTCAGGGGAAACTGCTGCGGATCCGCAGCGGTCAAAGGTACCGTTACATGTTACGATCTCGTCGACGATATAGTTAGAAATGTCACGTGATCACATCGTTCGTGCAATCAGTTTCACATCGTCCAAGAGGCGTCACAAGCAACTATCTTGTTAACTATGTAAATTTTGGCTCCGCGTTAGCCTCATTGCAAACGTTTGCAGAACGATTTTTCACAATAGCAGGAATAGGAGAATTTAGACTGACATCGTTCATCTCAGCGTTACACTGAACGATGCTGCACATCTTCTGACACATAATTGGACGAGGATCGTCAGATTTGAGATCCTGACCTCAAATCTGCGATCAGCAATCCAACGATGTGTTTGTCCGATATCTTCACGTTACACGCAACGATGTGAAAACGACATCACATGAACAACGTGACCACGTGAGGTTTTCAAACGATATCGTCAACGAGATCGTAACGTGTAACTGTACCTTTAGGCCTCAATCACACTAGCGAAAAAAAATCGCAGCATGTTCATTCTTGTGCAAATTTGGTGTGAAAAAAATTCGCACAAGAGGACTGAAATTTTAGTGTGAAAAATATACAAAAGAACAACTGTTATTTGTTTCGATGCTTTTTATTTTTTTTTAAAAACCAATAAGATTTTTTTTTCACTAAAGTGTTATTTCACACCAACATCAAACAAATAGTCACATTTTCAAGATGAGCAGTGTATAAGCGTCATGGCCAAACAAATGTGATAAAACAGTGAACAAGAAAACAATATAATCAAATTATACAATAGGGAGGGATGTTGGTGGAGGAGTGGGAAGAGGGGAGGGGGAAAGGGTAAAGACAAATACATGGGGGTAGGGGAGTAAAGGAGCACGTATCAAAGGATGCTTTTTATTTTTGTTATAAAAATGTTAAAAAAAATACAAGGAATAAAACAATTCCACACATATTTTCAATAGGCTGCAGTGGGGGGGCTGTGTGTGTGTGAGTGGCATGTCCTTGTGTGACTAGCATTTCAGCACTCTCAGCAGTCTGTCTGAACATGTCGGAACATACCTGGCACTGCCTGGGTATGTCCCTGGTACATTTGCCACACATGTATTTGTAGCAGTCAACACATCTCTCAGTTGTACATTTGTTCGTGCATCGATGGTTGACCTGACACTTCACCCTTTTGCCAGGGCTGGGTGTGGAAGGAAGTTGCCAAAGGAGTTCACTGCGCATGAACATGTCATCAAAGCGTAGGTGTTGCATGATGTCTTGAAAGTGGTTTCGGGTCATAGTGGCAATGATCCTTGGGTTTTCCAGGTTTGCTGACCAGCTGTCACGTAGTGATGGAACCTTGGTCACCCCCGCAAGATAATGACTGAAATAAATGCCATTAGTTCCGGGAGACCCATGAACCAATCCACCTGCTCCGTGTGACGTGCATGTTGAGTAGTCCATTCTTCAATGCTACGAAGCATGTCAAGACTGATAAAACAGAGGAAGCTCTGAAGGCAACTCTGGACACTTCGTCTGGCCTTAGCACTTGGCTCTCCATCTGTAGGGTACGGTTCTATTGGGGTCAAATGGAGATGTTTCCCCACTTGTACTTCATGCCACACTGTGCCATCTTTTGCGGTCGCTGTCGGCTCACTCGCCAACCGAGCTCTCTTTTTTGGTAGAGGCGGAGTCTCCTCATCTGCAAGATAAATAATTTCAAATAAGCATTTTGTTTTGGTTCAAAATAAAAAAGATAGTCAGGCACCACACCCAACCTGCACCGCACCGTACTGCCCACGCACCACACCTGCCCCGCACCGACCCTTATCTGCATCTGCACCAACCCCTGCAAAACATAGGATCCAAATGAACAGGCAAAAAAGGGAGTGTGAAGCCAGCCTAACCTGAAGACAGCTCAGAGTCCGAATCCGATTGAAGGACTATGTCTTCTCCATCTGAGTCAGAAGGGTTTGTGTTGCTCAGAATCAGTTCCAATGCCTCTTCAATGGTGTGCCTTCTCTCCATTTTCTTTCCTGTGAACAAAATAGGTTTCTCCCCCACAGCACATAAAGCTGCATGTAAATTTGCTAATGCAATGCAGCTGGGGGGTGGGCAGACACTCAGGAGCAGCTCACATTCTTTGGCTAGGGACACACTTCAGTTCCTGATCAGTTTTCTTTCAAGATTGACACCTGTTCTGGGTTTTGGAGTCACTCCTGGGCCCTAATGGGACCGTCACACGGGGAGATGATTCCCGGCGATGTGCGGGCGATCACGTGTGCGTGCATATCACCGGGGCATCACAGGTGACATGACACATGCGGACATGTCGCCGGCGAATGTCTGTGAGGGATCGCCTCGGAACCAGCCTGTAGTTCAGAGGCGATCCCCGGGCCATTCTCTGGATAACTGTACCTTCTCTGCACCAACCCCTGCAAAACAGGATGCAAACGATCAGGCAAAAAAAGGCACTGTGAAGCCAGCATCTCTTTCTTGTGAGCAGCAACCCCCACACTCAGGAATAGCTTGCATTCTTCTGTTTACACACTCTTATCTTAGATAATCCCCCCTGCAGATTCCTCAGGCAAGAGCACATTTACAAATGAAAGGATGCTAATTAAGGTGTCAATATGGACTGAGGGTCATTTGACCCTTTCTCAGGACTTCAGGGGGATCTTGAAATTCCCGGGACTTCTAGTGTTAGCAGTCAATATGAAACTTCAGAGGTAGATGCAAACAAACAGAAAGTCTATGAAGCACAGTTATACTTGAGGAAACTTGACACGAATAGATCCTTGACTTAGTCCAGACACAGATAGATATGCTATTAGGCAGTTCAAATCATATCTTAGCTCAACCAGGGAGTCCTGGTTAATAGTCTCAGGTTTTGCAGAGCAGAAACAGCTTACATGTCCAGCAAATGCAGATGGAAGTAACACGAGTAGCAGATGAAGGAGGATTACTGAACACTGGTGTATGCAGCAGGTACTCAGAGCAGAGTGGCAGGATCTCCAACACAGGTTCACAGGAGCAGGTGCAGGTGCAAGGCCAGGGAGTAATCAGGAGCTGGATGCAAAGCAGAATAATCTAGTACAGACTGAAGGCTGGGGTGGAGTTTTATAGCAGGAAGACAAGTGCACATGAGACCAAAGACGCCATGTTGGAAAAGGGCAGCAATGCACAAAAGGTAAAAAATGTTCAGAGTCCTGACATTACTCCCTCCTTAGAAGCGGCCTCAAGACGATCCTGGACCTGGTTTCTCAGGGAATCTCTGATGAAAACGAGAAATCTTCTGTTGGGCATTGATGTTTTCCACAGGTTCCCAATAGTCTTCCTCAGGGGGATATCCCTGCCATCTTATCAGATGGTTAATAGTCTCAGGTTTTGCAGAGCAGAAACAGCTTACATGTCCAGCAAATGCAGATGGAAGTAACACGAGCAGCAGATGAAGGAGGATTACTGAACACTGGTGTATGCAGCAGGAACTCAGAGCAGAATGGCAGGATCTCCAACACAGGTTCAGAGGAGCAGAATGCAAAGCAGAATAATCTAGCACAGACTGAAGGCTGGGGTGGAGTTTTATAGCAGGAAGACAAGTGCACATGAGACCAAAGACGCCATGTTGGAAAAGGGCAGTAATGCACAAAAGGTAATAAAAAATGTTCAGAGTCCTGACACATCCCCAGAACCGAGACCGAGGGACCCGGTACCGAGTACCCCGCTGCCCTGCATTTGGGGGTCGCTCCACACACCCTGTACTGTGTGTCTGTACTGGAAGTAATGTCCCACAGAAACAATACTCTGCTACAGCCAGAGTGTCAGGACTCTGATTTTCTGTTCATCTGTGGTGCTTTATTGCCCTTTTTAAAGATGGCATCTGCTGCCTCGCTTCTGCTCATGTGATCTGCCTTCCCTGTCTTTATAACCCTAGTTGCCTTCCAGTCCATTCTTCTGTATTCTGCTTGAGTCCCTGGCTCTGTGCTGCAAGAGACTGCTCCTCTCCAAAAGATCTGGTTTAGCCCTTCCAGCAAACCTCTCCAGTTCTCAGTAGCAAGCTGTGTTGTGTTCCCCCGCATCTGCATCTGTCTCCAACCTGCCTACTTTGGACACCTCAGCTCAGCCTGTTTCAGCTAACCTAGTTGGTGTACAGTGGCAGTATTTGTGACTGTTCTGGACTTCCTAAGAGACTTCCAGCCCTGCATTGTTTTCGGGACTTTTATTCAGGGACTGCCAGCCCTGTTGTGAACTTTGTTTTCTGAACAGCTTCTCCTAGTGTGTGCCTCACCCAAAAGACTTTGCCTGCAGCAGTGCTGCATATGAACTGCTTCACTTTCTCCCTGTTTGCTGTGTTTTCTTGAACGGTTGCTCACTTGCTGTACTTGCGACTTGTTACCGTACTCCTGTTCAGTTTACTCACTGTCTCAAGCAAAGAGGTTCCTGAGCATTCCACTTTAATTGTTACACAGAGCTTGGTTCCCATCTGGTCGCAATCTTCTACTGATGCTGCTTATGGACCCCTACTGGCCCAGATTACTGACTTCTATTCGCACTGGTTATGGACTTCAACTGATGCTGGTTACAGACTTCTACTAGCGCTGGTCACTGACTTCTATTGGAGCTGGTAACAGACTTCTTCTCACACTACTTACAGTACAAACTTCTACTGGCACTGATCTCGGTCTTCTACTGGAGCTGCTTAGGGATCTTCTGGAGTTGGTTATCGACCTCTACTCGCATTGGTTATGGACTTCTACTGGCGCTAGTCACAGACTTCTACTGGCACAGGTCACGGATCTCTACTGGAGATGCTTACAGACTTCAACTGGCTTTGTTTATGGCCTTCTACTGGCATTGCTTATGGACTTCTACTGGAGCTGGTCACTGACTTATTCTGCCTTTGCTTACAGATTTCAACTAGGTCTGCTTACAGACCTCTTCTTGCACTGTATACAGATTTCTGCTAGCGCTGCTTACAGACCTCTACTGGCACTGCTTACAGACTTCAACTGGCTCTGGTTACAGACTTCTACTGGCACTGGTCACAAACTTCTGGCACTACTTATGGACTTCTACTGGAGCTGGTCACGTACGTCTACTGGCACAGCGCACAGATCTTCCTCAAAATCCAGGCCTTCTTTGGCATGTGATTGCTCTGCAACCCTGCTGTGGTTATGGTGGCTGTAAGTCCACCTAACAGCCACATGACCTTTCCTGGTACAGGTTATGGCATAGACTGCCTCTTCACTGCCTGGACATGCCTTTAACAAATAGAAAATGCGACACAGGTGTCACCTGACCTGGTGTCATCTTTTAACAACTCTTCCTCTGGTAACATAGGTTCCCACTAATAGGTTCCTACCATTGTAATTGTTTCTTTACTTTCACCTTTGTCCAGCTGATGGCAGTGTTTTCTTGCAATTACTCAGCTAGGCATCAACTTCAATTGTATTCTTCTCTGTTGTCCACTTTCTTACAACACCTCGATACATGAAAGCAATCAGTCCATGCCGCACAACAGCCAATCTTCCAGACTCAATAAATCCATCTCACATAACTGTTCCCTTGGGAATTTTTCCTAAAATACTTGCAACATTTCTGGTGCTCACTCCATCTATACAATGGATTAGCTTCTACTATGTGACAGACTACACATGGATCATTTTCTCCCCAATATGTGGCACATAAAATTGTACAAATACCATCCCTTAGTAACAGATAGCTACGATGACATCTGTAACAAACAAACAGAGCAAAAACTGATGCAAAATAGAAAGGTATAGAGCAAAGCAAAGTTTTTGGTCTCTCTGGTTTCCATTTTGCAATAGTTTTGTGTTCCAATTTTAATTATTCCGCTTGTACTAAGGGAATGTGCACAGGATGTGGAAAACGCTGCGGATCCGCAGCGTTTCCGCAGCTGCGGGTCCGCAGCAGTTTCCCATGAGTTTACATTACAATGTAAACCTATGGGAAACAAAAAACGCTGTGCACATGCTGCGGAAAAAAACGCGCGGAAACGCAGCGGTTTACATTCCGCAGCATGTCACTTCTTTCTGCGGATTCCGCAGCGGTTTTACAGCTGCTCCTATAGAAAACCGCAGTGAAATCTGCAGATAAAATCGTGGTAAATCCGCAATAAATCTGCAGCAAAAATGCAGCGTTTTTGCCCTACAGATTTATCAAATCCACTGCGAAAAAATCCACAGTGGACCATTATAAGTGTGAACATAGCCTAAAGGTGTCTCTGCGACCTACCGAGTTCTGGGCATGGACAGTGCTGAAAAATGGATCCGTTAATAGATGACATAATGGTAGGCCATCTGTTATGTGCAGTTTCCCATGGATTTTAATGTTAAAAACACTTTTTATTCAGCTGAGGCTTTATTCACACATCATCATTTTTGATCAGTATTTCATCGTTACTTGTATGGCAAAACCTGAAGAGTCTCCAAAACACAGGATAAGTCTCAACCTTTTAAGTAACATTTTTTCTCTGTACGTTCCGCTCCTGGTTTTGGCTCACAAACACTGATACCAAATACTGATGTGTGAATAAGCCCTAAGATGGATTGCAGAAAAAGATGAGGAAAAGGAAGACATTTCATGACACTTCCAGGAATGGATCTTGCACTGGATGATTTTATTTCAGTTTTTTATGATCTCAAAATGGATCCAAAAACGGAATTAACTCCTGGACATGTGAACGGGACCTAAGATCTGCGTGCACGCGGCAAGAAACGAGCTCATCAAGTGTATGAAAAAAAGAAATCCCATATCATTGAAGCCAGGATACATTGTAACGGAAGGTTCCCTTTAAGAAGATTTTGTCAGATAAGCAACAATGTATCTCATACAGGTTACAGCCCCCTGACGCCTTTGCTCCGGGTAACAATTAGCCATTTCCATGTGATATTTCACAATAACGAGAAGACTATTTAGATCTGAAAACGTTTGTTTTGTGCAAAATGTAATTCTCATTTGGATAGAGATTCCCAGAAGCCGACGCGTCTGCAATATTTTCTGCTGTGTAATAATAAGCCATCTGGAGCAAGGAGGATGCATGGAACACGTGTCCAAGCCCCCGAGAGAGGTTTTGCCATTTATTCCCCCCATTAGTGGAGTCAGCAGGTTCCCCTCGCTCTACAGGGTTCATCCCATTTCAGGGAAATCCTAAATTCATCGTCTTCCATATTGAGGTTTGTGAACAATCATTGTAAATAATGCCGCCACACCTCATCGATGTGCATCCAGGGCAGAGGAGACGGGACGATGGGAAACAGATGGATCATTTAATTTATCTTCCAATTACAGCTGACACTTTGGGTACGGCTCCTGCAAGTCATCTGTTCGCCTTTTAATGATCCATTACACATCTGTGTTTATTGTTATCCTCAGATGCATTATCTCATTAAGACCTGTAGTGATGGCGGAGGTTTTTAATGGCACCATTTCATATTCTCTTATTAATGGCTGCTACAATATCTCCCAGGGCCTTCTGTGTGAGTGATTAGGTGGGGAATCGAGCCATATAATTTATTGTGTCTGCCGTCGGCTGCTCGTGGGGCTGATAGGGGGTGCGGGGTGTTTTTGGAGTTGTGCAAGAAAAGTCAAATTCCTCTTCTTTATTGAAACTTTGAATGGGAAGATGAACATTTCCTGGCTAATTTGGTTACGGTTGAATGCAGGAAAATTACTGGGGTATTCCAATCTACAGAAGTGATCAGACTAATGTTAGATCGGTGACCCCCAGCACTGGAAATGGGGGACTAATATCTCCTGTCCTTCATGACTCTCCTCTGTCTGCAAGACTATGGCCAGCGGGAATCAAGCCCTCAACGACAAAGTCAATTCTCATATTGAATATTTGTTTTTCCTCCTGTTTTACAAACAGTCATTTATTTTCTATTATTCCTTCAACACATTAGTAATTTTTTTGCTACTTTTTTTACGAGACGACTCATAGATTTGAATGACATAATTCAGTATCCATATGATGTGAAAAATGGGGAAAAAATAAGTGAGAATTGGTGAAAAACGCTGAATTCCATCATTGTTTTGGGTTTTAATTTTTATGGTGTTCATGAAAATATCCGGGAACTTGATTCTTCAGATCAGTATGATTCCATCGATGCCAATTTGTTTAGTTTCATTTTTTTTTAGTTATTTTGAAAGAGCTGTAGTGATCAAAAAGCTGCCATTCTGGCATCTCAATTTTCCTTTTACGAATTTTAGAATGTGGGTGAAATAATTTTAGATTTTGATAGATCAGAATTTTACGGATGTGTTAGCACCCAATAGGCTGTTCTTCATTTACTTATTCAATCAAAATGGGATATTTAAATTTAAATTTTTTCCTAATTTTTACAACTTTTTTAAAAGAACTTTCGTATTACTTTTTTACATTCCCACATCGATCTTAATGGGATAGTCCCAAAGTAGACTTTGTTCCTGGGAAAACTTTAAACCTGCAATTGTTTCCTTGTAAAATCCATGACCTCCAGTGAAGTCCGGCCATGAAGTCCCGCGCACAATGCCATAGAATATCATAGTTACAGTACGAGCGCTATATGTAAAGTCTTAAGAGGTATAACACGGCCGGTATCTGACCGGTATGGCTCAGGGTCAGGTCCACACACGCTCTCCATAGTATGTAACAAAGTGAGATGGAGTAAAAGTGTAACCATTGTGTTTCATCTTTATGTCATAAATGAATCGTGCATACGGAAAGAAACAACTTTGTAATATATTTTACTTCTTTCTCCTCCTGGACTGATCGTTCATTCTCAAAATTCTCAATTTCTGGGTAAAATCTGTATTCAGTGAAGATGAATTGGAACAAGAGAGGAGAAGGAGATGGAAGTTGATACTTTTAGCATTCTGTAGAGGGAGGAGCTCGAGACGACACAGAGAATCTACAGCAAGTTCTCCACCCGTCATCTCCTGTCTCAGTAATGGGAAAGTTTCTATTGACTGAATACAGATTTTAATTGTAGGAATGAAAGATCAGTCCTGGAAGAGAAAGAAGCAGATTTATCTGATAAAATATATTGCAAAGTTGAATATTTTCATATGTGCTAATGATTTATAAAATAAAAATTAAAATGACAATCGTGGTCCTGAGTGAATGGTCGTGGTCGTGTGTGCCGGCTCCTCCTTGCACAGTCAATGGCACTAAACATGTAAAACCAGCACAGCGCAGTCGGGTGCTCGGCTGCCTCCATTAGTGCAATCAACAGCCAGCTGCAAGGTGCGTGTACCGCCATCTCCATCTACATTCAGCTACTGGGCTGCACCAACACAAAGTAGCAAGTATTTGTCAAGTGTAAAGGAAATGATACATGGTTCTATGTATATGTATATGTATGTATATGTTGTATGCAATGACTAAGGACGGCACAGTCTGAAACTCAAACAGTATTATAGTAGTTATATTCTTGTACATAGGAGCAGTATTATACTAGTTATATTCTTGTACATAGGAGCAGTATTATAGTAGTTATATTCTTGTACATAGGGGCAGTATTATAGTAGTTATATTCTTGTACATAGGAGCAGTATTATAGTTATATTCTTGTACATAGGAGCAGTATTATAGTAGTTATATTCTTGTACATAGGAGCAGTGTTATAGTAGTTATATTCTTGTACATAGGAGCAGTATTATAGTAGTTATATTCTTGTATATAGGGGTAGTATTATAGTAGTTATATTCTTGTACATAGGGGCAGTATTATAGTAGTTATATTCTTGTACATAGGAGCAGTATTATACTAGTTATATTCTTGTACATAGGAGCAGTATTATAGTAGTTATATTCTTGTACATAGGGGCAGTATTATAGTAGTTATATTCTTGTACATAGGAGCAGTATTATAGTTATATTCTTGTACATAGGAGCAGTATTATAGTAGTTATATTCTTGTACATAGGAGCAGTGTTATAGTAGTTATATTCTTGTACATAGGAGCAGTATTATAGTAGTTATATTCTTGTATATAGGGGTAGTATTATAGTAGTTATATTCTTGTACATAGGGGCAGTATTATAGTAGTTATATTCTTGTACATAGGAGCAGTATTATAGTTATATTCTTGTACATAGGTGCAGTATTATAGTTATATTCTTGTACATAGGTGCAGTATTATAGTAGTTATATTCTTGTACATAGGAGCAGTATTATAGTTATATTCTTGTACATAGGTGCAGTATTATAGTAGTTATATTCTTCTACATAGGGAGCAGTATTATAGTAGTTATATTCTTGTACATAGGAGCAGTATTATAGTAGTTATATTCTTGTACATAGGAGCAGTATTATAGTAGTTATATTCTTGTACATAGGAGCAGTATTATAGTAGTTATATTCTTGTACCCAGGGAGCAGTATTATAGTAGTTATATTCTTGTACATAGGGGCAGTATTATAGTAGTTATATTCTTGTACATAGGAGCAGTATTATAGTAGTTATATTCTTCTACATAGGGAGCAGTATTATAGTAGTTATATTCTTGTACATAGGAGCAGTATTATAGTAGTTATATTCTTGTACATAGGAGCAGTATTATAGTAGTTATATTCTTGTACATAGGAGCAGTATTATAGTAGTTATATTCTTGTACATAGGAGCAGTATTATAGTAGTTATATTCTTGTACATTAGGAGCACTATTATAGTAGTTATATTCTTGTACATAGGGGGCAGTATTATAGTAGTTATATTCTTGTACATAGGAGCAGTATTATAGTAGTTATATTCTTGTACATAGGAGCAGTGTTATAGTAGTTATATTCTTGTACATAGGAGCAGTATTATAGTTATATTCTTGTACATAGGTGCAGTATTATAGTAGTTATATTCTTCTACATAGGGAGCAGTATTATAGTAGTTATATTCTTGTACATAGGAGGAGTATTATAGTAGTTATATTCTTGTACATAGGAGCAGTATTATAGTAGTTATATTCTTGTACATAGGAGCAGTATTATAGTAGTTATATTCTTCTACATAGGGAGCAGTATTATAGTAGTTATATTCTTGTACATAGGAGCAGTATTATAGTAGTTATATTCTTGTACATAGGAGCAGTATTATAGTAGTTATATTCTTGTACATAGGGCAGTATTATAGTAGCTATATTCGTGTACATAGGAGCAGTATTATAGTAGTTATATTCTTGTACATAGGGGCAGTATTATAGTAGTTATATTCTTGTACATAGGAGCAGTAGTATAGTAGTTATATTCTTGTACATAGGGGCAGTATTATAGTAGCTATATTCGTGTACATAGGAGCAGTATTATAGTAGTTATATTCTTGTACATAGGGGCAGTATTATAGTAGTTATATTCTTGTACATAGGAGCAGTATTATAGTAGTTATATTCTTGTACATAGGAGCAGTATTATAGTAGTTATATTCTTGTACATAGGGGCAGGATTATAGTAGTTATATTCCTGTACATAGTAGCAGTATTATAGTAGTTATATTCTTGTACATAGGAGCAGTATTATAGTAGTTATATTCTTGTACATAGGAGCAGTATTATAGTAGTTATATTCTTGTACATAGGGGCAGTATTATAGTAGTTATATTCTTGTACATAGGAGCAGTATTATAGTAGTTATATTTTTGTACATAGGGGCAGTATTATAGTAGTTATATTCTTGTACATAGGGGCAGTGTTATAGTAGTTATATTCTTGTACATAGGAGCAGTATTATAGTAGCTATATTTGTGTACATAGGAGCAGTATTATAGTAGTTATATTCTTGTACATAGGGGCAGTATTATAGTAGTTATATTCTTGTACATAGGGGCAGTATTATAGTAGTTATATTCTTGTACATAGGAGCAGTATTATAGTAGTTATATTTTTGTACATAGGGGCAGTATTATAGTAGTTATATTCTTGTACATAGCAGCAGTATTATAGTAGTTATATTCCTGTACATAGGGGCAGTATTATAGTAGTTATATTCTTGTACATAGGAGCAGTATTATAGTAGTTATATTCTTGTACATAGGAGCAGTATTATAGTAGTTATACTCTTGTACATAGGGGCAGTATTATAGTAGTTATACTCTTGTACATAGGGGCAGTATTATAGTAGTTATATTCTTGTACATAGGGGCAGTATTATAGTAGTTATATTATTGTACATAGGAGCAGTATTATAGTAGTTATATTCCTGTACATAGGAGCAGTATTATCTATATATATAATTGTCTAAGGGCTTTTCTGTCTGTCTGTCTGTCTGTCCCGTTTATTCATTCGCTGATTGGTCGAGGCCGCCTGGGCCTCGACCAATCAGCGACAGGCATAGCATGGCGACGATGATGTCATAATGGAAATCCCGCGTCTCTGGCGACGGGCACAGAATCGACGTAGATGTCATAATGGTTGCCATGGCGACGATGATGTCAAAAAGGTTGCCTCGACCAATCAGCGACGGGCACAGTCGGAATCATCATTGTCCATATACTATGGGGACATGCATATTCTAGAATACCAGATGCGTTAGAATCGGGCCACAATCTAGTAGTAGTTATATTCTTGCACATAGGAGCAGTATTATAGTAGTTATATTCTTGTACATAGGGGCAGTATTATAGTAGTTATATTCTTGCATATAGGAGCAGTATTATAGTAGTTATATTCTTGTACATAGGAGCAGTATTATAGTAGTTATATTCTTGTACATAGGGGCAGTATTATAGTAGTTATATTCTTGTACATAGGGGACAGTATTATAGTAGTTATATCCCTGTACATAGGAGCAGTATTATAGTAGTTATATTCTTGTACATAGTGGAAAGTATTATAGTAGTTATATTCTTGTACATAGAGAGCAGTATTATAGTAGTTATATTCTTGTACATAGGAGCAGTATTATAGTAGTTATATTCCTGTACATAGGGGCAGTATTATAGTAGTTATATTCTTGTACATAGGGGCAGTATTATAGTAGTTATATTCTTGTACATAGGGGCAGTATTATAGTAGTTATATTCCTGTACATAGGGGCAGTATTATAGTAGTTATATTCTTGTACATAGTGGAAAGTATTATAGTAGTTATATTCTTGTACATAGGGGGCAGTATTATAGTAGTTATATTGTACATAGGGGGCAGTATTATAGTAGTTATATTCCTGTACATAGGGGCAGTATTATAGTAGTTATATTCTTGTACATAGTGGAAAGTATTATAGTAGTTATATTCTTGTACATAGAGAGCAGTATTATAGTAGTTATATTCTTGTACATAGGGGCAGTATTATAGTAGTTATATTCTTGTATATAGGGGCAGTATTATAGTAGTTATATTCTTGTACATAGGAGCAGTATTATAGTAGTTATATTCTTGCACATAGGGGGCAGTATTATAGTAGTTATATTCTTGTACATAGGGGGCAGTATTATAGTAGTTATATTCTTGTACATAGGAGCAGTATTATAGTAGTTATATTCTTGTACATAGAGGTCAGTATTATAGTAGTTATATTCTTGTACATAGGGGCAGTATTATAGTAGTTATATTCTTGTACATAGGAGCAGTATTATAATAGTTATATTCTTGTACATAGGGGCAGTATTATAGTAGTTATATTCTTGTACATAGGGGCAGTATTATAGTAGTTATATTCTTGTACATAGGAGCAGTATTATAGTAGTTATATTCTTGTACATATGAGCAGTATTATAATAGTTATATTCTTGTACATAGGGGCAGTATTATAGTAGTTATATTCTTGTACATAGGGGCAGTATTATAGTAGTTATATTCTTGCACATAGGAGCAGTATTATAGTAGTTATATTCTTGTACATAGGAGCAGTATTATAATAGTTATATTCTTGTACATAGGGGCAGTATTATAGTAGTTATATTCTTGTACATATTGGATACAAAATATCTATGAAGTTATGAAAGTTAAGGACTAATGATTGCAGCAGAATGATTTCAGATTGTCTTCCAACATACGACATTATATCATTCTCATCAGTTTATCATCAACGGACAAAGAATGTGTGAAACAAAATTTAGGAAAACACGACATGTGCAGGTTAGACAGATTTCTGACACTGCTCTACATCATATACACTTGTACAGCTGCCTGATTATAGATTGGCGGCTTTTACTGTAATGACAGGTTCAACTGCAATAATCGATTGTCTTTACTGTGGATGAATGAAGAGTTAGATCACTGTAATCCCCGATTCCTTTCTGTGCCCTCCAGACATCAAGGTGAACACGAAGATCAATGTAAAAGGCAGATGCATCACTATACAATAATGGGTATTAGAATTCTTCACAGATATTAACCTTTGCCCTTAGACGTCCCCAAAGGAACCTTCCAGACTGAGGTTAGAGAGATGCTTTAGTTTCCAGAAGTTTGTTCTTCCAAAAATATTTAGTAATTGTTAAGAGTTTAGGTACAATCTTTATAAGATATGAAAGCAGCACAGAGTATTTCAGCAGAGGAAGGTGCTGTTCTTGTGGAATGTCACAAACCGAGAAATGCATTGTAAAAGAATCAGTATCTGCAGCAGCACAGAGGCTTTCAGGACAGTGGCGAGCTGATGACGTGGAGTCAGTGATTTATTCACAGAGGATAATATAATAGGAAAGAGGGACCAATAGCAGCACAGATTATTTTAGGAGATATTGCGTTGATCTTATGGAGGGCAGTGACCTGTTCACACATGTTAATATGATGAGGGCAGGTACCATTAGCAGCACAGAGTATTTCAGGAGATGGTGTGTTAATACAGTGAACAGATAATGGATACAAGAGGAAGGTCTCAGAATTACATGGAAGCTGCACAATCCACTGCAGCACAGAGTATTTCAGAAGAGGAGTGTGTTGGTCTTGTGGAGGCAGAGAGACTGTGTGAAAGATTGGAAGATAACAGAACATGCATCACTGGCAGCACAGAGTATTTCAGAAGAGGAGTGTGTTGATTTTGCTGGAGGTATTGACCTGTTCACTCCTGAGAAGGGGCCAGTGAGGGGAAGATTGGATGTGAAAGGGGAAGCACCAGGGAATGGAGACAAGATGCAAGTCACAGGCTGCTGAACTGAGGGCTGCAAAATGGAAGAAACTTACAGCAGCACAGAATGTTTCAGGACTGGAGTGATCTTACAGACTCGGACCGATGTTATTCAATGGTGCAGTGCAGATGAGAGATTGTTTTCACTAATTGGTTTGTTTTTATCGCTGACAACACTTGGAGCCCTCAGGGTGTGACGTCTGTGTGCCATGTTCACACTGGTGCGCGTGTACAGGACATCCCTGCTGCCGTCAGTCTGAGTCTACAATGTTCACGTGTACAGGACGTCCCTGCTGCCATCAGTCTGAGTCTACAGTGTGCATGTGTTAACGACATTCCTGCTGCCGTCAGTCTGAGTCTACAATGTGCACGTGTACAGGACGTCCCTACTGCGGTCAGTCTCAGTCTACAATATGCACATGTACAGGACGTCCCGGCTGCCGTCAGTCTGAGTCTGCAATGTGCACATTCCAATGAGAAGAAGATAAAGCCTTGAATGAATCGCTGGGTCCAAACGCCTGACTGCTGCGGTATATACAGTATATATACACATTGTGCACTGTGAATATTGGGTCAGCGTGCCTTTAATGAGCCGTTTTCGGGCACGGTGCCCAGAGCTGTAATATGGCCCTGTCCCTGGAGAGCCGTCACAATGTGAGAAGAGGAAACGAGTGGGAGATTTCTGTTACGCGGTCCCCAGCAGCACAGAGTATTTCAGATCATGATCTTCTTGGAGGTCACTGTAGTGTAGTCGATGAATGTCTCTATAGAGGGGGCCCTGTCTGCTCGGACCCCCGTCGTTTCATCCCCTTGCCACGATGATGGAGTAAGTTTTGACGTGAAATCGTCATCTGGAACGAGCTCCATCCACGCGACTCGTTCAGGGGAGCAATAAAAGCGCCATCTGCTTGTCCCCGCGAGCGGGAGATCCATCATATCGGAGAGGAGATAAATGCGGAGGCCTCTGTACTCGGCACTTTTATTACTCCGAGAGCAACTGCAGCAAACGTCCTACAGACGCTCCGCGCCGGAACTCTGCGGAGTCGGGGAATGCGGCACATGCTTCATTTACGCCAAATCCAGAAAATCTCAGCTGTCCCATTACCGTGACAAAGGTTCCACTAAAGCGGTTACTAAAGGGCTGTTTTTCCCTCACTCCTCGTGTTCGGAGCCTGTTCTCCCCTTTTGCACAGATTTATCATGGAGCAGGTGGGTGAGCTGAAGTGGAGCCGGCGATGGCCGTGTTTAGAGGCTTTTATAGGCTTTTAAGGAATTGCATAGTCGGAGCTGTAAGTACAGGTTTGTCTCGCTGTGCAGATGTTTATTTTACACAGTGGGAGGGAAGCAGGGTTAAGCAGCGTTCTGATGAATCCTTTCAAGCCCGTAAAACACGAGCGCAGAAAGTGGAATGTCGCTTTTCCAATCTGGCTTCTCGCGGAGCACGTTAACGCCTGCATTAGCAATCAGAGCCTCCGACACCGGGGCCTCATCCTCCTCGGCACTGAACGGGTCCCGATCCGGCGCCATGCCGAGGATTTTATTTCTTCTTGTCTTTTAGTTAAGATGTATTTCAATGAGTCGAAATAGAGCTGAACTCCAATAAACCCCCGGGGCGAGAAGTTGCCGTTTGGCTCGATGCTGAACTTGTGATTGAAACGTTAGTAGAAATTTTGTTTCTTTTAAAACAGTTACTGAGAAGGTTCTGAACTTAATATGGAAGATTAGAGTTTAGTAATTATGTTTGGAATCGGTTGCCCAATCTGAATTTGCCGGATTCATGCCATATTGGTACCATATTCGTGCCGAATATATGTTTGATGAACCGAATCCGAACATATTCATTCATTTCTACTCCCATTGACTCCAATGATGTTCGGCAAATATTGCAAATACAATATTCATAAATACAATATTCATAAATACAATATTCGCCGCCAATCGTAATCGGAACTGAATTTTTAATAATTGCCTCAACTGTACTTAAGATTAAAAGACCAAGAACCTCTCAATACCACATCGGTGGGGGTCCAGCACCCGGTCCCTCACTACTCAGCTGATGCCTGGAGTCACAGCCAACAGAGTCTCTCATTGAAGTGACTGCGGTAACTGAGAATGATCGCAACATTGTGTCCTTCCAGCCCATTGTGAACATTGTATCTCTGGAGCAGTATCAGATGATATATATATTGTACAGGGACCTCTTCTGTCAGTGTCCGTCAGTGGTCATCACTATCTTTGTCCTAGGCAGCCCCTGTAGGAGAATAATGAGTTATTATGCAATGGAGGAGAGAAAGGAAGACTCATCTGGGGGCAGCAAAGAAGAGGGTTTGAGGGATATGATACCGATGGCTTATTCTTCGTCTACGCCATGACTCTTGGGACCTTCACCCCCCAGATCAAGATAGGTGATCCCATCACAGGGTGGGTTTCAACACTGGGACCCCTTAGATGTCTAGAATGGATGACCCATTTGCTTTTCAATTTTGTTCTCTCTCTATCAGTCCCACAGACTATCAATGTGACCAGAACGCGTCATTCAATGAAGACCTCGGCGAGGAGGAACGAGAACTGGATCCCGATACAACAGTGGAGCACATTGCATTCTGCTCGGGGCGCTCCTATGATCTGCTCCCGTCACACATCATTCAGGTCACCGGTATAGACATAACATGTATAAAAAGTGCAGTCCGGTCCGCTATATATGTGGCGACATGACTCTTATCAGCAATCAGTAGGTGATACATAACCAATAACTCTGTTGGATCCATAGCATCATTGCCTGCTGGACTCCATAGTCACAATGGAGGTCTTGATGCAGAGGGGAATAGTGCCACTGCCGACAATAACATAATGCTTGTGTGATACTTACTGGTGGGGGTCCTAGGGCTGCCACCAATCACATTAATTGATGTAAGGTTGTGGAAAATCCCTTTAAGTGCCATCTCTGAGTATTAAGTGTCTTGGTGGAACACGGTTTGGCCAATGGCGCTAAGCGCTGGGAATATAAGGGAAGGTTATAGCGCCCCCTACAGCCATGAATCTCACAGCCACAGACAGATACATCTTCCTTACAATGAATTACTTAAAGCCGCCGTGTTTCCTGAATGCAGCCGGTCGTAAAATGATATTGCAGGTTACTCTGCAGCGAGGGCTGTAATCTGTTAAACGAGGACACATTTTATTAATGTCAGCTCCTCTCTGAGCGCTTTCTGTAATTCTGCACTCGCTGGAAACACAATAATGAGACATCGGGTCAAATAGTTTACAGTGTGAGAGGAACAATAACAGCTATTGTTTCTCTGGTGTAACATCACCGCCTCGCCATCTAATGATTTGCTATGCATAACTTAATTTGGTAATTCACGACTCTGCGCTCATATGAGACTGCAGAAGAATCCGGAACGCAGGAGCCCCCGATGGGGATATAAATTGTACGGGCGCAGGAGGGGGCTCCGTGCAGGATCACTTTATTACAGGAAAACAACGCGCCTCTATGTTATCGATACCAAAGAATTATCCTCCGGTCTCGATCCCTCCAGTGTTTAATATTGAGGCGCCATAAATATTGTATACACTCATATAACATGTAATAACAAATAATCAGCATCGATCCGCCACAAAGAATATTAACGGAAAATGGGAAATAATGATTCATGTGACAGCGGATCGAACTGAGCCAGAAAGAGAGGAAAAAGTACAAGAATAAAACCTATGTTTAGGAAAACTGCAGAATGTCACTTCTTAAAGCGTTTTTTCAGTGTATTTGCAACTTTTTTTCACCCATAGGTATAAGAATAGGTAAGTGCAAAAATGCAGAAAAAAAACTCAGGTATCATCAGGTTTTTCTGCATTTTTGGTGCAAAAACCTAAGAAAGTTAAATCAGGCTTTTTTGAGCCACTAAACTTTATCAACATGCATAAGAGAACAAAACACGTCAATAAAAACCAAGCAAAACCTGCTTTTTGTCAGCAGCTTAAAATCTGCAAAGAATGCAGCAAAAATGCAATGTGTGAACATAGCCTAAGGCTTGTCGTTGCAGCAGAGCTAAATATGTCATTTCACAGAATGCACATGGGACAAATGAACTAGAGCAATGCAGAAAGCAAAAGCAAGTCAATGGTAAATTCATCTTTGCAACATTTGTAGCAGAGGTTGTCACAATGTTGTTAGCAACTTAATTACACTAGATCCCAACCACTCAGGTATCAATGGTCTTAACTGGAATTGCTGGGCGCCATTTCAAAAGTTATTACGGTATGTCCCCTCCCCATACTATTCCCTAAAAGACACTCAAGAAAAAGACACAGTCCATCCCATAAGACCCACACAGAAAAGCATATACTTACATGATGAGTATGAACACTACATGCAATGTAAAAGTTAGTCTCCAAATGAATCCTAATTACATAGTTTATGACAGGTGGCACACAACCGAAATAATACAGCATATTCAAGATGTGGCCAAAAGGTGTCAAAAATATTTTTTTTTATTTAGGACAGCTAAGACTTGCTGGCTTTTGGTGCAGCGGACTGACATTGGGTGTTATTAGCTACAGATAGTCCCATACTCTGTAGGTACAACATTGCATTCTATGACCTTAGAATTAGAAGTATTGAACCTCCGGTCACCCTGTAGAAGCAAGACATTTTGTAGAGTATCTAGTGTACACAGAATTGTGTCATCTGAGAGTGCAAAGAAAGTTTCTAAAGTACAAACTGTATGACATTATCCACAGACTGAAGACTAAAACTAAAATAACCGCCGGATGAGACACGGAGAGTTGGAAGGAGGGGCACATGACCGGGGCAGGTAGCGAGTGACTGTGTTATAAAGGATTTGGGAAAAAAGCAGGTGGGAGGACAGTAGAAGGGAAAGGGGAGTGAAGGAAATGACATGGGGGAAATGACATGGGGGAGTGACCTAGGCACAAGGGGGTCAGGGGGAACAAAAAGCAAGACAGCAAGTTCTGCCCAGCCATCCCTGAGGAGGAGAAGAACGACTGGATCACAGTGGCCACATCAACAATTTTAATAATGATGTTAATGAGACAGTATACATATTTACATGTGAATTTAATTTGGCAGTTACCTTTAAGCCCAGGGGAAGGGCAATCCATTGCCATGGTTCCCTGGAGGTTTCCCCCACAGGGGTTTTTTCCTCTCCTGACTGGTGGCTGATGGCTCTCTGTGAGCCTGAGGTTCTGATATAATCAACATAATGATAAATTGAGCATTAGTGGGTTCTCGAAGCTGGCAAAAATTAGGTAATGGGGGATTCTTTCATCGCGGGGCCGCCCCCTACATTGGATGGTTAGTGGTTTTTGGTGGGCTGGTGAGACTTGGGTGATACCTGATGAGGCAAGTCAGGGTCACATTATTATGAGACCCGAAGGGCCACCCGATGTTGGAGGTCAGGTGCACGGTAACCGATGGGTGGGTACCCGATGACGGAAGTCGGGTTCAGGTTAACGGTGTGGAGGCAACCTCTTCCCTCAATTTATGGTGCTTCCGAGTCTGGGGAAAAAACGCGGCTGGAAGTAAGGCTGGGAGGGAAGGGGCAATGCCGACAGGATAATCACCAGCCCAGGATCGGGTTAGCTTCGAGGGCCTCACCACCATGTGTCTTTAATTAATAATAAAAAATGGCTGCTGTGGCCATTATTATCCAAAAAGAATACTGGTGTGGCGTGTTTTATTCAAGGGGGAAGGGTGAAGGTCACGGGAAGTTAACTGTGCCAAGGTCAAGGTCCCAGATCAGCCCTCGGGTGCTCCATTTACCAGAGTTACTACTTTCTGAATATTTTCCCAATTTTGGATTTATTGACAAATAGTATCACCTTAACCAGTTATAAGGGCACAGCCCCAAGGTTGTGGTACCGAAAACTACAACTTCCATCATTGTCTGATGAATGGTCATCATCATCAGACTACTGTGAGATTTACTAATTTACTATATGAGTGACATTATATATACACTGCAGCTGCCGACATACTGAACAAACAATGTTACCATATGATTCCATATATACTGCGCCTACAAATAATACAGTCATGGAAGAAAGTGTTGGCACCCTTGAAATTGTTCCAGAAAATGAATTATATAACCCAGAAAAATATTGCAAAAGCACATGTTTATTTCCTTAGTGTGGAACAACACAAAATAACAGAAAAAAAAGGCAAATTGGACATAATTTCACACACAACCCCAAAAATGGGCCGGACAACATTGTTGGCACCCTCAACTTAATATTTGGTTGCACGCTTTGGAATAAATCTGCAGAACTGCAATCAATCGCTTCCTATAACCATCTATAAGCTTCTTGCGCCTCTCAGCTGGAATTTTGGACGACTCTTCTTTTGCAAACTGCTCTAGGTCTCTCATATGTGAAGGCGTCTTCTCCCAACACCAATTTTAAGGTCTTTCCACTGGTGATCAATGGGATTTAGATCCAGACTCCTTGTTGCCACTTCAGAACTCTCCAGTGCTTTGTTTCCATCCACTTCTGTGGGCTTCTTACACAATGTTTGAGGTCATTCTCCTGCTGGAAATCCCATGACCTAGGACTTTCTGACACTGGTAGAAATCTTTTCTAAGTCTTCAGATTTCATGATACCTTGATCACAGTCATGGCGCCCAGTGCCAGAATCAGCAAAACAACCCCAAAACATCTCTGACCCTCCACCATATCTTACTGTAGGTACTGTGTTCTTTTCTTTCTATGCCTTATTCAGTTTTAGGTAAACAGTAGAATGATGTGCTTTACCAAAAAGCTCTATCTTGGTCTCATCTGTCCACAAGATGCTTTCCCAGATGGATTTTGGCTTATTCATGTGTATTTTTGGAAACTGCAGTCTATCTTTTATATGTTTCTGTGTCAGCTGACACTGATGCACCCTGAGCCTGCAGGACAGCTTGAATTTTTTTGGAACTTGATTGGGGCTGCTTATCCACCATCTGAGCTATCCTGCATGGCAACCTTTCATCAATTTTTCTATGCCGTCCATGACCAAACTACAGTGCCATGGGTTGTAAACTTCTTGATTATGTTGCTCACCATGGACAAAGGAACATCAAGATCTCTGGAGATGGACTTATAATCTTGAGATTGGTGATATTTTTCAACAATTGTGGTTCTCAAATCCTCAGACAGTTTTCTTCTCGTCTTTCTGTTCTCCATGCTTAGAGTGGCACACACAGACACACAATGCAAAGATTGTGTCAACATCTCCCCTTTTTACCTGGTTTCAGGTGTGATTTTCATATTGCCAACACCTGTTACTTGCCACATGTGAGCGTGAACGAGCATCACATGCTTGAAACAAAGTTGTTTATTTACAGTTTTGGAAAGATGGCAACAATTTTGTCTAGTCCATTTTGGGAGTTTTGCATGAAATTATGTCCAATTTGCCTTGTTTCTTTTTTTTTTAAAAAAGATCCAATACACACAAAGAAAATAAACACGTGTATAACAAAATGTGCAATTGCAATCAATTTCCTGGAGAAATATTTAATTTTCCGGAACAATTTTAGGGGTACCAACACTTTTGGCCATGACTGTATGAGAAAACAGAGTAAACCTCAACAGTAACCCAAAATACACAATAAATTTTGATCCCAGTCCGAATGCCCAAAATAATGTATACCGCAGACCAAACCACTAAATAAGCTTTAGTTCCAGATCAGACCATTAAATTAATTCAGATCATAGATGAGACCCTTAAATGAATTTAGACTCCATATCATATATATTCAGACATGACCCTCTATATAAAAACTGATCCTCATTGTCTGGACGGCTGCAGTTCTGGGCCCCAGCGTGTGATAACCACACAAATGATGTAACCTACAAAAGCAACACACCGCTACAGAGAAGGTCTGACATTATGGCAACTCTTGCTAAAATCTACTGGATCAGCTCTTCTTGAATCCAGAACCTCAGAGGTGGCTGCTCTGGCAATAGTCACACCCCTGCTTACAGGCAACTCCCATCTCCTGGCTGGTTGGTTCACTCCTTCATTAGCCGGAGGCAGGAACAGCCTACAAGGAGACCAACAGAGATCTTTAGATTGACATCAACTTGACCATTATTACTCCGGGGGTGAGATGGGCATCGGCATTTTCAGTCTATGCTTTGAGGATCATGAAAATCTTATTACAATCTTTGTTCTGGATTACTGCACTGAAAATAATTCAGATGGGATCATTACATTGTGACCTTCTGCAGCTGAAAGAAACAACAATCTGTCAGAGAATGACACAAGTGTGTCTGAAAATAGAGCACATTGTATATAATATATGAGTCAGACCCTCCTCCTACAATACTTACAGGCAGACGTTTGTTTCCATTTCAGAAAAAGATTATATATATACAGTACAGACCAAAAGTTTGGACACACCTTCTCATTTAAAGATTTTTCTGTATTTTCAGGACTATGAAAATTGTACATTCACACTGAAGACATCAAAACTATGAATTAACACATGTGGAATTATATAATTAACAAAAAAGTGTGAAACATCTGAAAATATGTCTTATATTCTAGGTTCTTCAAAGTAGCCACCTTTTGCTTTGATGACTGCTTTGCACACTCTTGGCATTCTCTTGATGAGCTTCAAGAGGTAGTAACCGGGAATGGTTTTCACTTCACAGGTGTGCCCTGTCAGGTTTAATAAGTGGGATTTCTTGCCTTATAAATGGGGTTGGGACCATCAGTTGTGTTGTGCAGAAGTCTGGTGGATACACAGCTGATAGTCCTACTGAATAGACTGTTAGAATTTGTATTATGGCAAGAAAAAAGCAGCTAAGTAAAGAAAAATGAGTGGCCATCATTACTTTAAGAAACGACATTAACCCCCTAGTCTCTGAACTAGCGAATCCCAACACTCCCACCACTGTGTGCATCATTTCTACTACTGAACCTGCCACTAAAACTGACATTCGAACCCAGACTCCTAGTGACTTGACCGCATTTGAAAAGCGAACCAACGACATTGACAGCGCATCAGACGAGAGCAAAGAACCGAAGCTTCCCCAGTCGAGAAGTGTTCACTATCGACTGATGTCTTGCAACTTACAAGAATAAACCTCGGAGAACTGAAAACTGTAAATAGTTAACTGTTTGTTTCCTGGTTTGCTGCTTTAAACCCATCAAGGGTTAATTCTTAAAGGGATCCCTTCATTGACCCGGGATTCCTATTGATTTATGTTTTTGCACAAGTTTTATATGTTTATCAAAGACTGCAGAATCATGGACGGTGAATGATTCACAAACTGTTGCTGTACATAGTTTGCACCTTCTTAAAGGTGCTCCCTACTGGTTTTACAAAAAGAAGAGCTTTTTGAAGAGACTGTTCCTGATTATAGCGTGAAGCTTCTTACTTTGAACTGACTTGCAAATTGATGGTTAGCACTACCTCAGAAGAGACTTGGTTTCCTCTTAAAGGGAATGTTCATTTGTTGCACTTAGCCTAAAACATGATAATGTTGCCTTAAGAAAGTTAAATGGTGATAATGTTTTACATAGTAGTAGTATGTAGTTAGCCAGCTAGTCATAAGAAATGTTTAATGATGTACTTTAGAAATTGAGGACAAGAGAAAGTTGAAAGCCGAATTTCAATAAAGTGAACCCGTAGGGGTAGGCAGATAGTCCTGCATATGTGAAAGTAAAAGAGAAAAATAAAGAAAATGTTAATTTGCACTTGTGAGTTTTATTGCATGCCTTTAGTGGGTATATGCCCATATGCCCTTAAAGGAGAGATACCGTTTTGTATTTGCACTTAGTAGATAGTATGCCCGGCTGGGTAATAACAGTTATTTATAGTTAGTTAATTAACAAGTGTTATTTAAAATCTTAAGCACAATGTAAATTTGTTTTTGTTTGCAACGTTCAAGTGTTCTCACCTCCCATAAAGGGAAGCATTGTTGTATTTACTTGTTTACAGCATTCCAAAAATTTGTATGTCTTTTGCTAACATGTATTGTTGTTCTTCTTCTCCCAGCCCAGGAGTACTGGATTTAACAGGGGGGGGAGTGCAGCACCCCAGAGTCCTGGTCGTTGCAGCATTGTCGCTCTTCCACCAGGGGGAGTGATGTTACGCCTGATGGCACTAAAGGAGTTCATCTGACCAGGTATCACAGTCACACACTACAATTCACACTCCGGCCACCAGGGGGAGCTAAGGGTTCTATCTATTAGGCCACTCCTCACACTCGGGTAAAACTGGGGGTTGGATAGGAAGTTAGTCAGAAAGCTGCTGGGTGAGACCCAGGAAAGACCTGTCAGGCAGACAGGGGAGAAGGAGGAACATCTGAGCTGCAGACAGAGGTCCCTGTCAGGGGTGGGATCCTGACAGAGACATAGCGAGAGATAGAACGTTACAGAGCTGCACCTGCACCCCATTGCGGCAGCATCCTAAGAAAGGACAAGAAGCGGATTATATTGTGGAGAGTGAGAAACGAGATCACAGCACAAGGAGATAATACCGGGAGGAGTCCTGCCTTAAGATCGGCAACATCCGTCTGAGGCGCGTAGCCGGTGGCCGGAACACCGAGGGAGTAATAGGCTCTACGCATTACTTTAAACTACGGCAGGGCAGTTAATTCCAAGTTGGCTGCCCGACCTTAATACCTAATGAAGACAACGGAGGCAAATTGTGGGAGAGGGGCGTCACTAGAGTCCTGGAAGAACTACAGGCCTACCCCGTCATACGGGTGCGTCCTAACCATATCATCTGGGGGACGGAGAGAACGAACATCAGAGACAGACAGAATCAGTTGTGAGGACTATCCCGTGGTGCTCAGCAGGGAAGGACTACAACACACAGGCGCTAGTAGGTAGGCACTGATTTCCACCTGCAAAGGGAACTCTGGATGTGCCTTCGGACCGGCCGGATTCAGCCAGCCCTGTTAGCAGTGCTCTGGATTGTGGATGCTGAAGTCTTCAGTAAAGAGGTAAAGAGACTGCAACCCTGTGTCCTCGTTATTTACTGCGACCTGCACCATCACCATCTACCTTACTGGGAAGCCCTGGGGACACACTTCACCTGTGGGAAGGTACACTATCTAGCTGCCATTCCATCACCCCAGCGGACCCCTAGCAGCGTCGGTCATCCTGACCGAGTACCACAGGTGGCGTCACGAACACCGTACAAACAACTAACTACACCTTTAATTGGGCGCCCCTTAGCAGGGCCACGGACCGGGTCGGGCCACAGTGACATCCACAGAACCGAGACAGAAGGGACCCGGTACCAAGTACCCCACTGCCCTGCGCCTGGGGGCGATCCAACTTAAATACATTTCAGTAATGTGTTCAATATGTTATCCCTGTGACATTTCTCATTATTATACATAATTTATGGACATCCATGGTGATTTATTTGCCTGTGTGAATTGGATGGGTTGTTACCAACATCTGGTGAGAATTTCATGTCGATAGCACCTTTAGAAATATATTTACTTAGAAAATTGGAAACGTGTTCAATACTTTTTTCACCCGCTGCATATGTATACATTTCTCAACATTAAAGTTGCAACACCAAGAAGGAAAAGTGGTGGAATGATCTAAATCACAGGATGTAGACGTTACTGATCTGCAAATGATGAAAAATACAATAACATTTTTTCCAATCCTCTGGATTTCTCCATTCCAGAGTTTGGCCTCTTGCAGAAATCCCAGCGCCTCCAGCCTCGGTTACTATTACAGAGGTTATTAATGGTCGTCTAAAGATGGTTCTGCAGCTTAATGCACTTGGGTAAATCATCAAGATCCTCTGCTGGCAGCTCCTGTCCAATCATTGACCAATGAGGTCACCGTTGTGCTTGATGGAGACAAGTCCAGAGACACTGCAGCCACGGGAGGAGGTTTAAGCCAAGCAAGCTAATCACAATAGTATGATGAACACATGCCTGGGGTTGTCGTGTTGATAAACAGTTCCTGGGACACTGGAGAAATGGCCGCATCACTGGTTCCACCACCAAATCGATGTAACACCCATATGTTTATGCACCAGGACCAGTGTGACGCTTGCTTTTTTTTACACACCATAGAAATAATTGAGTGAATTGTCAGTTTTTCGCCCAGCTCCTCCTGATCCGTGTATTCTCATTAGTGAGAATTTCTTGGTCAGTTCTGAGACGAGATCTTGGCCCTTGTCCTTTAAATGAATCGATACAGAAAAGCTACATAATAAACTGAATTGTGGCAGTTTGAGCGTTGAGCAGCGGAGAAGATGTAATTTTTAAATAGTGCTCGGAAGATAATTGATACGTAATTGCCTCATTAAACGCTAAGGAAAACACAGGCCAATGTGATGGAATTTCCGATCCTCCTCGTAAAGACAATCATGTTTTTATGGGGAATTTTCACAGAGATAAGGACAATATTAATTTTCATGTGACACAAAACAGACATTATCCATAAAAATTATACAGAACTTGGAAGATAGAGATTAAATAAGAAGGTAAAATATATGACTGGAGCGAGACCTGAAGATACAGAAAATTAGTAATTACTGTCAATCTTCATTAGTCTGGGGCTCCATGTAAGATATCGCCTTATGGGGTAAGGATGATTCTGAGGAAGGTCACAGATCAGCCCAGAACTACATGGGAGGACCTGGTCAATGACCTGAAGAGAGCTGGGAACACAGTCTCAAACCTTACCGTTAGTAAAACACTTTTGCAGTCATAGATGTAAATTCTGCAGGGCACGCAAGGTCCTCCTGCTCACCCCTGCACATGTCCAGGCTATTTGACCACTAGGATGATTCAGAGGAGACATGGAAGACGGTCATGTGGTCAGATGAGACCAAAATAGAACTTCATGATATTAACTCCACTTGCCGTGTTTGGAGGAAGAAGAATGAGTACAACCCAAAGAACACCGTTCCAAGCAAGTAGCATGGTGGAAGAAACATCATACTTTAGGAGTGCTTTTCTGCAAAGAGGACATGACGACTGCACAGTATTGAAGGAAGGATGGATGGGGTCACATATCATCAGATTTAGGCCAGCAACCTCCTTCCCTCAGTAAGAACATTGAAGATGGGTCGTTTCTGTGTCTTCCAGCATGACAATGACCTGAAACACACAGTCAGGGCAACTAAGGAGTGGTTCGAAAGAAACATTTCTAGGTCCTGGAGTGGCCTAGCCAGTCTCCAGACCTGAACCCAATAGAAAATCTTTGGGGGGAGCTGAAACTCAATGTTGCCCAGTGACTGCCCAAAACCTGGAAGATCTGGAGAAGATCTGTATGGAGGAGGGGGCCAAAATCCCTGCTGCAGTGTGTGCAAACCTGGTCAAGAACTGCAGGAAACATCTGACTTCTGTAATTGCAAACAAAGGTTTCTGCACCAAACATTAAGTTCTGTTTTTCTATTGTATCAAATACTTATTTCATGCAATAAAATGCAAATTAATTATGTAAAATTCAAGCAATGTGATTTCCTGGATTTATCTTTAGATTCTGTCTCTCACAGTTGAATTGTACCAACAACAAAAATTACAGAAATCTCCATTTTTTTGTATGTGGGAAAACTTGCAAAATCGTCAGTGTATCAAATACTTATTTTGTCCACTGTACAACTTGTGTATATAGTGCTATGAGCAATGCTGGTATAACCTGAGTATCTTCTGTCTATACAGCTGGTGAATATGAGCATGTTTTGTATATAATAAAATATGTACAGCTGCCCGGGGGCTGGAAAAAAGGCCATTAAGGGCCTTTGAGGTTCCCCAACCCTGCTGCAAGACAAAGATATGGATGTATAAAGTGAAATAGAGAATGCTGGTATAACCTGGGTATCTCCTGTATATAATTATATATGTACAGCTGGTATAACCTGGGTATATCCTGTATATAATTATATATGTACAGCTGGTATAACCTGGGCATCTCCTGTATATAATTATATATGTACAGCTGGTATAACCTGGGTATATCCTGTATATAATTATATATGTACAGCTGGTATAACCTGGGCATCTCCTGTATATAATTATATATGTACAGCTGGTATAACCTGGGCATCTCCTGTATATAATTATATATGTACAGCTGGTATAACCTGGGCATCTCCTGTATATAATTATATATGTACAGCTGGTATAACCTGGGTATATCCTGTATATAATTATATATGTACAGCTGGTATAACCTGGGCATCTCCTGTATATAATTATATATGTACAGCTGGTATAACCTGGGCATCTCCTGTATATAATTATATATGTACAGCTGGTATAACCTGGGCATCTCCTGTATATAATTATATATGTACAGCTGGTATAACCTGGGTATATCCTGTATATAATTATATATGTACAGCTGGTATAACCTGGGCATCTCCTGTATATAATTATATATGTACAGCTGGTATAACCTGGGCATCTCCTGTATATAATTATATATGCACAGCTGGTATAACCTGGGCATCTCCTGTATATAATTATATATGTACAGCTGGTATAACCTGGGCATCTCCTGTATATAATTATATATGTACAGCTGGTATAACCTGGGTATATCCTGTATATAATTATATATGTACAGCTGGTATAACCTGGGTATATCCTGTATATAATTATATATGTACAGCTGGTATAACCTGGGCATCTCCTGTATATAATTATATATGTACAGCTGGTATAACCTAGGTATCTCCTGTATATAATTAGATATGTACAGCTGGTATAACCTGACTATCTCCTGTATATAATTATATATGTACAGCTGGTATAACCTGGGCATCTCCTGTATATAATTATATATGTACAGCTGGTGTAACCTGGGCATCTCCTGTATATAATTATATATGTACAGCTGGTATAACCTGGGCATCTCCTGTATATAATTATATATGTACAGCCGGTATAACCTGGGCATCTCCTGAATATAATTATATATGTACAGCTAGTATAACCTGGGTATCTGCTGTATATAATTATATATGTACAGCTGGCATAACCTGTGCATCTCCTGTATATAAATATATATATTTACAGCTGGTATAACCTGGGCATGTCCTGTATATAATTATATATGTACAGCAGGTATAACCTGGGGCTTCTCCTGTATATAATTATATATGTACAACTGGTATAACTTGGTATCTCCTGTATATACTTATATATGTGCAGCTCTTATAACCTGGGTATCTCCTATATAATTATATATGTACAGCTGGTATAACCTGGGTATCTCCTGTATATAATTATATATGTACAGCTGGTATAACTTGGGCATCTCCTGTATATAACTATATATGTACAGCTGGTATAACCTAGGTTTCTCCTGTATATAATTAGATATGTACAGCTGGTATAACCTGAGTATCTCCTGTATATAATTAGATATGTACAGCTGGTATAACCTGGGCATCTCCTGAATATAATTATATATGTACAGCTGGTATAACCTGGGCATCTCCTGTATATAATTATATATGTACAGCTGGTATAACCTGGGCATCTCCTCTATATATTTATATATGTACAGCTGGTATAACACGGGCATCTCCTGTATATAATTATATATGTGCAGCCAGTATAACCTGGGCATCTCCTGTATATAATTAGATATGTACAGCTGGTATAACCTGGGCATCTCCTGTATATAATTAGATATGCACTGCTGGTATAACCTGGGCATCTCCTGTATATAATTAGATATGTACTGCTGGTATAACCTGGGCATCTCCTGTACATAATTATATATGTACAGCTGGCATAACCTGGGCATCTCCTGTATATAAATATATATTTACAGCTGGTATAACCTGGGCATCTCCTGTATATAATTATATATGTACAGCAGGTATAACCTGGGCTTCTCCTGTATATAATTATATATGTACAGCTGGTATAACCAGGTATCTCCTGTATATAATTATATATCTACAGCTGGTATAACCTGGGCATCTCCTGTATATAATTATATATGTGCAGCTGGTATAACCTGGGTATCTCCTGTATATAACTATATACAGCTGATATAACCTGGGTATCTCCTGTATATAATTATATATGTGCAGCTCTTATAACCAGGGTATCTCCTGTATATAACTATATACAGCTGATATAACCTGGGTATCTCCTGTATATAATTATATATGTACAGCTGATATAACCTGGGTATCTCCTGTATATAATTAGATATGCACAGCTGGTTTAACCTGGGCATATCCTGTATATAATTAGATATGTACAGCTGGTATAACCTGGGCATCTCCTGTATATAATTATATATGTACAGCTGGTATAACCTGGGCATATCCTGTATATAATTATATATGTACATCTGGTATAACCTGGGCATCTCCTGTATATAAATATGTATATACAGCTGGTATAACCTGGGCATCTCCTGTATATAAGTACAGCTGGTATAACCTGGGCATCTCTTGTATATAATTATATATGTACATCTGGTATAACCTGGGCATCTCCTGTATATAAATATGTATATACAGCTGGTATAACCTGGGCATCTCCTGTATATAAGTACAGCTGGTATAACCTGGGCATCTCCTGTATATAATTATATATGTACAGCTGGTATCACCTGGGCATCTCCTGTATATAATTCTATATGTACAGCTGGTATAACCTGGGCATCTCCTGTATATAAATATGTATATACAGCTGGAATAACCTGGACATCTCCTGTATATAAGTACAGCTGGTATAACCTGGGCATCTCCTGTATATAATTATATATGTACAGCTGGTATCACCTGGGCATCTCCTGTATATAATTCTATATGTACAGCTGGTATAACCTGGGCATCTCCTGTATATAAATATGTATATACAGCTGGAATAACCTGGGCATCTCCTGTATATAAGTACAACTGGTATAACCTGGGCATCTCCTGTATATAATTATATATGTACAGCTGGTATAACCTGGGCATCTCCTGTATATAATTATATATGTACAGCTGGTATAACCTGGGCATCTTCTGTATATAATTATATATGTACAGCGGGTATAACCTGGACATCTCCTGTATATAATTATATATGTACAGCTGATATAACCTGGGCATCTCTTGTATATAATTATATATGTACAGCTGGTATAACCTGGGCATCTCCTGTTTATAATTATATATGTACAGCCGGTATAACCTGGGCATCTCCTGTATATAATTATATATGTACAGCTGGTATCACCTGGGCATCTCCTGTATATAATTCTATATGTACAGCTGGTATAACCTGGGCATCTCCTGTATATAAATATGTATATACAGCTGGAATAACCTGGGCATCTCCTGTATATAAGTACAACTGGTATAACCTGGGCATCTCCTGTATATAATTATATATGTACAGCTGGTATAACCTGGGCATCTCCTGTATATAATTATATATGTACAGCTGGTATAACCTGGGCATCTTCTGTATATAATTATATATGTACAGCGGGTATAACCTGGACATCTCCTGTATATAATTATATATGTACAGCTGATATAACCTGGGCATCTCTTGTATATAATTATATATGTACAGCTGGTATAACCTGGGCATCTCCTGTTTATAATTATATATGTACAGCCGGTATAACCTGGGCATCTCCTGTATATAATTATATATGTACAGCTGGTATAACCTGGGCATCTCTTGTATATAATTATATATGTACAGCTGGTATAACCTGGGCATCTCCTGTATATAATTATATATGTACAGCTGGTATAACCTGGGCATCTCCTGTATATAATTATATATGTACAGCCGGTACAACCTGGGCATCTCCTGTATATAATTATATATGTACAGCTGGTATAACCTGGGTATCTCCTGTATATAATTATATATGTACAGCCGGTATAACCTGGGCATCTCCTGTATATAATTATATATGTACAGCTGGTATAACCTGGGCATCTTCTGTATATAATTATATATGTACAGCTGATATAACCTGGGCATCTCCTGTATATAATTATATATGTACAGCTGGTATAACCTGGGCATCTCCTGTATATAATTATATATGTACAGCTGGTATAACCTGGGCATCTCCTGTATATAATTATATATGTACAGCTGGTATAACCTGGGCATCTCCTGTATATAATTATATATGTACAGCCGGTACAACCTGGGCATCTCCTGTATATAATTATATATGTACAGCTGGTATAACCTGGGTATCTCCTGTATATAATTATATATGTACAGCCGGTATAACCTGGGCATCTCCTGTATATAATTATATATGTACAGCTGGTATAACCTGGGCATCTCCTGTATATAATTATATATCTACAGCTGGTATAACCTGGGCATCTCCTGTATATAATTATATATGTACAGCTGGTATAACCTGGGCATCTCCTGTATATAATCATATATGTACAGCTGGTATAACCTGGGCATCTTCTGTATATAATTATATATGTACAGCTGATATAACCTGGGCATCTCTTGTATATAATTATATATGTACAGCTGATATAACCTGGGCATCTTCTGTATATAATTATATATGTACAGCTGATATAACCTGGGCATCTCTTGTATATAATTATATATGTACAGCTGGTATAACCTGGGCATCTCCTGTATATAATTATATATGTACAGCTGGTATAACCTGGGCATCTCCTGTATATAATTATATATGTTTAGCTGGTATAACCTGGGCATCTCCTGTTTATAATTATATATGTACAGCTGGTATAACCTGGGCATCTCCTGTATATAATTATATATGTACAGCTGGTATAACCTGGGCATCTCTTATATATAGTTATATATGTACAGCTGGTATAACCTGGGCATCTCCTGTATATAATTATATATGTACAGCTGGTATAACCTGGGTATATCCTGTATATAATTATATATGTACAGCTGGTATAACCTGGGCATCTCCTGTATATAATTATATATGTACAGCTGGTATAACCTGGGCATCTCCTGTATATAATTATATATGTTCAGCCGGTATAACCAGGTATGTCCTGTATATAATTATATATGTACAGCTGGTATAACCTGGGCATCTCCTGTATATAATTATATATGTACAGCTGGTATAACCTGGGCATCTCCTGTATATAATTATATATGTATATATATATATATTATATTCTCGCCGTCCCCCGGTTGGGCCTTCTTCCGGAGCTCAGGTTATATACGATCTTCCCGTCCTCGGTCCTCGGTGCAGATGTCAGATATCCATTATGATAATAGAGAATTACATTCAGTTGCGGAGTTTTACTGCCCGTTAATTGGCCGCTCTTTGTCCCTGTAGACTTTGGAGGGAGAAGTTCCTGGATTAGGCTCCTAATTTATCTCCTTGCTGTCGGAGGATTGGGGCGACATCGTTGGGTCTCACTAATATCATTACACTTTGTAACATTAATTTGGCTCTGTCCATATGGTCGCTGATGGAAATGATATTGCAGATTTGCAGGGGCAGCTTTAGTCAGCAACTCCGGGGTCCTCGGAGACGTCTCATCATAAATCCTGCTTAAACTTTACGTTTTTGGATGAAAGAATAGGAAATTGCCGGGAAGGTGATTATTTCTGTTGTAAGGTCTTATACTATAGTGACAGAAGAGGTGACGACTCTTCATCTTACTCATTCATGGCAATGTTGCTCATATCACCAATGTATTTCACCTTTTTGATGCCTAAGAACCTTGTGGCATAACAAGAAAAGTATCAAATATTTGAACATTTCTTTGATCATTTTTTTATTATTATTTTAGGAAAATTTTATTTTTTTTTCTTTTGTTCAATATTATTTTACTTTAATTTCAAAAGAGGATATTAATTAAGATTTCTATTTTCTATAGTTATACTTTTTCTCTCTATAAGCACGCACGGACCCTGGGCACTTTGTCCAGCTAGCCCAGTAATGACCCCGGAGCCCTGGCCGCTGACCACTGTTGTCTTGCAAGCAATGAAGTCCTGGATCTGAATCCGACCAAGAGCAAAATTAGCATGAAATTTGATGACTTTTTGGCTCGTTATTGGCTCTGAGCAGCGTTGTGGAATATGTTGGTGCTCTATAAGTAATAAAGAATGAGAGAATCGATTCTAAGCTGGGTTTGTTTGAATTTCCCCAATTTTGCAGATTTTAGCATACCCAAATTTTTTGTGGATTTCAATCATGTGACTCTAGCAAAATGAAGGACTGTTGGCTACAATTTATCTAGATTAACATGGGCCATGAAGGTGTTAAGAAACAATAATATCATATATACCTCACCCCTCATTTTACCTTACTGCCACTGTTCTCCGCGGGTCCTTAGCTAAGTTCGGGCTCCACTGTTCTGTTAACTCTTCCCTCCCACAAAGTCTTCAAACGTGTTATGACCCCAAAGCCGTCGGGATGAGTGAAGAGAATACTACAGCCGAAGCTTTTGGAGCTGGTAGAGGACGGGCGGGAACTGCAGCTATATACTAAAGGACGATTTTAATAGCAGTCTAAACATCTAAAAGAGAGGTTTCTTTCCTAGAATGTGGTCACTTGTGGGGGTCTTCTCCTGTTTTGGAACCTTCTTCCCTTCCGAGCCCTGCCATGTGCACAAACAGTAGTTTTTGACCATTTATGGGATATTGCCTCATTCAAGACAAAACATGTAATTAATTTTGCAATTTATTTTTCCTATTACCCCTTGTGGAAATCATTTTTTTTCTGGCTTAAGAAATTATTTAGTGGGAAAAATGTAATTTTTCATTTTTAAATTGCACTTTGCATTAATTCCAGTGTAGCACCTGAAGTGTTTATGCATTTCCAGACAGCGGTGTAGAATAAGTTTAGTGGTGCAGTTTTGGTATCCCTTCTGGGGAGTTTCCAATACCCTCAAAGTCACTTCAAAACTCAATGGGTCCAGAAAGAAAAAGTTTTGTAAATTTTCTTGAAGAATAAAAAAAAAAAAGAAAATAAAGAAAAATTTGAATCCTTCTAACATCCTAACAAAATAGTAAAAGATTTGAAGAGTAATGCTGATGTGTAGCAAACATGTAGGAAATGTTATTTGATAACTTATTTGCACTTCATAACTATTTGGTTTAAGGAAATAAGCATTCAACGTTTTCATCTAAATTTTCATCAAATTTCAGATATTTTCATAAAAAAATGCAAAACATATAGATCTAAATTTCCGCTAACTTAAATTACAATGTGTCACAAAAAACAATGGAGTATTTGGAAATTGTGGATAACCTGACCTGCTGGCATTATATTCAATAACGGAGTACAATCAAGAAGGAGTATATGTGCAGTTTATTCTTTACGAGTTTTGAAGCGTTCTTACTTCTTTTAATTCACCAGAAGACTCCCAAAAATTCAGGATTTCTGTGGTTCGCACAAAGAAATAAGAATACTTTTAAATGCGTAAAGAATAAACTGCATTGATACTCTTTCTCGATTGTACTCTGTCAAAGATCACACCTGGGGGGTCACGCTGAATGCACCACGCTGTTACCTTTTTGTCACGAATAGCCCTCTGCTGCCACCTATCATCAGGGCAATTACACAATTGACTGAACATTGACGGAGGAGGCCACATGCTGTTTATACTAACAGTTCGGTCATTGGAGAACTAACAGTGAGTGTATGATACGTATATATCAAATTCCAAAGCATTAAATATATGTATATACCCCCAGTACGGTTAGTGTCAGCTCTGAAATAACACGACTAACTACTTGCTGCAATCACCAATTGTTTACAGGCCGACTTGACACTGTACAGGTAGTGTATGGCTTTCAGGAGTGCGGTTTACAGAACAAAAGGAACAGAACTATTACATTTCATATTTAATCCAGAAAGATAGGCTGTGTTTATAAAAAAAATGCAAAAGATTTTACAAAGTGGACAAAACAATACAGCATATACCATTACATAAAATAAAGGATAAACAAATGAAAATAACTAAACCTGACGTCACTGCAATGGTGCAGATTTGTGGAGGAAAGTGCTCCTAATGAAAAAGTCCGAAAAAGGGTATCAATCCTACATGGTGATGTATCATCCTGGTATTGAACACAGATCATAATTTGCCTTGTCATTTTATCAGCACCTAAGTTACACCCGCACACCTCCCCTTGTTGACTCATAACAGGGCTGGTCATGAGATGTGGCTTCAGTTTCAGAAAATTATGATATTCCCAACATTCATGATATCTTCACTCCTGAGGGTTGCAGGCGTTTGATATTGACGTCATATTTTTTATCCCAATTTTACCTTTTCATCTATGTGAAACCTGGCATGGCCGCCGTTAGCTATCTGGCCATTATTATTTTGGGGATGACTGGCAAGTTATGAAAAAATATGCATCTTAGTCCTGAAGTTGAAAATGTATATCGGATGTATACAAACCCCAATATTCATATCTGGACCCTGGAGCCGGGCTGGCTACCAAAGATGCCCTGATGAAAGGAAGCTCATCCTGAAGACCACAATAGATATCCTGTTTTAATAACCTGGTCACTGCAAGGGCCATCTGCTTCAAAGGGATTTTATTTCACTTTTGCTACTTCTTAGCTATACATAATTTACTCTCTTGTGGTCCTACTTAGAAAAGTTTGAGTGTAAGCTCTTTCTCCTTCTGGAATTAACTTATGGATTTTAATGTTTTTTATGACCAAATCCTTTATTGGATATAATGCCAGCAGCTACCCACAATTTCCAGATATTTAATTACTGTGTTGCTGCCAGTCAATTGAGCTGCCGCAGCTGGGATCCCTGTATGATTCCCTTTACCATGTTGTGCCTCACATCAGGTGATCGGCAACGCCTTTTGACTGACGCTGTAATATGGATAACACTTTATTGCACATTTGTTGTTCCACGAGCCATTTCCCATTTAAAAAAAAACAATCTCTGAATTACTGGGAGATGTTGAAACTTTACAGAGTTATTAACAAATAAAGTGACACTAGTCAGAAATGAAAAAAATAGTGCCCAAAATGGCTCCACCACTAAGAGGTTAATATATTCTGGTGGATATATTCTGTAATTGTTTCTATAAACACACTTACAATATTTACACCAGAAATATAAAAAAAATGAAACAAATTAGATTTTACACTGTTACAATATATACAGTTCTCCGATCTGCTGCTGCCCTTTTCTATGTCCTTCCAGCCAAAGTTAGAAGACTCAGGTCAGAAATGACAATATTAAATCACTGAGAGATACTGGAACAATCCCATAACTGGGTCACTTCATTCCTAGAAGATGATAATTTCACCTAGAAAGCAAACGCTCATGGGTATTATGTGGAGAGGGATCTGCAGCCACTTCATTCAGAGGATTCATCTGCTCCACATCTGGGAAACCATCTTTCGGTTGGAGCCCTTGGGACAAGTAATAGTTTTGTGAATTTCTCACTTTGATAGATGTTGTGGGTAAAAATAGGGGAGAAAAAAAACAGGTAGTAGATTTATTGGCTTTTCATAAACTGCCCTCTAGGGTTATGTAATAATACAGAAGATTATAATGGAGAATGGATAACAATTAGGGATCAGCGAATGTGCTCGATGATACTCGGATATCACTTGAGTATCTGGGTGCTTGGATGTGCTCGTTACTCAGCAAGTATTAACTGGTGCTCGAATTTGAAACTCGAATCCCCGCCCCTCATGGTTTCCTGCGCGTCACTGTAGTGCCGTAGCCATCTTGATAGTGGCATTACTGTGATTGGCTGGCCGTATGACATCATCAGGAGTTATAAAAGGACAGGCGCCACCATGCTTGGCTCACTGACGCCATTGCACAGCTCAGGGACCGTTCTTGTGGAGAGAGTGCTTGTCCAGGGATGTGTGTGCACAGAGCCCTCTAGCATTGATACTGGTGCTGATTGTGAACCATCAAACTATCACCCCTTGTAAGGGCTAAATCCGTGCTTTGCTGTTTGTATCAGATACATTCTGCATTTAGCCTGAATGGCAGAATACAGACTCTAGGCAGGTCTTAGAGCTTTGAAGTCCATTGATAAATATATATCTGCTGCACTTAACCACTTTTCTTAGTGAAAAAAATGACTATATTGTCATCCATAGAGCATTAGGTGCTTTGTGGTTCATTTCAGTTGTAAATATAACTCAAAAAAGCATTGAAATTTTTTTCAGGATTTAATTACTCATCCATAAACTATTACGTGCTCTGTGCTACATTTTGGTTTTTGATGTTATATAAAACTACAAAAACATGTTGACATTTTTTTCTGGATATAATTTCTCACTCATAGAGTATTACGTGCTTTGTGGTACATTTCTGTGATATATATCACTCCAAAAAAGCATCGAAAAATTTGTCAGGATTTAATTACTCATTGATAAACTAGTACATGCACTGTGGTAAATTTTGGTTTTCGATGTTATATAAAACTACAAAAATGAGTTGAAATGTTTTTCTGGAATTAATTTCTCAATCATAGATTATTACATGCTTTGTGGTACATTTCTGTGGTATATATCACTACAAAAAAAATTTAAAAATTTGTTTAGATTCAGTTACTCATCCATAGAGTATTACATGCTCTGTGGTACATTTCATTGGTTTAAAACACTCCAGAAAAAGTGTTAAAAAATATTTCTGGATTCAACTAGTCATCCAAAGAATATTAAGTGCCTTTTCTGTTACATTTCGTTAGTGTATAGTACTCCTTAAAAGTGTTGAAAAATATGTCTGAATTCAATTATTCATCCAACGTGTATTAGGTGCTTTCTGTTACATTTTGGTGGTATATAACACCCTAATAAAATGTTCTAAAATATTTCTGGATTCAATTAGTCATCCATAAAGTATTAGGTGCTTTCTGCTACATTTCGATGGTATATATTACTCCAAAAAAGCATTAAAAATTTTGTCTGGATTCAATTACTTATCTATACAGTATTATGTACTTTGTGTTAAAGTTTGGTGGTATATAACGCTCTGAAAAAGCATAGGAAAAATTTGTTTGGATTCAATTAGTCATCCATACATTATTAGGTGCTTGTTGTGACTTAGGGTGGTATAGAACACTGCAAACAAAGCGTTGAAAAATTTGTTTGGACTCAGTTAGTCATCCATAGAGTATTAGAAGCTTTCTTTTACATTTTAGTAGTATATAACACACCAAAAAAAAGTTGAAAAATCTGCCTGGATTAAATTACTCATCTATACAGTATTAGGTGCTTTGTGCTAAATAGTGCTATGTAAAACTACAAAAAAAGTTCAAACATTTTTTATGGATTCAATTAGTCATCCACACAATTTAATGCGGTTAACTTGGCTCTTGTTACGTTATAGTGGTATATAAAACTCCCACCAAAAATTTTTGCCGCTTGACTGAGGCAGTGCTGCAGTGCTTCCAGCTTGTGACAGATGTTGACTTTTCTGAGATGGAGGAAGACTAGAAGGAGGATGTGCAGGAACTGCTGTAGAAGGTGGGGACAACCTTGATTGAACCAGGGCCTGCAATCCTTCATGTCGGTAGCATGGGTTCTGTCCTAGGTCCCAACTAAGTCCCAGCTTTCACAATGTACACCCAGTCTCCTGTCAGGGAAATGGCCCCCTGACGAAGGTGTGAGCACCGAAATGCGCGTTTGGGCGGAGGCACATCCCCGGGATCACTAGTCCTTCTAAGCGGTGGGTACCTTGTTGCGGCTGCGTATGTATTCAAACAACCCTGTTACCAGTATTATTATGCTATTAGCTAGGATTACTATTGTGACTTGGTACGCCATTCATGGCTAGATTGTTTTGACCTACATAGTGCGCTGCATTGTAGCCTTCATTTCAAGACCGCACCTGTTAATTCCATCAACGTCTCTATTTTCTTTATGTCTGTTTCTTTTTTAGGTTCCTTTGTATATTCTTATGATTTTTTTATTAATACAAAAATATATATAACTATGAAGGACTGTCATCCCGTGTACGTGCCTCCTTGTTTGTTTTTACAACGTTTCCACAGTGTAGCCATATGTCCCTCCGTACACTTGTGTTAGTTAATTAATAATAAAATTTATTTTTGCACATTTCAGTTTAGACCATGTGTCATCATTTGTTAGTGTTGGTATCCTGTCAGGGAAATGTAGCATCCGTGGCCACAAGCACTTGTCCAGGTATCCATGGTTAAGTGGACGTTCTCAGTAACAGTGTTGGTCAAGGCATGGCTAAAGTTATGGGACACGTGCTTGTGTAATGCAGGCAGGGCCGGACTGAGCATCGGGCACTTCTGGCAAATGCCAGAAGGGCCGGTGCCTATGTGGGCCGCTCGATCCGCCCAGGATCGCTAGTCTGCTAGATTGCTAGTCTGCCACCTCTTGCAGGGCGCCAGCCTATTTTCCAGCTGCTGGCCCCGTTACTTTTTCAGGCACCTAGTGGTGAAGTATAACGAGGGAGGGGGCGGGACGAGCAGTGTGCACATGTAGCTGGAGCCATGGCCGGCCTCAGCGATGTGCATGCAGTGGTGAGAGGGCAGCTCCTGGCACACAACTAATACAAGAGGAGGAGGGTGCATTACTTACACAGATCTCTAAATCTGACCGATCTGCCAGGACCTGGAGGGGGAGGAGCATCAGCGTGCAGAGCAGCAGCACAGCAGGACAAGATGAGAGAAATGCAGGTTACAGTATGTGTGTATTCCTATGTATGTGAGCTTGCTTTTGTGTGCATCTTTTGCAGTGTGTGTGTGAACATGCATGCATGTATGTGTGAGTGTGCTTGTGTGTGTATTTTCCAATGTGTGTGTGTCTTTTGCAGTGTGTGTGAGTGTGTAGGTATGTCTTGCAATGTGTGTGAACATGCATGTGTGTATTTTCCAATGTGTGCTTGTATTTTGCAGTGTGGGTGAACGTGCATGTATGTTTTCATATATATGTATGTGTAGGCAACTCATAATTTCACTTTCAAATATCACATATGTAACGTATATATATCTGCCCCAGCATATCCTGTGTGGCGGATACATGTCGGCCCTGGCGTGTCCCGTGTGGCTGATTCTCGTCAGCCCCAGTGTGTCCCATGTTGTGGGTACTCATCGGTGTGTCCCATGTGACAGATACGCGTTGGTCCTGGTGTGTCCCATGTGGCGGGTACTCGTCGGCGTGTCCCATGTGGTGTGTAAATGTCAGCCCTGGTGTGTCCCGTCTGGTGGGTATTCATCGACCCCAGCATGTCCCGTGTGGTGGGCACATGTCCGCCTCAGCGTGTCCCATGTGGTGTGTACATGTCCGCCTCGGCGTGTCCCGTGTGGTGTGTACATGTCCGCCTCGCCGTGACCCATGTGGTATGTACATGTCCGCCTCGGCGTGACCGGTGTGGTGTGTACATGTCTGCCTCAGCGTGTCCCGTGTGGTGTGTACATGTCCGCCTCAGCGTGTCCCATGTGGTGTGTACATGTCCGCCTCAGCGTGTCCCATGTGGTGTGTACATGTCCGCCTCGGCGTGTCCCGTGTGGTGTGTACATGTCTACCTCAGCGTGTCCTGTGTGGTGTGTACATGTCCGCCTCAGCGTGTCCCGTGTGGTGTGTACATGTCCGCCTCGGTGTGACCCGTGTGGTGTGTACATGTCTACCTCAGCGTGTCCCGTGTGGTGTGTACATGTCTGCCTCGCCATGACCCGTGTGGTGTGTACATGTCGGCCCCAGTGTGACCCGTGTGGTGTGTACATGTCCGCCTCAGCGTGTCCCGTGTGGGGTGTACATGTCCGCCTCAGCGTGTCCCGTGTGGTGTGTACATGTCTGCCTCGGCGTGTCCCGTGTGGTGTGTACATGTCCGCCTCAGCGTGTCCCGTGTGGTGTGTACATGTCCGCCTCAGCGTGTCCCGTGTGGTGTGTACATGTCCGCCTCAGCGTGTCCCGTGTGGTGTGTACATGTCTGCCTCAGCGTGTCCCGTGTGGTGTGTACATGTCCGCCTCAGCATGTCCCGTGTGGTGTGTACATGTCCGCCTCGGCGTGACCCGTGTGGTGTGTACATGTCCGCCTCGGTGTGACCCGTGTGGTGTGTACATGTCCGCCTCGCCGTGACCCGTGTGGTGTGTACATGTCGGCTCCAGTGTGTCCCGTATGATGTAAACAGTATAATTGAAGGAAACCTGTCAGCAGGATTGTGCTGAGTAACCTACACACACAGTGTCAGATAGGTGCCGGCGGTAGCCCCCGCCCTGCAGTCTGATCGCATTTGTGATGTGTATATAATTCATTTGTTTAAGGTTATCCTGAAATTCCTAAAAAAAAGAAAAAAAAATCCGTTTGAAAATGGCTCCGGCTGTGCCTGTGCAGTAGCAGCTATTGGTGATCCGACAGCTGCTACTGTGCAGGTGGCGCCATCTTTGTAGAGAAAAAAAATTCCTCCTCCAAATGGTGCCGCCGGTGCCTGCGCAGTAGCAGTTATTTGATCACCTCTATATAGACTAATAGCTGCTACGGTGCGCGTGCGCCATTTTGAAACAATTATTTTTTAATGAATTTCAGGATTACATCAAACAAATTAAATAGCAAGCACAAAATCGATACCTTAACCCCAGGTATCATTGTAATTAGTATAGCGGCGCCGACCTGACAGTGTGTAGGTTACCGTGCACAATCCTGCTGACAGGTTTCCTTTAAGTATACAGCGAGGACTTGTGTATATAGCATATAGTAAGGTGCTGTGTATATTTACCTGCGGATCCGCAACATTTTTGACGCTGCAGATCTGCATCAGTTTTCCATGCGTTTTACAGTAGCATGTTAACCTATGGAAAACCAAATCCGTAGTGCACATGCTGCAGAAAAAAAAACGCTCGGAAACGCAGCGGTGTATTTTCCACAGCATGTAAATTCTTTTTGCGGATCTGCAGCGTTTCTGAACCCATTGACTTGCATTGAGTCAGGCACATCCGCTGCAAAACCGCAGATGTAAAAAAGATCTGTGGTTTAGCTGCGGATGAAACGCAGATTGAGAGGAGGGAAGTGTGCGGGAAGTGACTGTGCGTGTATAGTGTGTGTGGGCGGGGTCTGCGGGCTGTCCGGGGATCTGCGGGGCTGTACAGCGCTGTCCAGGGCTGTGCGGGGGGGGTGGTCTGTGGGGGGTTGTGTGTGTGTGTGTGTGCAGGCATCATCCGATGGGACTACAAGTCCCATCCGGCTATGCCTGTGACAGTGATTGACACATTAGCCAATAATGGGACATTGATGGGACATATTGTTCATTAATAAACGTCGGCGTTGCTATTATATATCTATCCATATATCTACAGTATCTACATCATTCCATAGATTTATATATCCATAGAAATATGAAGATATATCTATGTATCTATAGATCTATCTCTAATTACTTCTATCTCTTTCCTTCTATCTATTATCTAACTATCCCATGTCTGTTTTTCTATCTATCTATCTATCTGTAATGGAGTGTGGGTCGGACAAATGTAAAAGAGGAGGTTGGACAAGAAATGACATCACAAATCTTTTTTGTTCAGTAATAGATCTTTATTTAGCTTTCAAAAACGCATCAAATCCGCACCTGCATTTTCTGCCAAGAGATGTGGATTCAGTACGGAAAAATCCGCAGGCAAATCCGCAATGTGTGCACATACCCTTATAGTGTAGATACGTGTATTTTATACAGTGCTGTGTGTATTAGATGGTGTGGACTCTATACTATATACACAGTCACATCTCTACACTACACCACTCCATACCAGGCTTTATGACACAGCATATAGTGTGGAGCTCTGTATATAGTGTGGACTCCCCTTTACAAAATATATACACAGGCGCAGTGCCCACTAAATAATCACAGCTCCACAGGACATACTACAATATAGTCCACGTATCGGTACAGTACACATGTAGTAAATAGTGTGGCACCACTATACACCCACACACATACACACTCTGCACAGTGCCACTTCTCCTGTCCTGAATACTGGGTGTAAGGCCGGGGTCACACTTGCGAGTGCAATGCGAGAAACTCGCATCAATACCCGGCACTGCCGCTGGCACTTTGACCCCAGTGTACGGCTGCATGTATTTCTATGCAGCTCAACGCTCCGGTCCGAGTGCCGGTGGCAGTGCCGGGTATTGATGCGACACTCATGCGAGTTTATCACAAGTGTGACCCCGGCCTAACGCAGATTTTGTGTGTATGTGTCTTTATTTAACTCTTTATGTACCATAGTATTATGTTTATTACTAAACATCGGCCTTTGGTATTATCTATCTGTCTATAGATATATCTATCTATAGATCTATATCTCTATCTCTATCATGTATCTATAGATCTAAATATCTATCATCTATCTATTATCTATCTATAGATCTATCTATCTGTGTGTAAAAATTCTTCAATGGAGTATGTAAATGAAGAGGTTGGACAAGAAATTACATCACAATTCTTTTTTTTTGTGTTCATTAAGGTTATGTGTCCACGTTAAGGATTGCATCAGGATTTTTCATCAGTATTTGTAAGCCAAAACCAGGAGTGGAACAATAAGAGGAAAAGTATAACAGAAACATGTGCTCCACTTTTGCATTCATCACCCACTCCTGGTTTTGGCTTACAAATACTGATGAAAAATCCTGACCAAATCCTGATGCAATCCTGAACATGGACACATACCCTAATATATCTTTATTTAGCTTTCAAAAATGCTTACAAATCTGCATGAAAAAATGCATCAAACGCACTCAGATTTTTACCTGCGTTTTCTGCCAAGACAGGAAGAATCTGCACAAAAAATTCCACAGGCAAATCCACAACGTGTGCACATACGCTAATGGTTTATAGGGTTGATGTCAGCTGCCATCAATCCCTGGTGTAAATAATGGTGTAAGTAACCACTAACCCAGACCTGGTGAGATCCAGCGACTCTGAAGAGTGGTGACGGTAGTAACAATACCGCTCTTCACAGTCGCCGAGCTCAGCGTAAGACCCGGAATATCTGAAGAGCAGTGACGTTACTGATGTCACCGCTCTTCAGAGTCACCGGGTCTCGTGCTGCGCAGCGGAACCAAAAGTGGCTGTAGGCAAAGTGTATGGAGCATCAGAATGAGGTTCCACAATCCCTTCGTTATCTACGAGATCCAGTTATGTAGGTAAGGTAGCGGTTTTTCTTGGTAGTGCAACTAAAAGCAATAAATAGGACTGAGCTGTAATGCTGGATACAGCTGGGATTATATGTTATATAGTCGTGTTACACTCCCCTCACTTCTTGTAACCTACTGTACAAAGATATTATACAGTCACCATGTGACAAGTGGGCCTGTGTGACTTCAAATGCCAGGGCTGAATTTTAGTCCCAGTCCGGCCCTGAATGCAGGGATGGCACACTGGGAGAAATAGTTGCGGGTGAGGACTGAGTACCGAGGGAGGCCACCTCTATAAGTTTGCAAAAAGCTTTCATCTCCACAAGCCTAAACGACAACATTTACAGGGCAAGAAGTCTGGAAATGTGGGCATTTAGTATTGCGGCCTGTAGGTGGGTGGCTGGATATTTAAGTCTGCTGTCCATGGACTGGTGTAGGGCCAACTGAACACTGCAATGAGATAAGGATGTGGTTGCTGATGGTGGTTGCAAGTCTGCAACGACAGGTGCCGGGTGGGAGTCATCTTCGCCTACATCATGGATAGAGGATTGGCGTGCATGTAGAACAGGGGAAGAGGCAGTGATGTCACTCACAGACACTGTGTCTGGACCTTGGCATTCAGCCCAAGTACTCAGGTGCTTTGATTGCATGTGCATGAGCATACTGGTGGTGGTCAGGCTGGTAGTTGAGCTGCCCCTGCTGATGCTGGCATGGCAGATTTTGCCATTTGCCTTTTTTGGGGTTAACTAGACTGCCTTTAAAAAATTTTCAGACTTGGGAATGCCTAACCCTTGGCTTGGCAACTTTAAACGTGTTGGTGCTCTGGAGAACAGTTGCCCGTCTTGTGGGTCTGGCCACCCGAATGCCTCTTCCTGCCTGTTGTCGTGCTGCAGATCTCTCCCCTTGTGCACTGCTGTTCTCATTCTACCTGTCACCTTCCCATGTTAGGTCATTGAATTCATCACCTTCTCGTCTTCCACTTCTGCACCTTGGTCCTGCTCCTGACTTGCTGACGTAGCAACACCACTTGTTGGCAATTGTGTCTCATGATTATAAAGCTCTTGCAACAGTAATTGCACTTTTCTACCGTCACCTTCTTGTGACCGTGGCTGCTCAAATATTTGGGCATAGCTACATGCGATCTCCTAATGTCCTACTTGAAACAGGCAGGGCGAGAGGCAGAATCTATTAACGGAAACGTGAGCAGCTCTTAGTAGTGTCCAAGTGTAGAAACATTTCTTTCTGGGCACTCGGCAAGGAGGGACGAAGGAGGATCAGGGTGAGGATTATGTGGTCCAAAATCACGGCTACTGAGACTTGACGGTGTGGAAGGCAGGGTGGTGCTGTTAAAGTGACTGGAAGCATTTTCTGTTATCCAACAACTTTTTCACACTGGACTGGCTTCAAGAGTTGTGTTCTGCGACCCCCTTCAAAGTGACACAGGAAGCTAGATCAACATAATGTGTTCTGCTCTTGCAGGCAGTTTCACTTTGCTCATGTCCTCGGCCTCTGCGCTGACCGTTACCATCACATCCACTTCCCCAACCCTTACCACACACCATGTCCATTTTAAATATCTTCATATGTAATTTGATATATCCTTGTTGAGAAAACGTTGCACTATTACTATCGCAGGAAAATTGGCCCACCTCAGATGGACTTCTTACACTGCAGTACTGTGGGCAAACGAGGTCAGCGGGTGCTCTCGTCCGCTGGCCCAGCTGTCTTTAGCAAGACTGCATGGACCAGGGCTCATACCACTGAACATTTGTGCTCTCTTCCCGTGGGCAGAATGCTACTCAGACAACACAAGATGAGGGTAAAACATCGTGGCAATTGTCATGGTTCTCAATGGCAAGAGACCGTAGTAAAGCATACAAAAGGACTAGCTCTTGGAAGATGGGAACTCGAGCTGACTGTGAGCTAAACCTACCGCACAACTAACAGTGGCCGGGTAGCGTGCCTACGTTTTATCCCTAGACGCCCAGCGCCAGCCGGAGAACTGACTGACCCTAGCAGAGGAAAATACAGACCTGGCTTACCTCTAGAGAAATTTTCCCCAAAAGGCAGACAGTAGCCCCCACATATAATGTCGGTGATTTTAGAGGAAATTGACATACAAAGTATGAAGATTGAGGTCCGCTTACTAGATAGTAGGAAGACAGAAAAGGGAACTACACAGTCAGCTGAAAACCCTTTCAAAACACCATCCTGAAATTACTTTAAGACTCTAATATCAACTCATGACACCAGAGTGGCAATTTCAGCTCACAAGAGCTTCCAGCCTCAGAAATATTCAAACACAGAGAACTGGAACAAAAATGCAAAACAAACTTAGGACTACAAGTCCAACTTAGCTGATAGTAGTCTAGGAGCAGGAACATGCAACAGAAAGGCTTCTGGTAACATTGTTGGCCGGCATAGAAATGACTGAGGAGCAAGGCTAAATAGACAACTCCCACATCCTGATGGAAACAGGTGAACAGAGGCGATGAAGCACACAAGTTCAGTACCACCAGTGACCACCGGGGGAGCCCAGAAACCAAATTCACAACAGTACCCCCCCCCTCAAGGAGGGGGCACCGAACCCTCACCAGAACCACCAGGGCGATCAGGATGAGCCCTATGAAAGGCACGGACCAAATCGGAGGCATGAACATCAGAGGCTGTCACCCAAGAATTATCCTCCTGACCGTAGCCCTTCCACTTGACCAGATACTGAAGTCTCCGTCTGGAAACACGGGAGTCCAAGATCTTCTCGACAACGTACTCCAACTCACCCTCAACCAACACCGGAGCAGGAGGCTCAACGGAAGGCACAACCGGTACCTCATACCTGCGCAACAATGACCGATGGAAGACATTATGAATAGAAAAAGATGCAGGGAGGTCCAAACGAAAGGACACAGGGTTAAGAATCTCCAATATCTTGTACGGGCCGATGAACCGAGGCTTAAACTTAGGAGAAGAAACCTTCATAGGGACAAAACGAGAAGACAACCACACCAAGTCCCCAACACAAAGACGAGGACCAGCACGACGACGGCGGTTGGCAAAATGCTGAGTCTTCTCCTGGGACAACTTCAAATTGTCCACCACATGCCCCCAAATCTGATGCAACCTCTCCACCACAGCATCCACTCCAGGACAATCCGAAGACTCCACCTGACCGGAAGAGAAACGAGGATGAAACCCCGAATTACAGAAGAAAGGAGAAACCAAGGTGGCAGAACTAGCCCGAATATTGAGGGCAAACTCCGCCAAGGGCAGAAAGGCAACCCAATCATCCTGATCCGCAGACACAAAACACCTCAAATAAGTCTCCAAGGTCTGATTAGTTCGCTCGGTCTGGCCATTAGTCTGAGGATGGAAAGCAGACGAAAAAGACAAATCAATGCCCATCCTAGCACAGAACGCTCGCCAAAATCTAGACACGAATTGGGTTCCCCTGTCAGACACGATATTCTCCGGAATACCATGCAAGCGAACCACATTTTGAAAAAACAGAGGAACCAGCTCGGATGAGGAAGGCAATTTAGGCAAGGGAACCAAATGGACCATCTTAGAGAAACGGTCACACACCACCCAGATGACGGACATCTTCTGAGAAACAGGGAGATCAGAAATAAAATCCATGGAGATGTGAGTCCAAGGCCTCTTCGGAATAGGCAAAGATAACAACAATCCACTAGCCCGAGAACAACAAGGCTTGGCCCGAGCACAAACATCACAAGACTGCACAAAACCTCGCACATCTCGCGACAGGGAAGGCCACCAGAAGGACCTAGCCACCAAATCCCTGGTACCAAAGATTCCAGGATGACCAGCTAACGCAGAAGAATGGACCTCCGAGATGACTCTACTGGTCCAATCATCAGGAACAAACATTCTACCAGGCGGGCAACGATCAGGTCTATCCGCCTGAAACTCCTGCAAGACCCGTCGCAAGTCTGGGGAAACAGCAGATAATATCACTCCATCCTTAAGGATACCTGTAGGTTCAGAATTACCAGGGGAATCAGGCTCAAAACTCCTAGAAAGGGCATCCGCCTTCACATTTTTAGAACCCGGTAGGTAAGAAACCACAAAATTAAACCGAGAGAAAAATAACGACCAGCGCGCCTGTCTAGGATTCAGGCGCCTGGCAGACTCAAGATAAATCAAATTCTTGTGGTCGGTCAATACCACCACCTGATGTCTAGCCCCCTCAAGCCAATGACGCCACTCCTCAAAAGCCCACTTCATAGCCAAGAGCTCCTGATTACCAATATCATAATTTCGCTCAGCGGGCGAAAATTTACGAGAAAAGAACGCGCAAGGTCTCATCACGGAGCAGTCGGAACTTTTCTGCGACAAAACCGCCCCAGCTCCGATTTCTGAAGCGTCGACCTCAACCTGAAAAGGAAGAGTAACATCAGGCTGACGCAATACAGGGGCGGAAGAAAAGCGGCGCTTAAGCTCCCGAAAGGCCTCCACAGCAGCAGGGGACCAATCAGCAACATCAGCACCCTTCTTAGTCAAATCAGTCAACGGTTTAGCAACATCAGAAAAACCAGTTATAAATCGACGATAAAAATTAGCAAAGCCCAAAAACTTCTGAAGGCTCTTAAGAGAAGAGGGCTGCGTCCAATCACAAATAGCCTGAACCTTGACCGGGTCCATCTCAATGGAAGAGGGGGAAAAAATGTACCCCAAAAACGAAATCTTTTGAACCCCAAAAACGCACTTAGAACCCTTTACACACAAGGAATTAGAGCGCAAAACCTGAAAAACCCTCCTGACCTGTTGGACATGAGAGTCCCAGTCGTCCGAAAAAATCAAAATATCATCCAGATACACAATCATAAATTTATCCAAAGACTCACGGAAAATGTCATGCATAAAAGACTGAAAGACTGAAGGGGCATTTGAAAGACCAAAAGGCATTACTAAATACTCAAAATGGCCCTCAGGCGTATTAAATGCGGTTTTCCACTCATCCCCCTGCTTAATTCGCACTAAATTATACGCCCCACGAAGATCAATCTTAGAGAACCACTTGGCCCCCTTTATTCGAGCAAACAAATCAGTAAGCAGTGGCAAAGGATACTGATATTTAACCGTGATTTTATTCAAAAGCCGATAATCAATACACGGCCTCAAAGAGCCATCTTTTTTAGATACAAAGAAAAAACCGGCTCGTAAGGGAGATGACGAAGGACGAATATGTCCCTTTTCCAAGGACTCCTTAATATATTCCCGCATAGCAGCATGTTCAGGCACAGATAGATTAAATAAACGACCCTTTGGAAACTTACTGCCCGGAATCAGATCTATTGTACAATCGCAATCTCTGTGCGGAGGTAGTGAACCAAGTTTAGGCTCCTCAAAAACGTCACGATAATCAGATAAAAATTCCAGAATCTCAGAGGGAATAGATGACGAAATGGAAACCAAAGGTACGTCCCCATGAGTCCCCTGACATCCCCAGCTTAACACAGACATTGCTTTCCAGTCGAGGACTGGGTTATGAGATTGCAGCCATGGCAATCCAAGCACCAACACATCATGTAGATTATACAACACAAGGAAGCGAATAATCTCCTGGTGATCCGGATTAATACGCATAGTTACTTGTGTCCAGTATTGTGGTTTATTACTAGCCAATGGCATGGAGTCAATACCGTTCAGAGGTATAGGAACTTCCAGAGGCTCTAAATTAAACCCACAGCGTTTGGCAAAGGACCAATCCATAAGACTCAAAGCGGCGCCAGAGTCGACATAGGCGTCCGCGGTAATAGACGATAAAGAGCAAATCAGGGTCACAGATAGAATAAACTTGGACTGTAAAGTACCAATTGAAACAGACTTATCAACCTTCTTAGTACGTTTAGAGCATGCTGATATAACATGAGTTGAATCGCCACAATAGAAGCATAACCCATTTTTTCGCCTAAAATTCTGTCGTTCGCTTCTGGACAGAATTCTATCACATTGCATAATCTCTGGCGCCTTCTCAGTAGACACCGCCAAATGGTGCACAGGTTTGCGCTCCCGCAAACGCCGATCAATCTGAATAGCCATTGTCATGGACTCATTCAGACCTGCAGGCACAGGGAACCCCACCATAACATCTTTAATGGCATCAGAGAGACCCTCTCTGAAATTCGCCGCCAGGGCGCACTCATTCCACTGAGTAAGCACAGACCACTTACGAAATTTTTGGCAGTATATTTCAGCCTCATCTTGCCCTTGAGACAGGGCCATCAAGGCTTTTTCAGCCTGAATCTCTAAATGAGGTTCCTCATAAAGCAACCCCAAAGCCAGGAAAAACGCATCCACATTGAGCAACGCAGGATCCCCTGGTGCCAAAGCAAATGCCCAATCCTGAGGGTCGCCCCGGAGCAAGGAAATTACAATCCTGACCTGCTGTGCAGGATCTCCAGCGGAGCGAGATCTCAGAGACAAAAATAATTTACAATTATGTTTGAAATTCTGGAAGCGAGATCTATCCCCGGAGAAAAATTCAGGCAAAGGTACTCTAGGTTCAGATATAGGAGCATGAATTACAAAATCCTGTAAACTTTGAACCTTCATAGCGAGATTATTCAAACCTGTAGCTAAACTCTGAGGATCCATTTTCATCAGGTGAAATCAGAACCATTCAAGGATTAGAAGGAGAGAGAGACGAAGGCTGCAGTAAGCAGAGATGCTAGTGAATCAACTAATGAGCAAACTCAGGAAAAAAAAAAAAAATTCTCTGCAGACTTCTTTTCTCTCCTTTCTTCTGCCAATTATTTTAACCCTAGGCCGGCCAAACTGTCATGGTTCTCAATGGCAAGAGACCGTAGTAAAGCATACAAAAGGACTAGCTCTTGGAAGATGGGAACTCGAGCTGACTGTGAGCTAAACCTACCGCACAACTAACAGTGGCTACGTTTTATCCCTAGACGCCCAGCGCCAGCCGGAGAACTGACTGACCCTAGCAGAGGAAAATACAGACCTGGCTTACCTCTAGAGAAATTTTCCCCAAAAGGCAGACAGTAGCCCCCACATATAATGTCGGTGATTTTAGAGGAAATTGACATACAAAGTATGAAGATAGGTTTAGCAAATTGAGGTCCGCTTACTAGATAGTAGGAAGACAGAAAAGGGAACTACACAGTCAGCTGAAAACCCTTTCAAAACACCATCCTGAAATTACTTTAAGACTCTAATATCAACTCATGACACCAGAGTGGCAATTTCAGCTCACAAGAGCTTCCAGCCTCAGAAATATTCAAACACAGAGAACTGGAACAAAAATGCAAAACAAACTTAGGACTACAAGTCCAACTTAGCTGATAGTAGTCTAGGAGCAGGAACATGCAACAGAAAGGCTTCTGGTAACATTGTTGGCCGGCATAGAAATGACTGAGGAGCAAGGCTAAATAGACAACTCCCACATCCTGATGGAAACAGGTGAACAGAGGCGATGAAGCACACAAGTTCAGTACCACCAGTGACCACCGGGGGAGCCCAGAAACCAAATTCACAACAGGCAATACTTTATTGAACCACAACACATTAGCAAACAGAACAGTCCCAGAAAATACCCAAGATGGTGCACATTACAGGGTCTCACCCTTCCGCCGACCCACCTGGATAATGGCAGATGTTACGTCAGAGCTCCCAGGGTCGCTACTCCACACACAGAATGGAAGAGTCGAGGTAACAACAAGTGTAGGAAGATGACAGTCTATTGAGTCCTTACAAGATGCAAGGCCAGTTGATGTGAGAAACACAAACTGGCTTCTCTAAACATCTCCATGGAACCAGACGACCAGCAGGTCCCATTCCTGGCTTTCTCCAAACGTGGTTCAGCGATAGTCAAATGTGCCAGCTCTGTATTTCTTCAGTTGGATCGATGATGCCATGACTTCTGTAATGTAGACTCACTAAACACAAACAGATCTTCCTTTTTATAGGTCACAACTTCTCATTCAGTCATTCTACCACAGGCTTGGGGGAAGGAGGTAGGAGGTCATCCCTCACTGCAGCAGTGTGTAAACAGAATGCATAGATTGTCCTTCATATTGCAGCGCACCAATGGGTCATCAACATATTAGCAAACATTCAAACATTGTGCCTTTGTTGCAGAATACTAGGACTGCAATAAAATAGCTAATCAGCAGGCAGTCAACAAATGACAGCCAGTGAATTCATTACAATAAGGGCCAACAGTCATTCTCAGGTTTACTGTAGCTCATGTCCCTGGGCCTACTGAATTAATATGTCTGGATAATTCAGATTAAATGCGATGTTGTCACAAGTACCAATAAAGCAATGCTATTTATAATCAACCAATTCTGTTTTTTTTTTGTTTTGAGCTGTATGAATGCTGTATAATATTAGACTGCTGAAAAAAATTTGCAATAATACAATCATAGGAAAATTGCTCCACCTCAGATGAACTTCTTACGCTGCAGTATCAATATAGCGATGCTATTTCTAATCAATAATTTTTTCAATGCAAAACTGGAGCGCGATAAATGCCGTATAAAATTTCACTGCTGAAAAAAAGTAGCAGCATTACTATTGCAGGAAAATTTTCCCCCCACTTCAGATGGTCTTCTTACACAGCAGTATCAATACTGTGCTACTTCTAACCAGCCAAGTTTTTTTTTATGCCCAACAGGAGCACGATAAATGGCATATAAAATTTCACTGCTGAAAAAATTAGCAGTATTACTATTGCAGGAAAATTTGCACATTTCAGATGGACTGGTTACACTGCAGGAGCAATAAAGCGATGCTATTGAAATCAAACCAAGCCTGGCTTTATGCTTTTGACCCACAACTGCCGCAGTAAAAATGGTGCATAATATTTCCATGCTCAGAACAATTTGCAGGATTAAGAGCAAAAAGAATATTATTAGCCCTAAGAAGGGCTTCTGGTACAAGTTGCTGGCTGCAGTGTAAAGGACGTACGATTCACCCTATTCTGTCCTACATGATCCCTTCAGCACAATCTCTCCCAAAGTGCTGCTAACAGCAGTATTACTATTGATTATCATTAGCCCCAAGAAGGACTGTTGTACTTGAAAGAAATATAAATGTGGTTGAATCCCTGGCTTATGCACAGCTATAATTCTGTCCCTCTCTCGCCAGCACCTCTCCCTTTTGCCTGTGGCCGGGGTACAGTATGCAGAGTATGGCATCATGGGTCTTATATAGACTATGCAGCCAGCCAATCACAGTAATGCCACAACCAAGATGGCTATGGCAGTACAGTGACTGGCAGGCTATCCCCGCATGTTTATTGGCTGTCTAAAAAGTGCTCGAGCATTAACCCCTTAAGCCCCAAGGGTGGTTTGCACGTTACTGACCGGGCCAATTTTTACAATTCTGACCACTGTCCCTTTATGAGGTTATAACTCTGGAACGCTTCAACACATCCTGAAGATTCTGACTCTGTTTTCTCGTGACATATTGTACTTCATGATAGTGGTAAAATGTCTTTGATATTACCTGCGTTTATTTGTAAAAAAACGGAAATTTGGCAAAAATTTTGAAAATTTAGCAATTTTCCAACTTTGAATTTTTATGCCCTTAAATCACAGAGATATCTCACACAAAATACTTAATAAGTAAACTTTCCCACATGTCTACTTTACATCAGCACAATTTTGGAAGCAAAATTTTTTTGTTAGGGAGTTATAAGGGTTAAAAGATGACCAGAAATTTCTCATTTTTACAACACCATTTTTTTTAGGGACCACATCTCATTTGAAGTCATTTTGTGGGGTCTCTATGATAGAAAATAAGCAAGTGTGACACCATTCTAAAAACTGCACCCCTCAAGGTGCTCAAAACCACATTCAAGAAGTTTATTAACCTTTCAGGTGTTTCACAGGAATTTTTGGAATGTTTAAATAAAAATGAACATTTCACTTTTTTTCACACAAAATTTATTTCAGCTCCAATTTGTTTTATTTTACCAAGGGTAACAGGAGAAAATGGACCCCAAAAGTTGTTGAGCAATTTGTCCTGAGTACGCCGATACCCCATATGTGGGGGTAAACCACTGTTTGGGCTCATGGCAGAGCTCGGAAGGGAAGGAGCACCATTTGACTTTTTAATGCAAAATTGACTGGAATTGAGATGGGACGCCATGTCGCGTTTGGAGAGCCCCTGATGTGCCTAAGCATTGAAACCCCCCACAAGTGACACCATTTTGGAAAGTAGACCCCCTTAGGAACTTATCTACATGTGTTGTGAGCAGTTTGACCCACCAAGTGCTTCACAGAAGTTTATAATGCAGAGCCGTAAAAATAAAAAATCATATTTTTTCACAAAAATGATCTTTTCACCCCCAATTTTTTATTTTCACAAGGGTAAGGGAAGAAATTGGACCCCAAAAGTTGTTGTGCAATTTGACCTGAGTATGCTGAGCCACTGATATGCCTAAACATTGAAACCCCCCAAAAGTGACACAATTTTGGAAAGTAGACCCCCTAAGGAACTCATCTAGATGTGTTGTAAGAGCTTTCAACCCCCAAGTTTCACTACAGTTTATAACGCAGAGCCGTGAAAATAAAAATTATTTTTTTTCCCACAAAAATTATTTTTTTGCCCCAGTTTTGTATTTTCCCAAGGGTAACAGGAGAAATTGGACCCTAAAAGTTGTTGTCCAATTTGTCCTGAATATGCTGATACCCCATATGTGGGGGGAACCACCGTTTGGGCGCATGGCAAAGCTCGGAAGGGAAGGGGCGCCATTTGGAATGCAGACTTAGATGGATTGGTCTGCAGGCATCACATTGTGTTTGCAGAGCCCCTAATGTACCTAAACCGTAGAAACCCTTCACAAGTGAGGGGTGTCTGAACAAGCAGAACATCGCAGCTACGATGAAAGGTGTCTGAACAAGCAGAGCATCACAGCTACGATAGAGGGGTGTCTGAACAAGCAGAGTATCGCAGCTACGATAGAGGGGTGTCTGAACAAGCAGAGCATCACAGCTATGATAGAGGGGTGTCTGAACACGCAGAGCATCGCAGCTATTATAGAAAGGTGTGAGGACACAGCTATGACAGATAGAATGTACCAAACTTGAAGGGTCTTCAAGAACCATAGTGCAGATTGCACAGGACACCTGCCTGATTCTTGAGGAGTCTATGGCTCAGGGCTCAGAGCACGATGGGAGTTACACAGCATTAGGCCGATGGTAATAATATAAGAAATGAAATAACACCTTGGATTCAGGATCGATAGCATTTTATTGGAGGACGTTTCATGGCGTTCTGCGTGAGATGCTCACAGTTTTTCAGCTGCAGTGAATGTGTGCGGATATTTGTTTAGAATTGATTATTTTCTTAATGCAGTTACATTCGGCTGTTAAGATACCAGAGAGAGAAACAGGAAATTATCTGCAAAGTTTATCAATATTTTGCTGAAATGTAAAACATTTGTTGTGGTTTCTCATGCTGATCTTTTGCTCTTTATCATAAAGTACTGGCCAACAATCAGAGAGCTACAGGTTGTAAACCAAAAAGCTCATGCAAATTGGGCAAGAGGATCGACGGACGGCTCGATATGCACAATGGAGCATAAATTCAGAGACATAAGAAAATACAGTAATCAATAGAGTCCACAGTTGGATATACAGATAGAGATAGATAGATAGATAGATAGATAGATAGATAGATAGATAGATAGATAGATAGATAGATAGATAGATACAGTTGTGCTCAAAAGTTTACATACCCCTGCAGAATTTTTGCTTTCTTGGCCTTTTTTCAGAGAATGTGAATGATAACACCAAAACATGGTCAGTGGTTGGGTGAAGCCATTTATTGTCAAACTACTGTGTTTTCTCTTTTTAAATCAACTCTGTGACCATTCCTGACCGGCCCAGCCAGAGCCCTGACCTAAACCCAATGGAGAATCTCTGGAGAAACCTGAAAATGGCCGTGCGCCAACTTTCACCATCCAACCTGACGGAACTGGAGAGGATCTGCAAGGAAGAATGGCCGAGGATCCCCAAATCCAGGGGTGAGAAACTTGTTGCATCATTCCCAAGAAGACTCATGGCTGTACGAGCTCAAAAGGGGCTTCTACTAATACTGAGCAAAGGGGCTGAAGACTTATGACCATGGGATATTTCAGTTTTTCTTTTTTAATAAATTTGCAAAAATTTCTACATCTCTGGGGGTTTTTCAGTCAAGTTTGGGTGCAGAGTGAAAATTAATGAGAAAAAATGAAGTTTATTGTGTTTACCAAATGGCTGGAATGAAACAAAGTGCGCAAATGTGAAGGGGTCTGATTATTTTCGGTACCCACTGTAGAGACATATTAGATAAATAATAGATAGATAATACTGTACATAGCTATATAAGATATATAGAGAGGATAGATAGATAGATAGATAGATAGATAGATAGATAGATAGATAAATAGATAGATAGATAGATAATAGATAGATAGATAGGTAGATAGATAGATAGATAGATAGATAATAAATAGATAGATAGAAAATAGATAATAGATAATACATAGATATATTAGAGATTTTTATTGAGAAATGCCAGATGCACTGGATTTCCTACAAGCATTAAAGGTGAAGTGAAAAGAAACAAACATCTTGTTTTCACCTTAGGGGGTCATTGGGGAAAACAACATGTTGCAGCAAAAATGATCGAGTTCACAATTATAGAACACAGTAAACAGCCTGATGACAAACACATCCACTAACAGCTTATCCGTGATAAATAATGCAGAAGTCAGATGTTCTTCTACATTACGTTACAGTACAGTGCCTATTGTGGAACATGACACTTTTCGATATGGAAGACACTGAACAAGCAGGAAGAGGTAGAAGATTTGAATAATAATGAATGTAGAACAGTGAGTGCAGCTCTGGGGTTTTATACAGGATGTAACTCAGGATCAGTAATGCAATGTAATGTACGGAAAGTGTTCAGGCCCATTTAAATTTTTCACTCTTTGTTTCATTGCAGCCATTTGGTAAATTCAAAGAAGTTGAAAACATGATGTGGAAATTTTTACTAATTTATGAAAAAGAAAAACTGAAACATTACATGGTCACAAGTATTCAGACCCTTTGCTCAGACACTCATATTTAAGTCCCATGCTGTCCATTTCCTTGTGATCCTCCTTGAGATGGTTCTACTCCTTAATTGGAGTCCAGCTGTGTTTAAAGGGAATCTGTCACCTCATTTTTCGCCTATAAGCTGCGGCCTCCGCCATCAGGGGCTTATCTACAGCATTCTGTAATGCTGTGGATAAGCCCCCCCCCCCCCCGATGTAACCTGAAAGATAAGAAAAAGAGGTTAGATTATACTCACCTGGGCGGGCGGTCCCGGTTCGGGTCTGATGGGTGTCTGTTATGGACCTGGTGGTTAGGAGCACCTGGAATGACCTGATGGTTAAACTAGACGACAGGACAAGCTCTGGGAAGTGGGATCTCTGCTGACCGCAAATTCTAATCCTATCACACACACTAGAAATAGCCGTGGAGCGTACCTAACTCTCCCTAGACGCCTCTTCACAGCCTAAGAGCTAACTACCCCTAAAGATAGGAAATAAAGCCTTACTTTGCCTCAGAGAAATTCCCCAAAGGAAAAGGCAGCCCCCCACAAATATTGACTGTGAGTTAAGAGGAAAGTCACAAACACAGGAATGAAACAGGTTTCAGCAAAGGAGGCCAGTCTTCACTAAATAGACAGAGGATAGGAAAGGGATCTATGCGGTCAGCACAAAAAACTACAAAAAGCCACGCAGAGTGTGCAAAAAGACCCCCGCACCGACTCACGGTGCGGAGGTGCCACTCTGCACCCCAGAGCTTCCAGCTAGCAAGGCAATATCATGTTAGCAAGCTGCACTAGAACTTAGCAAGTACTAAGAAATATATTCAATACACAATGAACAACAAATGAACTAGCAGGGACTTAGCTTCTGCTGGAGTAGACAGGTCATCAGAAAGATCCGAGAGAGATCTGAACCAGTACTGATACATTGACAGCTGGCATGAAGTAACGATCTGAGTGGAGTTAAATAGAGAAGCCAGCCTAGCCGCAAACGAGGGCAGCTGAGGAAGCAACCTCAAGAACCAGCAGTTCCACTCACAGCCACCAGAGGGAGTCCACGGACAGAACTCGCCGAAGTACCATTCATGACCACAGGAGGGAGTTCGAGAACGGAATTCACAACAGGTGTCACGGTCCGATCCCTCCCATTTTCATACGATGACGTCCTCTTCTATGCTTCCTGTCGCAGCTCCTGTGCAGGCATACTTTATCTCCCTGTTGAGGGCAGAGCAAAGTACTGCAGTGCGCAGGCACCGGGAAAGGTCAGAGAGGCCCAGCTCCTGCGCACGGCAGTACTTTACACTGCCCTCAACAGGGCAAATCAGTATGCCTGCGCAGGACCCCCGACAGGAGGCAAAGAAGAGGTTGTCATCGTATGAAGAAGGGAGGCGCCAGACCCGGACAGCGATGCCCATCGGACCAGACCGCACCGGGACCGTCCCTGTGTGAGTATAATCTAACTTGTTTTTCTTATCTTTCAGGTTACATCGGGGGCTTATCTACAGCATTACAGAATGCCGCAGCTTATACGGCCAAAATTAGGTGACAGATTCCCTTTAATTAAACTGATAGGACTTGATTTAGAAAGGCGCACACCTGTCTATATAAGACCTCACAGCTCACAGTGCATGTCAGACCAAATGAGAATCATGAGGTCAAAGGAACTGGCCAAGGAGCTCAGAGATAGAATTGTGGCAAGGCACAGATCTGGCCAAGGTTACAGCAGAATTTCTGCAGAACTTAAGGTTTCTAAGAGCACAGTGGCCTCCATAATCCTTCAATGGAAGAAGTTTGGGGTCACAAGAAGTCTTCCTAGACCTGGCCGTCCAGCCAAACTGAGCAATCATGGGAGAAGAGCCTTGGTGAGAGAGTTAAAGAGGAACCTTAAGATCACAGTTGCTGAGCTCCAGACATGCAGTAGTGAGATGGGAGAAAGTTCCACAAAGTCAACCATCACTGCAGCCCTCCACCAGTCAGGCCTTTATGGCAGAGTGGCCTGAAGGAAGCCTCTTCTCAGTGCAAGACATATGAAAGCCCGCATAGAGTTCGCTAACAAACGGATGAAGGACTCCCAGACTATGAGAAATAAGATTCTCTGGTCTGATAAGATGAAGATAGACCTTTTTGGTGATAATTCTAAGTGGTATGTGTGAAGAAAACCAGGCACTGCTCATCACCTGCCCAATACAATCCCAACAGTGAAACATGGTGGGGGCAGCATCATGCTATGGGGGTGTTTTTCAGCTGCAGGGACAGGACAACTGGTTGTTATTGAAGGAAACATGAATGTGGCCAAGTACAGAAATATCCTGGATGAAAACCTCTTCCAGCATGCTCCGGACCTCAGACTTGGCCGAAGGTTCACCTTCCAACAACACAATGACCCTAAGCACACAGCTAAAATAACAAAGGAGTGGCTTCAGGACAACTCTGTGACCATTTTTGACTGGTCCAGCCAGAGCCCTGACTTAAACCCAATGGAGCATCTCTGGAGAGACCTGAACATGGCTGTCCACCAATGTTCACCATCCAGCCTGACGGAACTGGAGAGGATCTGCAAGGAAGAATGGCAGAGGATCCCCAAATCCAGGGGTGGAAAACTTGTTGCATCATTCCCAAGAAGACTCATGGTTGTACTAGCTCAAAAGGTGCTTCTACTCAATACTGAGCAAAGGGGCTGAAGACTTATGACCATGTGATATTTCAGTTTTTCTTTTTTAATAAATTTGCAAAAATTTCTACATTTTTGTTTTTTGTTCAGTCAAGATGGGGTGCAGAGTGAACATTAATGAGAAAAAATGATCATTTTTGAATTTACCAAGTGGCTGCAATGAACCAAAGAATACTGAATACTTTCTGTACCTACTGTAGCTCTGGACTCACACCAAGTGGGATCTACAACCTCATCGTCATCCTCACTGTTCTCATACTCCTCAACATGAGAGTCACCCTCCTCCTCTTCCTGTCCTGACACCACAGTACAGTCCGCATGTGCCTCTGGTATCCAAGTCTCATCAGGATCACCTTTACTCTTGGTGGTTAAGGACTGGTGATGAGGGTCTGGATTCTGCTCGAACCCTACTTCTTCCGGCCCCGGATCCAACATGAAAAAATGTTGTGCATCAGTGCAGATGCTTTTCTCCTCTGGATTCTGTGAATCTTCTCTCAGCAGACCTCTGATGCGCATTGAATACAATGTGTGAACAGCTCTGTACAATGGCCCACAGTCAGTAGGGTGTTTATAAATTTGTAACACGGGGGAAACAAGGGTGATTGGGGTGCCACCTCTGAGGATTGTACTGTGTGTGATGTTAAGATGTAGGAAGAGAAGGAGAGGCCACTTGATGCAGCGCTTGCCATCCACTGGAGCACATGCTCTTTCTGAGACGCATCTACAAGGAGAACCTCAGTGCGGCTGCCAAAGAAAGGGAGTGGAGTAGCCCGGCCAGTAACAGAAGTCCTCAGTCGTCTTTGGATAGAATGAGATGTTGTTTGTTCAGTTGAAATTCATTGATATTAACACCTAACTCATGTACACATCGAACACCAAGCATATTCCCCCTACCACCACGACCTCGCTTTTTCACCCTCATGTTGTATGCAGCCTTCCCCTCTTGTAACCTGCTGTTTCACAACCTTAGGCCCACACCTGTCAGTCACCTGTCACTAAATGGACAATCACTATTTATTTTCTTAGACAGTGTGCCTGAACAACACCGTTATACCTAACAATTTAGATTGGCAAATGTGGCCTCCTGATTCCTCACTGTTAGGGCATGTTCACACTTTGCAGATTTTGCTGTGGATTTTTCCGCAGCGGATTTGGAAAAACCGCAGTGCAAAACCGCTGCGGTTTTCACTGCGGATTTTCCTGCGGTTTCTTCTGCGGATTCCTCTGCGGGTTTTCAACAGCACTTTCCTATTGGTGCATGTTGAAAACCGCTGCGGAATCCGCAGAAAGAAGTGACATGCTCCTTCTTTTTTTCCGCAGCAATTCCGCGTGGTTTTTTCCGGGATTTTCCGCAATGTGGGCACAGCGGTTTTTGTTTTCCATAGGGTAACATTGTACTGTAACCTGAATGGAAAACTGCTGCGGATCCGCAGCGTCAAAAACGCTGCGGATCCGCAGCAAAAACCGCAAAGTGTGAACATAGCCTAAGCGTTTTATCCCGAAAGATTTGGGCCTCCTGGCTGGACCCCTATATTAGACCAATTGATTTTTAAGTGGAAATCTGGCCTTCTGATCCCTCACTGTAACACAGTTTTTGCCCAAAACGATTAGCAAATTGGGTCTCCTGAGACTGAAACACAGTTTTTGCACAATCTAGTTAGATTCAGGAAGATCGATTTCACACAGGACAGGATTCAATCTAGCTACCTGACAAATTCACTTTCAGCAGCAGCAGAATCAGGAGCGACCTCTCTCCACTGTTTCACTGAGAAAATGGTGCCAGCCAAACAAGATATCTGCTTTTTATATGGACAGGGACATGTGACTTTGGCAGCCAATCACAGAAGACCTTGCGTCATGGCATTGTGGATGGTTTCTGCGCCCTGATTGGCTGCCGGAATCTCCACGCACCAAAAAAAAAAAATAGAAAAAAAAAATTACACTCCTCTAACTTAGACACACCTCTTCCCCTTATAAATCTCTTCCCCCTTCCCCCCCCCCCGCTCTTCATACAGCACCAATATCCTATACAAAGTAAAAACTAAAGCATTAGTGGAAACACGATTATTTACCAAACTGTGACCGAATTTTGCCGAATTTTTTAGTAAAAATGCTCGGGAAAGCGAACACATTTCCAAATATGCTACATTCTTGATGAATTTGAGATTGGCGAACGTTTTCCTAAGGCCGTCGTCACACTCGGCGTAAGACAATACGGTCCGTATTTTACGGCCGTAATACGGAGAAATGTTCCCAAAATATTGATCCGTAGGCAGGGTGTGTCAGCGTATTTTGCGCATGGCATCCTCCGTATGTAATCCGTATGGCATCCGTACTGCGAGATTTTCTCGCAGGCTTGCAAAACCGACATCTAATGGATTTATGTGCTCAAATGTTTGGGAAAACATATATACAGTATATATATATATGTCATTGAGACACATATATATATATAGTCTGTATTTATATTTACTACAGCGCGATATCTGTGAAAAGCCGGTAATTCAATTGCCGGCTTTTCATTTCTCCTTCCCAAACCCGACAGTATATGAGACATGATTACATACAGTAAACCATCTCATATCCCCATTTTTTTTGCATATTGCACACTACTAATGTTAGTAGTGTGTATGCAAAATTTGGGCGCTGTAGCTGCTAAAATAAAGGGTTAAATGGCGGAAAAAATTGGCGTGGGCTCCCGCGCAATTTTCTCCGCCAGAGTGGTAAAGCCAGTGACTGAGGGCAGATATTAATAGCCAGGAGAGGGTCCATGGTTATTGGCCCCCCCGTGGCTAAAAACATCTGCCCCCAGCCACCCCAGAAAAGGCACATCTGGAAGATGCGCCTGTTCTGGCACTTGGCCACTCTCTTCCCACTCCCTGTAGCGGTGGGATATGGGGTAATGAAGGGTTAATGCCACCTTGCTATTGTAAGGTGACATTAAGCCAGATTAATAATGGAGAGGTGTCAATTATGTCACCTATCCATTATTAATGCAATTGTATGAAATGGTTAAAAAACACACACACACATGATTTAAAAGTATTTTAATGAAATAAACACAGCGGTTGATTTAATATTTTATTGCTCTCTCAATCCATTTGCAGACCCTCGCTTGGCAAAACAATAAACCCACAATATACATACCTTCTGCTGACCCGTCACGTCCCACGAGGTAATCCATCTGAAGGGGTTAAAATAATTTACAAGCAGGAGCCCTGCAAATGCAGCTGTGCTCGTGCTTGTAATTCCCCGGCGAATGAAGGAAATGTAGGTCATTGACCTACATTTCCTTCAGTCGCGGTGATGCGCCCCTGCTGGATGTTCTCATGAACTGCAGCCTGGGAACTTTTTCCCACGCTCCAGGTCATATGAGGACATCCACCAGGGGGCGCATCACCGCGACTGAAGGAAATGTAGGTCAATGACCTACATTTCCTTCATTCGCCGGGGAATTACAAGCACGAGCACAGCTGCATTTGCAGGGCTCCTGCTTGTAAATTATTTTAACCCCTTCAGATGGATTACCTCGTGGGACGTGATAGGACATCAGAAGGTATGTATATTGTGTGTTTATTGTTTTGCCAAGCGAGGGTCTGCAAATGGATTGAGAGAGCAATAAAATATTAAAACAACCGGTGTGTTTATTTCATTAAAATACTTTTTAATCATGTGTGTGTGTGTGTGTGTTTTTTAACCCTTTCATACAATTGGATTAATAATGGATAGGTGTCATAATTGACGCCTCTCCATTATTAATCTGGCTTAATGTCACCTTACAATAGCAAGGTGACATTAACCCTTCATTAGCCCATATCCCACCGCTACAGTGAGTGGGAAGAGAGTGGCCAAGTGCCAGAATAGGCGCATCTTCCAGATGTGCCTTTTCTGGGGTGGCTGGGGGCAGATGTTTTTAGCCACGGGGGGGCCGATAACCATGGACCCTCTCCTGGCTATTAATATCTGCCCTCAGTCACTGGCTTTACCACTCTGGCGGAGAAAATTGCGCGGGAGCACGCCAATTTTTTCCGCCATTTAACCCTTTATTTTAGCAGCTACAGCGCTGAAATTTTGCACATACACACTACTAACATTAGTAGTGTGGAATATGCAAAAAAAAATGGGGATATGAGATGGTTTACTGTATGTAAACCATGTCTCATTTCATGTCGGGTTTGGGAAGGAGAAATGAAAAGCCGGCAATTGAATTACCGGCTTTTCACAGATATCGCGCTGAATGAAATATAAATACAGAATATACACTCACCGGCCACTTTATTAGGTACACCATGCTAGTAACGGGTTGGACCCCCTTTTGCCTTCAGAACTGCCTCAATTCTTCGTGGCATAGATTCAACAAGGTGCTGGAAGCATTCCTCAGAGATTTTGGTCCATATTGACATGATGGCATCACACAGTTGCCGCAGATTTGTCGGCTGCACATCCCAAAGATGCTCCATACAAGGCAGGATGGATCCATGCTTTCATGTTGTTTACGCCAAATTCTGACCCTACCATCCGAATGTCGCAGCAGAAATCGAGACTCATCAGACCAAGCAACGTTTTTCCAATCTTCTACTGTCCAATTTCGATGAGCTTGTACAAATTGTAGCCTCAGTTTCCTGTTCTTAGCTGAAAGGAGTGGTACCCGGTGTGGTCTTCTGCTGCTGTAGCCCATCTGCCTCAAAGTTCGACGCACTGTGCGTTCAGAGATGCTCTTAGGCCTACCTTGGTTGTAACGGGTGGCGATTTGAGTCACTGTTGCCTTTCTATCAGCTCGAACCAGTCTGCCCATTCTCCTCTGACCTCTGGCATCAACAAGGCATTTCCGCCCACAGAACTGCCGCTCACTGGATTTTTTTTCTTTTTCGGACCATTCTCTGTAAACCCTAGAGATGGTTGTGCGTGAAAATCCCAGTAGATCAGCAGTTTCTGAAATACTCAGACCAGCCCTTCTGGCACCAACAACCATGCCACGTTCAAAGGCACTCAAATCACCTTTCTTCCCCATACTGATGCTCGGTTTGAACTGCAGGAGATTGTCTTGACCATGTCTACATGCCTAAATGCACTGAGTTGCCGCCATGTGATTGGCTGATTAGAAATTAAGTGTTAACAAGAAGTTGGACAGGTGTACCTAATAAAGTGGCCGGTGAGTGTATATATATATGTGTCTCAATGACATATATATATATATATATATACTGTATATATGTTTTACCGAACATTTGAGCACATAAATCCATTAGATGTCGGTTTTGCAAGCCTGCGAGAAAATCTCGCAGTACGGATGCCATACGGATTACATACGGAGGATGCCATGCGCAAAATACGCTGACACACCCTGCCTACGGATCACTATTTTGGGAACATTTCTCCGTATTACGGCCGTATTACGGCTGTAAAATACGGACCGTATTGTCTTACGCCGAGTGTGACGCCGGCCTAATAGTAAGTGCAGCTGTTGGGTAGAATACACGATAAGTAGTGTAATGTATTTACAGCTGGCTCAACATCATACATACATTTATATTCAGTTTTTTATATGAATATTACACTTGTTTCTGAGGTTTTACATATTTTTTATTTACTGACTTGTGATTTTTCTCTATTAAACATTTTTTTTTCGGAAATGTAATTTTTCAAGAAAAGAAACCTTTTTTAAAATCTTATGACATCTGATGTTTGATAATATGCTGCTGAGCAACAAATCCTCAAATGGCCCAATTATAATAAGAAAGGTCAAGTATTTGTCAAGTTCCCCTGAAATGTCTAGTAAAGAGGTGAAAGACGTTCAGATTATTATTGTGAATCCGTCACATGGCTCAATAACAAAGATACACGATGTAACAATAAACTGCTGAAGAAAGATGATTGCGGATCAAGATGTTTCTATATGAAGATTCGGATCATGTTTTAATAATTCACTTTACTTTTTTCATATTAAATCTAAGTTTTATCTTCATTCAGCACATTAACTTATTTCTATTACCCATTCCTTCCATTTCTGAGCCCCAAGAATAAGATCAAATTCATACATCCTTGATATAATAAAGGGGTTTTCTTATAAACATAAATAGGTAAAATCAAAAAACAGCTTTTTAAGTTAGCTCCATTATTAAGAGCTGAGGTATTTTTAATTCTGTGCAAAAAAAAAATTGGATCCCAAATGGAATATCTGTATGGCATCTTATATTTACAGATCTTATGCCATTATTAACATAGGAAATTGTATTTGATCATGTACATGTTAATCTGTTGATGTATAAATATGTGTCGGGTGTCCTGGGACCAGGGGCTTCATCCCTGTCACTAACGCTATGGGCGCCCTAACTCACCCTGTTCCACGGACTACTTCTGATGGTGAAGATGCCGGGGCCACGTACCTTGCCTTAGTTGCTGAATCCACCCTCAGTTTGTGCCCTTCCCCCACCCAGGGAAGAGGGGAGTAATAGTGTACTGTATTACCAACCAGACTAACAAGGTAATGCAAATAAGGATAAAGGAAAATACCAAACAAACAAATTTACTCACATAAACAGCAGTAAACACCGGGGAGTGAAGGATTGGGAAAGACCAAAGTAAGAGAAGGAGGGGAATTAACACACACTCAAAACCTAGCAACAGTCACATATAAACCCACCAAATGCCTTTTCAAACAACCACAAACCACCATATCCTAACCATGTAGCATAAGATAGCTCTGGCAATGAGTGCTAGCCAGGGCCCAGATTATATAGGAGACAGGAGTGGCTAACAGTGAACAGCTGAGAGCCCGAATGCAGGAAAGCTTCCAGGAGCTCTCAACAGAGCAGATTAACCTCTGCACTGCTGAAAAAAAATTACACTGTTTAATATGAAGGTGAAGTGCTTCTAATCAGTGCAGGAGTAGGAGAAATCAGACCCTGTAGTCTTCTGGCTTCTCTCTGGGGCGGTAAGCCCGTGACAATATGGATGTTGCCAGAGAAGAAAAACAGCCGCACTCAAGGAGTGTTTGTATTTGCAAAAAGGGTCTATGTTTATTACACGTACAAAAATCACCACAAAACATCAAAGAAAGTGTAGGCAATGTTGCGCTGACATAAAACGCATGAAAATATGGATGAAAATTCTGGTTGAAAATGTGACAATTTTTCATACGCACGTCTGACCTTGGCCTAATTGTGATCTTGGCTATGGGTCCATCTTTCTTTTACTTAAACTGCTGCTTAAAAGTCAGGTGCTCTGAAGGTTCTAAGACAAATGTACCTGATCCATGGAAATAGCTTCATAATAAAGTCTCGAAAACGTATTTACTTCCACATTTATTGTCCCTTTTCTGCCTAATTGCAATCACACCAAAAGCTGCAATATAAAAAACTAGTATAACAGAATGTCTCTTTTGGTTTACTCACCCAGCTACTAGGCCCACCCCTGCTTTCCCTACACTCCACCCCTGCTTATTTCCGCTGCCTCCATCCTGGCCTGTCTTTTATATCCAGAGAAATTTTAAAAATGTTGCTATTTCTATAAAAGTAATTAACATTAGGACTATGATGCTAAGGAATAAGAGGTTTGTCAGACAAGAAAAGCTATGAAAGAGTTAAAATAAAAATTCAATATTGGTTGCCAGCGCATGTCTAATATGTGCTCATGAGGACAGTGCAGTGCATAAGGATAGCACTCTGCCACAGGAAGATAGATGATAGCATTGATGAGCTCCTCCGGCTCATGTAACATATTATCTGACCACTTCAGGTGTAATAGAAAATCAGTTGTGTAGAGTCAGCAGGAAGAGGGACACTGCCTGTATAATGTGGTCAGAGGACATATGAGTGGCTACATGCATATGTATGATATAAAACCTCCACGATATGTGCGGCTGAGCAGACTGCAAATAAGTTCTTACACTAACCAGAAGGTGGCGCTGTGAAGAGCTGAATACATGTGCAGATGCCCAGTATACAGTTACTTTGTGTTCCCCTGACCTTGCAATTGTGTGGTTATTATAAACTGTCAAACTGTAGCTATATATATAGGTATATATATATATATATATATATATATATATATATATATTATATATATATACTCCTGTGTAGCACTTACATCATAGTTGCATAGGTTAGATTTGTGAAAGATAATGATAAATGAAGTTATAGCAAGCAACATTTTTGACACAAACTCTATAGCGGTCACTCACCCATACCAACCCCCAAAGTATCTTTTTTGGATCACAAAAATTTCGAATTTTTTTGGCACCCTTGAAATTGTTCCAGAAATATAGTATTCCTCAAAGAAAATTATTGCAATTATACATGCTTTGTTGTACATGTGTTTATTTCCTTTGTGTGTATTGGGACAACACAAAAAAAAACAAAAAATTGGACATAATTTCACACAAAACCCTAAAAATGGGCGAGACAAAATTGTGGATAAACAAGTTTGTTTCCAACATGTGATACTTGTTCGCATTCACCTGTGGTAAGTAACAGGTGTGGCCAATATGAAAGTCAAACCTGACACCGGATAAAAAAAGGGGAGAAGTGGACTCAGTCTTTGAATTGTGTGTCTGTGTGTGCCTCACTAAGAATGGAGAACTGAAAGAGGAGAAGAGAACTGTCCGAGGACTTGAAAAGCAAACTTGTTGAAAAATATCAACAATCTCAGGGATCCATCTCTAGAGATCTTGATGTTTCTTTGTCCATGGTGAGCAAGGTAATGAAGAAGTTTACAACCCCTAGCAATGTTGTAGCTTATATCCCTGGACAAGGAAGGCAGAGAAAAATTGATGAAAGGTTGCAACACAGGATGGTCCGGATGGTGGATAAGCCCCAATCAAGTTCCAAAGAAATCCAAGCTGTCCTGCAAGCTCAGGAAACAACAGTGCCAGTGCAAACTATCTGTCGACATTTGAATGAAATGAAACACTGTGGCAGGAGATCCGGGAGGACCCCACTGCTGACATAGAGATATAAAAAGCTGGGCTGCAGTTTGCTAAAATGTATGTGAGTAAGCCAAAATCCTTCTGGAAAAGTAACTTTTGGACAGATGAGAGCAAGATAGAGTTTTTTTGTCAAGCATATCAATCTAGTGTTTACAGAAAATGGAATGAAGCCTAGGAAGAAAAGAACACAATGCCTACAGTCAGATTTGGTGGAAGTTCAAAGATGTTCTGAGGTTGTTTTGCTGCCTCTGACACTGAGCACCATGACTGTGAGTAAGGTATCATGAAATCTGAAGTTCACCACAGGATTTTGTGTGGCAATGTAGTGACCAGTGTCAGAAAGCTGTGTTTGCATCCTAGGTCATGCGTCTTCCAGCAGGATAATAACCTCAAACATACTCCAAGAAGCCCCCAGAAATGGATGGAAACAAAGCGCTGGAGAGTTCTGAAGTGGCAGAAATGAGTCCGGATCTAAATCTCATTGATCACCTGTGGAGAGATCTTATAATTGTTGTTGGGAGAAGACCCCTTCACGTATGAGAGACCTGGAGCAGTTTGTAAGAAGAGTCGTCCAAAATTCCAGTTCGGAGGTGCAAGAAGCTTGTGGATGGTTATAGGAAGCGATTGATTGCATGTATTTATTCCGAAGGGCATGCAACCAAATATTAAGTTGAGGGTGCCAATTTTGTCATGACTTTATAAATCCTGACCACACTTCTAAATAAATACAGCCCACAGACTCAAATCCAGAACCCCAGATAAATACAGACATCATACCAGACCACTAGATGTTTACAAATCCTCAGGCTCGACAGCACCAGATACCACAATTATTATAGACTATAGACCGGACCATTAGAACTTTGCAGAATCAAAACCAGACTGATAAATACAGACACAGGTCACAACGTCTGAACTAATACAGACACCATACCAACCTCTGTATAAATACCAACCTCAGAAGTGGAAATAAACACAGACCTCCTTAAATGAATATAGACCAAAATATCAGCCCCAAAATAAATATAGACCCCGAGCTCAAAATCAATACTGACTCCAGAGCAGATCACTAAATTAATACAAGATTCCAGACATTATCCTAAGAGAAAGCACAGACCCCTAAAGAAGCACAAATTAATCTCCCCAGACATTTAAAAGTGAATAATAACTTTCTATATCAAAATGTAGTTTATTATTCTATGCAAAGCAATTTTATATTACATGATAAAGTGACAGTTAAGCATCACTAGGGAGAAACTCACTATACAAAGATATATGATACATGATAATATCCTGTCTGCAGCCACCACTAGGGGGAGCTCCCTGTATACAGAGATACATGATAAGATCCTGTCTGCAGCCACCACTCGGGGGAGCTCCCTGTATACAGAGATACATGATAAGATCCTGTCTGCAGCCACCACTAGGGGGAGCTCCCTGTATACAGAGATACATGATAAGATTCTGTCTGCAGCCACCACTAGGGGGAGCTCCCTGTATACAGAGATACATGATAAGATCCTGTCTGCAGTCACCACTAGGGGGAGCTCCCTGCATACAGAGATACATGATAAGATCCTGTCTGCAGCCACAACTAGGGGGAGCTCCCTGTATACAGAGATACATGATAAGATCCTGTCTGCAGTCACCACTAGGGGGAGCTCCCTGCATACAGAGATACATGATAAGATTCTATCTGCAGCCACCACTAGGGGGAGCTCCCTGCATACAGAGATACATGATAAGATTCTACCTGCAGCCACCACTAGGGGGAGCTCCCTGTATACAGAGATACATGATAAGATCCTGTCTGCAGCCACAACTAGGGGGAGCTCCCTGTATACAGAGATACATGATAAGATTCTATCTGCAGCCACCACTAGGGGGAGCTCCCTGTATACAGAGATACATGATAAGATCCTGTCTGCAGTCACCACTAGGGGGAGCTCCCTGTATACAGAGATACATGATAAGATCCTGTCTGCAGTTACCACTAGGGGGAGCTCCCTGTATTCAGAGTCACATGATAAGATTCTATCTGCAGTCACCACTAGGAGGAGCTCCCTGTATACAGAGATACATGATAAGGTTCTGTCTGCAGCCACCACTAGGGGGAGTTCCCTGTATACAGAGATACATGATAAGATCCTGTCTGCAGTCACCACTAGGGGGAGCTCCCTATATACAGAGATACATGATAAGATCCTGTCTGCAGTCACCACTAGGGGGAGCTCCCTGTATACAGAGATACATGATAAGGTTCTGTCTGCAGCCACCACTAGGGGGAGTTCCCTGTATACAGAGATACATGATAAGATCCTGTCTGCAGTCACCACTAGGGGGAGCTCCCTATATACAGAGATACATGATAAGATCCTGTGTGCAGTCACCACTAGGGGGAGCTCCATGTATACAGAGATACATGATAAGGTTCTGTCTGCAGCCACCACTAGGGGGAGCTCCCTGTATACAGAGATACATGATAAGATTCTGTCTGCAGTCTCTACTAGGGGGAGCTCCCTGTATACAGAGATACATGATAAGATCCTGTCTGCAGTCACCACTAGGGGGAGCTCCCTGTATACAGAGATACATGATAAGATCCTGTCTGCAGCCACCACTAGGGGGAGCTCCCTGTATAAAGAGATGCATGATAAGATTCTGCCTGCAGCCACCACTAGGGGGAGCTCCCTGTATACAGAGATACATGATAAGATTCCGTCTGCAGTCACCACTAGGGTGAGCTCCCTGTATACAGAGATACATGATAAGATCCTGTCTGCAGCCACAACTAGGGGGAGCTCCCTGTATACAGAGATACATGATAAGATCCTGTCTGCAGTCACCACTAGGGGGAGCTCCCTGTATACAGAGATACATGATAAGATTCTATCTGCAGCCACCACTAGGGGGAGCTCCCTGCATACAGAGATACATGATAAGATCCTGTCTGCAGTTACCACTAGGGGGAGCTCCCTGTATTCAGAGTCACATGATAAGATTCTATCTGCAGTCACCACTAGGGGGAGCTCCCTGTATACAGAGATACATGATAAGATCCTGTCTGCAGTCACCACTAGGGGGAGCTCCCTGTATACAGAGATACATGATAAGATCCTGTCTGCAGTTACCACTAGGGGGAGCTCCCTGTATTCAGAGTCACATGATAAGATTCTATCTGCAGTCACCACTAGGGGGAGCTCCCTGTATACAGAGATACATGATAAGGTTCTGTCTGCAGCCACCACTAGGGGGAGTTCCCTGTATACAGAGATACATGATAAGATCCTGTCTGCAGTCACCACTAGGGGGAGCTCCCTATATACAGAGATACATGATAAGATCCTGTCTGCAGTCACCACTAGGGGGAGCTCCCTGTATACAGAGATACATGATAAGGTTCTGTCTGCAGCCACCACTAGGGGGAGTTCCCTGTATACAGAGATACATGATAAGATCCTGTCTGCAGTCACCACTAGGGGGAGCTCCCTATATACAGAGATACATGATAAGATCCTGTCTGCAGTCACCACTAGGGGGCGCTCCATGTATACAGAGATACATGATAAGGTTCTGTCTGCAGCCACCACTAGGGGGAGCTCCCTGTATACAGAGATACATGATAAGATTCTGTCTGCAGTCTCCACTAGGGGGAGCTCCCTGTATACAGAGATACATGATAAGATTCTATCTGCAGTCTCCACTAGGGGGAGCTCCCTGTATACAGAGATACATGATAAGATCCTGTCTGCAGTCACCACTAGGGGGAGCTCCCTGTATACAGAGATACATGATAAGATCCTGTCTGCAGCCACCACTAGGGGGAGCTCCCTGTATACAGAGATGCATGATAAGATCCTGTCTGCAGTCACCACTAGGGTGAGCTCCCTGTATACAGAGATACATGATAAGATCCTGTCTGCAGTCACCACTAGGGGGTGCTCCCTGTGTACAGAGATACATGATAACATCCTGCCCGCAGCCACCACTAGGGGGAGCTCTCTGTATACAGAGATAAGTGATAAGATCCTGTCTGCAGCCACCACTAGGGGGAGCTCCCTGTATACAGAGATACATGTTAATATCCTGTCTGCAGCCACCACTAGGGGGAGCTCCCTGTATACAGAGATACATGTTAATATCCTGTCTGCAGCCACCACTAGGGGGAGCTCTCTGTATACAGAGATATATGATAAGATCCTGTCTGCAGTCACCACTAGGGGGTGCTCCCTGTATACAGAGATACGTGATAAGATCCTGCCCGCAGCCACCACTAGGGGGAGCTCCCTGTATACAGAGATACATAAGATTCTGTCTGCAGTCACCACTAGGGGGAGCTCCCTGTATACAGAGATGCATGATAAGATTCTGCCTGCAGCCACCACTAGGGGGTGCTCCCTGTGTACAGAGATACATGATAAGATCCTGCCCGCAGCCACCACTAGGGGGAGCTCCCTGTATACAGAGATACATAAGATTCTGTCTGCAGCCACCACTAGGGGGAGCTCCCTGTATACAGAGATACATGATAAGATCCTGTCTGCAGCCACCACTAGGGGGAGCTCTCTGTATACAGAGATAAGTGATAAGATCCTGTCTGCAGCCACCACTAGGGGGAGCTCCCTGTATACAGAGATGCATGTTAATATCCTGTCTGCAGCCACCACTAGGGGGAGCTCCCTGTATACAGAGATACACGATAAGATCCTGTCTGCAGCCACCACTAGGGGGAGCTCCCTGTATGCAGAGATACATGATAAGATCCTGTCTGCAGTCACCACTAGGGGTGCTCCCTGTATACAGTGATACGTGATAAGATCCTGCCCGCAGCCACCACTAGGGGGAGCTCCCTGTATATAGAGATACATGATAAGATCCTGTCTGCAGCCACCACTTGGGGGAGCTCCCTGTATACAGAGATACATAAGATTCTGTCTGCAGTCACCACTAGGGGGAGCTCCCTGTATACAGAGATACATGATAAGATCCTGTCTGCAGCCACCACTAGGGGGAGCTCCCTGTATACAGAGATACATAAGATTCTGTCTGCAGTCACCACTAGGGGGAGCTCCCTGTATACAGAGATGCATGATAAGATTCTGCCTGCAGCCACCACTAGGGGGAGCTCCCTGTATACAGAGATACATGATAAGATTCCGTCTGCAGTCCCCACTAGGGTGAGCTCCCTGTATACAGAGATACATGATAAGATCCTGTCTGCAGTCACCACTAGGGGGTGCTCCCTGTGTACAGAGATACATGATAAGATCCTGCCCGCAGCCACCACTAGGGGGAGCTCCCTGTATACAGAGATACATAAGATTCTGTCTGCAGCCACCACTAGGGGGAGCTCCCTGTATACAGAGATACATGATAAGATCCTGTCTGCAGCCACCACTAGGGGGAGCTCTCTGTATACAGAGATAAGTGATAAGATCCTGCCTGCAGCCACCACTAGGGGGAGCTCCCTGTATACAGAGATACATGTTAATATCCTGTCTGCAGCCACCACTAGGGGGAGCTCCCTGTATACAGAGATACATGATAAGATCCTATCTGCAGCCACCACTAGGGGGAGCTCCCTGTATGCAGAGATACATGATAAGATCCTGTCTGCAGTCACCACTAGGGGGTGCTCCCTGTATACAGAGATACGTGATAAGATCCTGCCCGCAGCCACCACTAGGGGGAGCTCCCTGTATATAGAGATACATGATAAGATCCTGTCTGCAGCCACCACTAGGGGGAGCTCCCTGTATACAGAGATACATAAGATTCTGTCTGCAGTCACCACTAGGGGGAGCTCCCTGTATACAGAGATACATGATAAGATCCTGTCTGCAGTCACCACTAGGGGGAGCTCCCTGTATACAGAGATACATGATAAGATTCCGTCTGCAGTCACCACTAGGGGGAGCTCTCTGTATACAGAGATACATGATAAGATCCTGCCCGCAGCCACCACTAGGGGGAGCTCCCTCTATACAGAGATACATAAGATCCTGTCTGCAGCCACCACTAGGGGGAGCTCCCTGTATACAGAGATACATGATAAGATGCAGTCTGAAGCCACCACTAGGGGGAGCTCTCTGTATACAGAGATACATGATAAGATCCTGTCTGCAGCCACCACTAGGGGGAGCTCCCTGTATACAGAGATACATGATAAGGTCCTTTCTGCAGTCACCACTAGGGGGAGCTCCCTGTATACAGAGATACATGATAAGATTCCGTCTGCAGTCACCACTTTGGGGAGCTCCCTGTATACAGAGATACATGATAAGATCCTGCCCGCAGCCACCACTAGGGGGAGCTCCCTGTATACAGAGATACATAAGATCCTGTCTGCAGCCACCACTAGGGGGAGCTCCCTGTATACAGAGATACATGATAAGATCCTGCCCGCAGCCACCACTAGGGGGAGCTCCCTGTATACAGAGATACATAAGATCCTGCCCGCAGCCACCACTAGGGGGAGCTCCCTGTATACAGAGATACATAAGATCCTGTCTGCAGTCACCACTAGGGGGAGCTCCCTGTATACAGAGATACATGTTAATATCCTGTCTGCAGCCACCACTAGGGGGAGCTCCCTGTATACAGAGATACATGATAAGATCCTATCTGCAGCAACCACTAGGGGGAGCTCCCTGTATGCAGAGATACATGATAAGATCCTGTCTGCAGTCACCACTAGGGGGTGCTCCCTGTATACAGAGATACGTGATAAGATCCTGCCCGCAGCCACCACTAGGGGGAGCTCCCTGTATATAGAGATACATGATAAGATCCTGTCTGCAGCCACCACTAGGGGGAGCTCCCTGTATACAGAGATACATAAGATTCTGTCTGCAGTCACCACTAGGGGGAGCTCCCTGTATACAGAGATACATGATAAGATCCTGTCTGCAGTCACCACTAGGGGGAGCTCCCTGTATACAGAGATACATGATAAGATTCCGTCTGCAGTCACCACTAGGGGGAGCTCTCTGTATACAGAGATACATGATAAGATCCTGCCCGCAGCCACCACTAGGGGGAGCTCCCTCTATACAGAGATACATAAGATCCTGTCTGCAGCCACCACTAGGGGGAGCTCCCTGTATACAGAGATACATGATAAGATGCAGTCTGAAGCCACCACTAGGGGGAGCTCTCTGTATACAGAGATACATGATAAGATCCTGTCTGCAGCCACCACTAGGGGGAGCTCCCTGTATACAGAGATACATGATAAGGTCCTTTCTGCAGTCACCACTAGGGGGAGCTCCCTGTATACAGAGATACATGATAAGATTCCGTCTGCAGTCACCACTTTGGGGAGCTCCCTGTATACAGAGATACATGATAAGATCCTGCCCGCAGCCACCACTAGGGGGAGCTCCCTGTATACAGAGATACATAAGATCCTGTCTGCAGTCACCACTAGGGGGAGCTCCCTGTATACAGAGATACATGATAAGATCCTGCCCGCAGCCACCACTAGGGGGAATTCTGGAGCTGACTTTTTGCTGTGTTACTAGTGAATAAGCTGTATAAATAGCAGAATTTTTCCTATCGATTGCTATATTTTCATTCTAAAGGTACCGTCACACTAGGCGATATCGCCAGCGATCCGTGACGTTGCAGCGTCCTGCATAGCGATATCGCTATGTTTGGCACGCAGCAGCGATCTGGATCCTGCTGGGATATCGCTGGTTGCAGGGAGAGTGGACGAACTTTCTTTCGTCGCAACTCTCCCGCTGACACCGCTGGATCGCCGTGTGTGACGCCGATCCAGCGATGTCTTCACTGGTATCCATGGTAAACATCGGGTTACTAAGCGCAGGGCCGCGCTTAGTAACCCGATATTTACCATGGATACCATGGTAAAAGTAAAAAAAAAAACACTACATACTCACCGTCTGTTGTCCGTCACGTCCCCTGGAGCTTGCCGTACTGACTGTCTCAGCGCCGTCCGGCCGTAAAGCAGAGCCCAGCGGTGAACCTGCAGTAACAGGGGTTCACCGCTGGGCACCGCTGTTACGGCCGGCTGGCGCTGAGACACAGTCAGTGCGGCAAGCGCCGAGGGACATGAAGGACGACAGAAGGTGCGTATGTAGTGGTTTGTTTTTTTTTACATGGGGACTTCGGCATCGCTGAAGACAGTTTCAGCGATGCCGAAGTCGCTTGGTCGCTGGAGAGAGCGGTCTGTGTGACAGCTCCCCAGCGACCACACAGCAACTTACCAGCGATCACGTCGCTGGTCGCGATCGCTGGTAAGTTGCTTAGTGTAACGGCACCTTAACAATATACATATCTTGGCTGGAATGACCTATTCATTGTTTACTGTTTGCAGCTACATGATGATTTTGGTATATCTGCTGCTGATCTCCTGGTCTTTTGTTTGCACTGACGCCTCTGTGTAAATAATATCGGATTGATGTTGTATTCTGCATGTGTGATTTAGGGCAGACCGCCGGAAGAGGCAATGATTTCCCCCTCCACCAATTCTTTTTTTGTCTTTTAAGGTTGTTGATCAGTGTATTATATTGGTGCAGCCCTTCAGTGCTGTGTCACCCTCATACAAATGTGTCTCCGGCTGCCGCGCCGAGTGACTTATATCCGAAGCAGCCTTATTACTACAGACTATTAGGCTATTTGTTCTCTGCTCCCGTGCTGCCGTATTGATTTGTGCAAGGTGATCTTTGCTATTTGATTTTCGCTCTGGAGAAGCTTTTCATACTTTGTATCAGGCGGATAAGGAGTCGTCCTCCTTGAGATGTCACTCACTTCTCCGCACTGACTGTGCATGTGAAATGATCTCATATTATGTCAGCTCCTATCTGCTGAGACCTTCTGGGCAATTACCGGCCCGCTTTACTGAAGTTACACAACATTTTATTCCTATGTTAAATGCCTTTAGTGTACAGAATCTGCCAGACTCAGGGGTCTTCAGGAGTTTGGGGCCTGACCGCCCTAGTGAGACATGGGGTCATATATCCACATTAAAACTGGATGAAGGGTTTAGGAGTTTCAGCTTTTTAACATGTGCCACCCTGTTTTTAAAGGGACCAAAAGTAATTGGACAATTGACTCCAAGGCTCTTTCATGAACAGGTGTGGGCAATCCCTTCGTTATGTCATTCTCAATTAAGCAGATAAAAGGCCTGGAGTTGATTTGAGGTGTGGTGCTGCATTTGGAAGGTTTTGCTGTGAAGTAAACATGCGGTAAAGGAGCTCTCCATGCAGGTGAAACAAGCCATCCTTAAGCTGCGAAAACAGAAAAAACCCATCCGAGAAATTGCTACAATATTAGGAGCGGCAAAATATACAGTTTGGTGCATCCTGAGAAAGAAAGAAAGCACTGGTGAACTCATCAATGCAAAAAGACCTGGGCGCCCACGGAAGACAACAGTGGTGGATGATCGCAGAATAATCTCCATGGTGAAGAGAAATCCATTCACAACAGCCAACCAAGTGACCAACACTCTCCAGGAGGTCGGCGTATCAATATCCAAATCTACCATAAAGAGAAGACTGCATGAAAGTAACTACAGAGGGTTCACTGCACGGTGCAAGCCACTCATAAGCATCAAGAAGAAAAAGGCTGAAAACATCTAAAAAAGCCAGCACAGTTCTGGAAGAACATTCTATGGACAGATGAAACCAAGATCAACCTCTACCAGAATGATGGAAAGAGAAAAGTATGGTGAAGGCGTGGTACAACTCATGATCCAAAGCATACCACATCATCTGTAAAACACGGCGGAGGCAGTGTGATGGCTTGGGCATGCATGGCTGCCAGTGGCACTGGGTCACTAGTGTTTATGGATGATGTGACACAGGAATGAATTCTGAGGTCTTCAGAGCCGCCATACTGTGTGCTCAGATCCAGCCAAATGCAGCCAAACTGATTGGTCGTCGTTTCATACTTCAGATGGACAATGACAGAGGCGTAGCTAGGGTTTCAACTTAGGGGGGGCGAAACATCTGAGTGGGCCCCTAACCAGCTAACCCTGATTATTGCTACGGTTGTGCACTCTTATTGTGAATATAGGGGAACCTCAGAATATGACCCTACTGTTATTGAAAATAAATCTATATACAAAAACGAACATTGACTTTACCGCCATATTGGACCATATGCACAATAATAATGTCCCCCAAGTTCCCCCATGTACTGCTCCATTATACACAGTATGGTGAGCTTAAAGCTTCCCTATACACAGTCTAAGGCCCCCACAGCTCCCCTATACACATTATGATGATTCTATAACTCCCCTATACACCATATGATGTTCCCACTGCTCCCCTATTTACACAGTATGATGTTCCCACTGCTCCCCTATAGATAATATGAGCCCAATGCTCCCCTATACACAGTATAATGCTGACAGAACTCCACTATAGAAAGTATAATGCCCCCCAGAGCTCCCCTATATACAGTGTAATGGGCCAACAGCTCCCATATGCACAATATGCCATCACAGTTTCCTATACACAGTATGATGGGCCCGCAGCTCCCTTATACACAGTATGATGGGCCCGCAGCTCCCATATACATAGTATGATGGGCCCGCAGCTCCCTTATACACAGTATGATGGGGCCACAGCTTCCTTATACACAGTATGATGTCCCCCACAGTTCCCTATACACAGTATGATGGGCCTGCAGCTCCCTTATACACAGTATGATGGGCCCGCAGCTCCCATATACATAGTATGATGGGCCCGCAGCTCCCTTATACACAGTATGATGGGGCCACAGCTTCCTTATACACAGTATGATCGGCCCGCAGCTTCCTTATACACAGTATGATGGGCCCGCAGCTCCCTTATACACAGTATGATGGGCCAGCAGCTCCCTTATACACAGTATGATGGGCCAGCAGCTCCCTTATACACAATATGATGGGGCCACAGCTTCCTTATACCCAGTATGATGGGCCCGCAGCTTCCTTATACACAGTATGATGGGGCCACAGCTTCTTTATACACAGTATGATGGGCCCACAGCTTCCTTATACACAGTATGATGGACCCGCAGCTCCCTTATACACAGTATGATGGGGCCACAGCTTCCTTATACACAGTATGATGGGCCCGCAGCTTCCTTATACACAGTGTGATGGGGCCACAGCTTCCTTATACACAGTATGATGGGCCCGCAGCTCCCTTATACACAGTATGATGGGGCCACAGCTTCCTTATACACAGTATGATGGGCCCGCAGCTTCCTTATACACAGTGTGATTGGCCCTCAGCTCCCTTATACACAGTGTGATGGGCCAGCAGCTCCCTTATACACAGTATGATGGGCCCGCAGCTCCCTTATACATTGTATACGGGAGCTGCGGGTCCATCATACTGTGTATACGGGAGCTGCGGGCCAATCATACTCAGTATGATGGACCCCACAGCTCCCGTATACACAGTATGATGGGCCTGCAGCTCCCTTATACACAGTATGATGGGCCCGCAGCTTCCTTATACACAGTGTGATGGGGCCACAGCTTCCTTATACACAGTATGATGGGCCCGCAGCTCCCTTATACACAGTATGATGGGGCCACAGCTTCCTTATACGCAGTATGATGGGCCCGCAGCTTCCTTATACACAGTGTGATTGGCCCTCAGCTCCCTTATACACAGTGTGATGGGCCAGCAGCTCCCTTATACACAGTATGATGGGCCCGCAGCTCCCTTATACATTGTATACGGGAGCTGCGGGTCCATTATACTGTGTATACGGGAGCTGCGGGCCAATCATACTCAGTATGATGGACCCCACAGCTCCCGTATACACAGTATGATGGGCCTGCAGCTCCCTTATACACAGTATGATGGGCCCGCAGCTCCCGTATACACAGTATGATGGACTCACAGCTCCCTTATACACAGTATGATGGACTCACAGCTCCCTGTCATGATTTGGATACCCTGGTCATTTACTCATCCTCCGGCGTATTCACTATTTTGTGGGACTGCTGCAGTGTCGCTGCTCAAACTTGTGAGCGCAGCTTCTGACAGGCCAGAAGTGAGAAGCTATGTCACAAGCGCTCAATGTAAGACCATGAGGCTATGTGCACTTGTTGCGGATTCGTGTGCAGATTTACCGCGGATTTCCTGTGTTTTTTGTGCAGATTTCACCTGCGTTTTACCACCTGCGGAATCCTATAGAGGAGCAGGTGTAAAACGCTGCGGAATCCGCAAAAAGAATTGACATGCTGCGGAAAATACAACGCAGCGTTTCTGCACGGTATTTTCCGCACCATGTGCACTGCGGATTTCGTTTTCCATAGGTTTACATGGTACTTGTACACCAGATGGTAAACTGCTGCGAATCCGCAGCGGCTAATCCGCAATGTGTGCACATACCCTGAGAGTGAGAAAAAGGCCAGAACGAGGCTGCCACAGACTTACATTGATTAGTGACCTCTGCGCTGCTCCATGAAACACTGGAGCCGTGGACAGGCCACAAACTGCAGGAGACAGAGCCGAGCGGAGACTTAGGGTATGTGCACACGCTGCGGATCCGCAGCAGTTTCCCATGTGTTTACATTACAATGCAAACCTATGGGAAATGAAATCCGCAGTGCACATGCTGCGGAAAAAAACGTGCGGAAGCGCAGCGGTTTACATTCCGCAGCATGTCAATTCTTTGTGTGGATTCTACTGCGGGTTTACACCTGCTCCAATAGAAAACTGCAGGTGTAAACCCGCAGCGCAATCCGCAATAGAAACCGCGATAAATCTGCAGGAAAAACCGCAGTGGTTTTGCCCTGCGGATTTATCAAATCCGCTGCGGAAAAATCCGCAGTCCTCCACAATACGTGTGCACATACCCTAAAACAGATGAAAACGCCAGAAGGTGAGTATCAGACAGGGGGCAGGGGACGTGGATTTTCAGCACCGGTCCAGCAATGAAATAAAAAATAATGCTGGAGTGGTGCTGTAAATGTGATGCAGCTCTTGGTTACTGTATGCCGGCTCCTTATACTAATATTCATAAAAGACCCAGGCAGTACGTATCAAAAGCCCCCTAACCCCCCCCCCCCCCATCTCCAGCCTCCCCAGACAGCAAATATTACGTGATGGAGTACATATAATATCATAACTAAGCATTATAATATTCAGCCCCCAGTGACCTGTCCCACTCCCCCACTTCAATACCCCCATCAACTCCATCATCTCACATCCACCCCCTGAGTGCCCTGTCCCACTTCACCCACCTTCTGCCCTCACAACACCCAAATGGTCTTACATTCACCCCCCAGTGTCCTGTCTCCCCTCCCCCACAATACCCCCATGGTCTCACATTCACCCCCCCAGTACCCTGTCCCCCTCACTCACTTTCAGCCCCCATAATACCCCAATGGTCTCACAGTGACATACCTGAATTTAAGAAACCTAACAAGTTCCATCCAACGGCACTTACCGATAAAGTTTGCAGGCAGGACCAGGAAGTGTCTAGGTGAAATAAAAGATGTGGGCACTAGGACCCAGCGTGCCTGAGCCAATCCCAGCGTGCACAGAGTGAAGAAAAACTACAGCCAGGGAAAAGCTTAATGATCAGGTCAGAGGCGAAACCATTCACTGCAGGAGGGAGACTGCAGCCGGCCACTGTGCAAATAGCGTGCACGGGAGCAGACATTATACTGCTCTGCTCCTCTGCGGTGTTCTGCCTCCCAACAGAAGTGGCCCTGGCTCCCAGTGGGCCCCTTCATGTGACAGGGCCCGGGGCGACGGCCCCCTCTGCCCCCCCAGTAGCTACGCTACTGGACAATGACCCAAAACATAAAGCCAAAGCAACCCAGGAGTTTATTAAAGCAAAGAAGTGGAATATTCCTGAATGGCCAAGTCAGTCCCCTGATCTCAGCCCAACTGAGCAGCATTTCACTTGTTATAGACTAAACTTCAGACAGAAAGGCCCACAAACAAACAGCAACTGAAAACCACCGCAGTGAAGGCCTGGGGAGCATCAAAAAGGAGGAAACACAGCGTCTGGTGGTTTGTTACTTTTGTGTCCAGTCTGGACCATCCTCTGTGTGTTACATACCCTGCACTCCAGATTGATACATTCTTGTTTCATACTACAGTGAGAGCTGATACATTCAGATCATACTTGATGCCAATGACTGGATACAATTGTAACGAGCCCTCAGCTGTGAGAATTTTACAGGTTAGAAATAGAAATAACATTGTCATTCACTTACATCAAGCAATTGTAACGTGAAAAATATTAGGCATTAGCAGAGTGTTGTGGTCCACAGCACACACAGATCTTTATATCATTTTTGCAGCCACAGAAGTCCTAAATCCTGAAATACAGTGATCAAGGGCCTGTATTATATATATACCCCCCCCCCACACACATACATGTATATATTACATAGTCTCCCTTATTATGTATATTGCCATCCCTTATTACACAGTGCCCTCTCTGGCTATGTACAGCACCGTCCCTTTCATATCGGATTATATAGAACACTGTCTTTATTACATAAAGTCCTCTCTTGTTAGATATATAATGCAATGATGGAGCATGGGAAAGCTTCTTTTCTAATAGAGGAGCTGATGGACTGGTCGTCTGGTCATCGGCTCCTCCATCAGCAGTCATTTTATATCTAACAAGAGAGAGGACTATGTAATGAAAGAGGGCACTGTCAATAACAAGAATAAACTAAGTAAGACACAGCACTGTACATAACAGCAGAGGAAGCTATTTAATAAAGGACATCACCATATATAACTAGAGAGGATGGTATGTAATAAGGGACCATGTTATATATAATAAAAGAGGAAACTGTAACTAAGGATGGTGTTATACACAAGTGAGTATACAATATACTAAGGGATTCTGCTATATATAATAAGTGAGTACACTATATACTAAGGGACTGTGCTATACATAATAAGAGAATACACTATATACTAAGGGAATGTGCCAGACATAATAAATGAGTACAATATATACTAAGGGACTGTGCTAGACACAAGAGAGTACACTATATACTAAGGGACTGTGCTAGACATAATAAGAGAGTACACTATATACTAAGGGAATGTGCTATACATAATATGGTTACCTTTTATTGTCTTCCTCTTCCTCCGCATCCCATCATTGTCTTCTTCCCCACCTCCATCATTACCCTCTCCACCACCCCATCATTGCCCTCTCCACCACCATCATCATTGCCTTCTCTACCACATCCATCATTGCCTATTCCCCCACCTCCATTATTGCCCTCTCCACCATCTCCATCATTGCCCTCTCCTCCACCTCTATCCTTGCCATCCCCTATTACCTCCATCATTGTTCACCCCCTCCACCAACATCATTGTTCTCCCCCTGCACCTCCATTATTGTACTCTTCACCACCTCCATCATTGCCTTCTCCCCCACCACCCTCATCATTGCCCTTTCCACCACCTCTATCATTGCTTTCTCCCCAGCCACCCTCATCATTGCCCTTTCCATCAACTCCATCATTGCCTTCTACCCCACCACCTCCATCATTGCCTTCTCACCCACCACCCCCATCATTGCCCTTTCCACTACCTCTATCATTGCTTTCTCCCCCACCACTCCCATCATTGCCCTCTCCATGACATCCATCAAGGCCTTCTCCCCCATACTCCATCATTGCACTTTCCACCACCTCCATCATTGCCTTCTCCCCCACCACTCCCATTATTGCCCTTTCCACCACCTCCATCATTGCCTTCTCCCCCACCACTCCCAATATTGCCTTTTCCACCACCTTTACCACTGCTTTCTCCCCACTACGCCCATCAATGAGCTCTCCATCACCTCCATCATTGCCCTCTCCACCACCTACACACACACACCGCTCACCTCTCCGCACGTTCCCCACAGCATCTTCATTGCCGGCAGCTTTCCATCTAACACAGGCTCGCGTTGAATGCTGACATCGTCCAGCCGCGCGTCTCTGTCAGATAGGAAGTGCAGGCTGGAAGCAGGATGTATTTTGGGAGCTCCGCTCTGTGGCTATTTGCTCCTGTAGGAACTGGGAGCTGCCAGGATTGCTCCCTGTCTGCCGCACATGATGAGGGCAATCTTGCCAGGGGCCCCTCGGGGACGTAGAAGCCATCCAGATTGCCTTCAGTGTTAGCCACCCTGCAGGGGCCACCCGCCACCTCCGGGCAAAGGTGCAACCGCACCTGCTGCACATGTGGTATTTCTGCCCCTGCAAGATGCAGAGGTGGATGGAGACTTATCTGCAGGATCCATAGGACTCTCCAGTTTGGCTGATAGGAGGTACACTTTCTTCCTTCTCGAAGGGGATCTCATTTGCAAACACATTTTTGGCTAAAATTTCCTTGGATAAAATGCAAAAAAAAGGCAAATGAATAAAGATTTAAAATAAAAATAATGAACAAAGCTTAGTACTGTACTTTAGATAAACTAAAGTGATTTTCTGCAGGCAGAGATGATAACACTGGCGGCAGGTAGTGGAGTGACCTTCCCATCCCTCCTCTATGCTGATCCTCACCACAAAAGAAAAGCCATGCAGAAAAAAAGTCGATAGATCGATGGGCGAGAGTCGCCTGACACCGAGGTTAATTGCAGCACAAATTATTTGATTTTCATTGCAAAACTCTTTAGCCACAAAATCTAAATTGAGCAAAACGTCCGTGGGAATGAGGAAAGTCATAAACCAGAGCAGATACCCTGCAGGAAGGCATGGAGGGCTTCCGGGGCCAATACAAAATCAGTACCGGGACCCAAAACTGTCACGGCCATTTATTATGCTGATGTCTTTTTATATACTTGTTCCAGGGAGTAACAACTACATCTGGACACCATAAGGCCCCTGTCACACGTCCTGATATTACCAGTACTGGAAAAACAGTACCAGTGCTATCCGTGTCCGTGTGTTATATATGTGTAGCATACGTGTGACATCCATGTGCTGTCCGTGTGCTGCATCAGTGTGACACGTAGCGGCGCCTGGGAAAAGCAGTACAGTTATGGCTGTTCCCAGGCGATGGGTGCTGAATCCAGCTCTTATCATTGTCGCCTGGTCTCCCTGTGATCAGTGTGATACCAGAGAGCACACTGTATGATGTCCCCCTAAATAGCCTCCATATAGTATAATGCACCTCATAGTCCTCCATATAGTACTGTATACTGCACTACTCATAGGTCTCTTTATAGTATAATGCACTCCCCATAGGCCTCCAGATAGTATCATGCACTCCCCTTAGGCCTCTATATAGTATAATATGTACTCCACATAGGCCTCTATATAGTGTAATGCACTCACCATAGGCCTCCAAATAGTATAATGCACTCCACATAGGCCTCAATATAGCATCATGCACTCCCCGTAGGCCTCTATATAGTATAATGCACTCACCATAGGCCTCCAAATAGTATAATGCACTCCACGTAGGCCTCAATATAGTATCATGCACTCTCCATAGGCCTCCATATAGTATCATGCACTCCCCATAGGCCTCCATATAGTATAATGCACTCCACGTAGGCCTTTATATAGTATTATGCACTCCCCATAGGCCTCCAAGTAGTATAATGCACTCCCCATAGGCCTCCAAATAGTATTATACGCTCCACATAGGCCTCAATATAGCATCATGCACTCTCCATAGGTCTCTGCATAGTATCATACACTCCCCATAGGCCTCCATATTGTATAATTCACTCCCTATAGGCCTCAATATAGTATAATGCACTCCCGATAGTCCTTTATATAGTATAATGCACTCCCGATACTCTTCCATATAGTATAATGCACTCCCCATAGACCTCTATATAGAATAATGTACTCATCATAGGCCTCCATATAGTATAATGCACTCCCCATAGGCCTCCATATTTTATGATGCATTCCCCATAGGCCTCTGTAAAGTCTAATGCAGTCCCCATAAGCCTCCATATTGTATAATGCACTGCCCATAGAACTCCATATAGCATAATGACTCCTCATATGCCTCTATACAGTATAATGCATTCTCCATTAAAAAATACAATATACCCCTCCCCTCCTCATTCCTCCGCCGCTCTGAGAGCCTGCTCATCTCAGCACATCTCTGTCTAGCTTTTGAGTATATTTTGTCTATTTCACTTTGTCAGGCAGTTCCTAATTAAGGCTGGTTTCACATTTGCGGTTGTGTCCGCGGCGTTTTGGATGCATACATCCGCATGCTTCGTGTATTCCTATCTTTAACATTGGGGACACAGGTGTCTGCGATCGGTTGCTGTGAAGAAACCAGATTGTATCTTAATTTCCCAGACAACCATGTTTTTGCAAAACCAAAAGAACTGGCTTTTTATCTGTATATTGGCTTGTGAATTTAAGTGTTTATGTCTGGTGGGTCAAGAGGACAGACTTGCCAACTGATATACTATCTAACATACTGTGTAATAGTGACTGTACATTGAGTGGTTTAAGCTTTGTTTATTGATGTGTGCTTATATGCTAATAGTGCTACTTAATCCCATCACCATTGTTTACCTTATCTTGATGTTGGACTGAAGGCCCCTGGGTAATTCTAAAAATAGCTTACATGCCTTCGGTATAAAAAGACTCAGAGATCACATCCTGGGAGACTGAAGCTGTACAGAGCTATCATCCAGACATTCTGCAAACCACACTACAGACAGGAGAAAGGACTGCAGCCAATTCATCATGGCCCCATCACGAGGGACACTGATCTATGATTCTATAGGAAACAACCTAGGGGTTTTCGGCTCCGGTTGGAAGGACACAGATCTGATCCAGTGACCATCTCTGAACCATGGATATGTTTGGAGAAAGCCAGGGTTGGGACCTGCTGGTCGCCTGGTTCCATGGAGATGGTCAGATAAGCCAAGTGGTGACTCTCGTGTCAACTGGCTTTGGACCTTGTATGGACTCTATGGACAGTTCTTGGTCATCTCCCTATGCTTGTCGTTACCCCTTCTCTGTGCGTGCATCCACAGATGGAGTAGCGACCCGACGAGCTCTGACATCATGTCAACTGGCTTTGGACCTTGTATGGACTCTATGGACAGTTCTTGGTCATCTCCCTATGCTTGTCGTTACCCCTTCTCTGTGCGTTCATCCACAGATGGAATAGCGACCCTGGGAGCTCTGACATAACATCTACCATTATCTCGGCGAGTCAGCGGAAGGATGAGGCCCTGTAATGTGCACCATCTTGGTGTAATTGGTGGGATTGTTCTGTTTGCTATTGTGTGTTGTGGTTCAATAAAGTATTGCCACACTGTTTTACCTTAACCCTGTGTTGTCTGTGTAGTGTATTGCCCACTGGGAGATAGAGCGGGCGTTCAGTGGTATGAGCCGTGGTCCATGCAGTCTTGCTAAAGACAGCCGGGCCAGCGGACGAGAGCACCCACTGACCCCGTTTCTCTACAGTTGCGTTTTGCCGCGTTTGACGACGCACATGTCATTTCGTTGTCTGCGGCTTGGCGCAGTAAATGCTGCATGTTGTAATTTCATAGGCTTCAGTTTTCCGCCTCGAAACGTATGCGGTTGTTAGCGGAAGGAATGCGTCGAAAAAACGCATTACAGTCTATGTGAACGCATGCGTTCGCAAGCACATGCGTTTGTTTGCGTTTGTGAACGCATGCGTTTTACCACAGGAAAACCTGTCTAGACACTGATTAGCCACCGCCCACATACAAACTGATAAAAGGACGGAGTGGGCATTGGCAGGTCACTACTCAGCAGACTGGGAAGCAGAGCAGACGCTTGAAAGAACCTGGGAGGAATCTACACTCTGAACAATGTGAGGATCAAAGCCAATGTGTTTATTTTCTTTTTTCTGTCTCTATATGTCCTAATAATTTCTGTCTTTTTTTTCTTTCTGCATGCATCAGAATGTCTTCTTCTTCTGAGGAGGAGCAACGTCTTGGGCCTGCACAAGGTGGAAATGACATTGAAGTGAGTACTCACCTCTTCAGATTGGTAAGTATTCTCTGTCACATCTACACATTTTGATCTACACATTGACAATTTTTTTATTTTCTTTTTCAGAGCAGTTCCGAGCAGGAGCAGGGTGGACATGGTCGTGTGGCAAGGCGGCGTGTAAGTATACCTGACTGATTGTACTCTGCTTATTGTATCCTGACTTTACTATTCTTCACTGTTCATTTCTTTACTTTGCTCTTTCTTTACCTTTATCTTCTTGTCTCCTTTTTTTTTTCTTGACTTTGAATATTCTTGCCTGTTTTCTGTCTCTGTTGTTTTCTTTCTTTTCCTTATGTTAATGTCTCAAACATTAATGTATTTATTTATTTTCTAGGTTCCAGAACGGGATGAGGACCTCATTGACAATGACATCCTCCTCTCCGCAGCACTCTGACAACGTGACGATCCGGCGGCTATGGAATGAGGTGGCCCAAGCGATGTGGGATGGTTGGGACAATGCCCCAGCTCGGGTCCACAAGGCATTTCGTAAGTATTGCAATGCAGTGTGATGCAGCAGTGACCTTGGCTGGGATCACACAACTGTGTGTTATGAGAGAAACTCCAGAGAGTTTCTCTCATCACACACAGTTGTGTGATCCCTGCCAAAAGCCCATTGTCTAACCATAATTTTTTTTTTCAACAGTGCTCAAAGTCAGATCACGTTGGCGTTCGATGAAGTATCGCTTCAACAAGGACCTTCGTCAAGAGAGCCGGGTTCCTAGTGGTTCTGGAGCAAGTATCTGAAAATATAAATATCCCCGCATGCTGGCATTTTTGAGACCGGTCCTTGCCCAGAGAGCGTAAGTATTTTTTGTGGTGTATTGGGTTGTGTTGTATTGCCTAATCTGTATTTTTCTAATCCACAGGAGTTGGCGCTTTTACTATTGTAAATGTTTGGTACTAATTTGTTTTTTTTTATTTTTAATTTTTCACAGCACATGGAGCAGCACTCTTGACCCTGGTTCTGGAGCGGTCCTTCGTCAAACAGCCATGGATCCGTCCCAGCCATCCAGCAGCGCTGCAGCAAGTGGGCCTGCCACACAGACTGGAGACCAAGAAGCTGGTCCATCAGGTGTTCCCCTGTCCCAGTCCTCTGCCTCTTTTTTTTGGGCTCTTCTCGGCAGCGGTAGAAGGCCTCGGACAGGTCACTCATGCCCAAGTTTTTGCACTTGAGCTCGGTCTTTCATGATGGACTCAAGGCAATGGGAGACAGACTGGATAGTGCCATAAACCATATGAAAACACTTATCCAGGATGTCACCAGAAGCCTTGACCAAGCGAAAGCCGACCTCCAGAGGCCAGCACATAATTTTTTCAATCAAATAGAGAAGGGCATGTCGGAACACCTTACTCCTGATCTCCAGCTTAGTGTCATGCAGTCCTGCAATGCTGCTTACGTGCAGGCCATGCAGCAGAGTTGTATTTTCATCAGCCAGTGGTGGCATTTCCACCTGTGCCAACACTGTCACGCTTGACCTCAATGCCGAGCTCAGGGGTGAGTTAAGGGGAAAGCACAAACGCAGAGATGAAATCAGATTTAGCAAATGAGGCCCGCTAATACTAGATAGCAGAAAATAGGAAGGAAACTGTGCGGTCAATAAAAAACCCTATTCAAAATATCCACGCAGAGATTGCTCGAGCCCCCGCACCAACTAACGGTGCGGGGGAAGCAACTCTGTACCCCAGAGCTTACCAGCAAAAAGAAATCACATGTTAGCAAGCTGGACTAGACTCATCATACACAGAAATCATATTGCAGGCAGATGAGCAAAAAATATTCAAACAGAACTTAGCTTATCCTGAAGAGGCAGAAAACGAGATAATCAGGAGTAATCAGAATAGCACTGAATACATTGACAGCCGGCAACAAGTGGAAGTGAAGCAGAGCTAAATAGGAGCCTCCCTGGTGAATAACGAGGCAGCTGATCCAGCAGACCCGCAGGATAATAAACCAAACCACCAGGGGGAGCCAAAAAACCAAAGTCACACAATACCATCTGTGACCACAAGAGGGAGCCCGAAAACGGAGTTCACAACAGCCTTCCCCACCACCACCATGCAGCAGCAGGACCCTGACATGGCCTTCCGCACCACCACCATGCAGCAGCAGCCGGACCCTGGCATGGCCTTCCCCACCACCACCATGCAGCAGCAGGACCCTGGCATGGCCTTCCCCACCACCACCATGCAGCAGCAGGACCCTGGCATGGCCTTCCGCACCACCACCATGCAGCAGTATCAGCCACCGGACTCTGGCATGGCCTTCCCCACCACCACAACCATGCAGCAGCAGCCACACACGGACCCTGACAGGTCGGCCACCATGACCAGGACGCAAGAAATGAGCCCACTGAGGCTTCCCAGACCGCAGCGCCGATCCCAAAAAGGGAAAAAAATAAAAAGCAGCGGACTATCTCTATTCCTCCCCCCCTCACCTCCCAATGTGTCTGTAATGTCATGTTTGTCTCACCCTTCCAGTGTGTCTCTGCCTTCTCATGCATCTAGCACCATCCCCAAACTCCCAGATCCCAGTACTTTAATTGCCCCTTTTCCTGCAACCCCTGCATCGTCTACAGTTAGCCAGGCCTCACAGCTACAGACCCCCCAGTTCCGTCACTCTACCCCAAGCAGGTGCAGTTAATTTTTTTTGTTTATAAATAAATGTTAATGTTTTTTGCCCCCAAAACGGTTTGGTTATTTGTGTATTTCGCCGCCGGCAACACACACCGTGCGCTGAATAAACACACTGCGCCGTACACTTTGCTTTTTTGCCACCTCATAGCTCCAGTAGTTATTAAGTACAACACTGCAGCTTTGTGTGTTTGGTATGGAGCTATGAGTTGTCAAAAAAAAATATTACTTGTATTTTCTCCATAATCTCTTCAGTTTGATTAATCTGTGTTGCAGACTGAAGAGACAATGGCGGTAATACAAAGCAGAACTATACTCAACAGGTCATGTGTCAAAGAACTCATTAATTATGACACCTGACCTGGTGAGTAGAGAACTGCCTTGTAAAACCTCCATTTTCTCTTCAGTCTACGTAATCTATTTCACACAAACTGAAGAGACGATGGCGGTCATACAAGGCATATCTATACTCACCTGGACAGGTGTCAGAAATAGTGAATTCATGAGGCTGGGTTTTGTGTTAAATGAATTCATTATTTCTCACCCATCACTTGGTGAGTATAGATCTGCTTTGTATTAAACAACCATCGTCTCTTCAGTCTGAGTCCAATAGATACTGCAGAACAGAATCAGGACGCAATGACGTCAACAACCTTACCACTAACAACCTAAGTGGTTTTTAGAGGAAATACATATGAGACGCGGTACAGATATCAAAACACGTTGTTTATTAACAAAAAATATTAGTAACATTTAAAACAACTGGTACAGACCCAAACCCAACAGCACATTTTACACAATATTGTCTAGCCATGCCATACATCTAATGTCAGAAGCAAAATAGGCAGCAACTTGGTTCCGCATGTGGCCAACTTCAACAGTTGACTTCAGCGGGTGATGCTGGTAGTCTGGCAATGGGTTTGCAACTGGTTCACCCAGTTCAATGTTGGGTCGCTCCTTAGCCATTATATAATTGTGGAGAACCACACAGGCTTTGACCACCTCATCGACTATCTCCATTTTTAGATTAATGGCTGATGCAAGAATGTGCCATTTTGAGACTAGAATCCCAAAGGTACACTCTACTGTTCTTGGGCCCTGGTCAGTCTGTAGTTATAAATCCTTTTAGTGTGGTTCAAGTCCCGACTGGAATATGGCTTCAGTAGGTTTTCACACATCTGGAAGGCCTCATCCCCAACCATAACAAATGGCATCGGTGGGCCTTGAGTGTTGGGGAGAGGTTGTGGCTGGGGAAAATAAAATTTTTTGCCACACAGACGTCGGCCCATGTCCGAGTTCTTGAAAGTCTGTGAGTCATTCCCACGGCCAAAAGCTCCAATGTCCACGGCGATGAAGCGACAGTCCACATCTGCTATTGCCATGAGCACTACAGAAAAATATTTTTTGTAGCTGAAGAACTCCGATCCAGTTCTGGCGAGTGTGATAATGCGAATGTGCTTTCCATCCACCGCTCCCAAACAGTTGGGGAAATCACACACACTCCAGAATTTTTCGGCAATTTCCATCTACATGTCCGCGGTGGGTAGGGGTATAAACTCATCCCGGAGAACGTTCCACAAAGCCCGGCAGATGTCTGCAACTATTCCAGACAGGGTGGAAATTCCAAGCCAGTACTGAAAGTGGAGCGATGATAAGCTCTCTCCGGTTGCCAGAAATCTGAAATAAGAATAAAAAAATAAATTTACAATCAATTCCATTTATGTTGGTGTTTAGCTAAAGACATAAGGAAAAATACAAATAATACATGGCAGACCAATAATAATTATGACTGGCATTTGTTTAGAATTATTGCGTACCTTAATGTAACCAGCAGACGTTCCTCTGGTGGAATCGCTCTACAGAACTGGGTGTCCTCTCTCCAGATCGCTCCTTGGACACGACCAAGCAAATCCTGAAACGTCTCTTGAGACATCTTGGTATATTCCGGGAATTTGTCGGGGTTGGCATTAAGCTCGCCATATAGCGTGTGATAGGCTCCACTGCTCTCCCGGAGGTCAATAATGGGGTGTCTCCAAAAACGCCTATGCCATGTCCTTCTCTGTCGTTCTCTATTTCTTTGTTGCTCCCAAGCAAACGCGATGGTCTCAGTATAACACTGCGGTCTCGGTATAACACTGCGGTCTCGGTATTACCCTGTAGTCTCGGTATAACACTGCGGTCTCGGTATAACACTGCGGTCTCAGTATTACCCTGTGGTCTCAGTATAACACTGCGGTCTCGGTATAACACTGCGCTCTACTTATAACACCGCGGTCTCGTTACTACCCTACGGCCTTAGTATAACACTGCGGTCTTGGTATTACCCTATGGTCTCGGTATAACACTGCGGTCTCAGTATAACACTGCGGTCTCGGTATAACACTGCGGTCTCGGTATTACCCTGTGGTCTCAGTATAACACTGTGGTCCCGGTATAACACTGCGGTCTCGGTATTACCCTGCGGTCTCGGTATAACACTGCGGTCTCGATATTATCCTACGATCTCAGTATAACACTGTGGTCTCAGTATAACACTGCGGTCTCGGTATTACCCTGCGGTCTCGGTATAACACTCTGGTCTCGGTATTATCCTACGATCTCAGTATAACACTGTGGTCTTGGTATTACCCTGTGGCCTCAGTATAACACTGCGGTCTCAGTATTACCCTGTGGTCTCAGTATAACACTGCGGTCTCGGTATAACACTGCGCTCTCCATATAACACCGCGGTCTCGTTACTACCCTATGGCCTCAGTATAACACTGCGGTCTCGGTATTACCCTACGGTCTCGGTATAACACTGCGGTCTCGGTATAACACTGCGGTCTCGGTATAACACTGCGGTCTTGGTATAACACTGTGGTCTCGGTATTACCCTGTGGTCTCAGTATAACACTGTGGTCTCGGTATAACACTCTGGTCTCGGTATTACCCTGCGGTCTCGGTATAACACTGCGCTCTCCGTATAACACCGTGGTCTCGTTACTACCCTACGGCCTCAGTATAACACTGCGGTCCCGGTATAACACTGCAGTCTCGGTATAACACTGCGGTCTCGGTATAACACTGTGGTCCCGATATAACACTGCAGTCTCGGTATTACCCTGTGGTCTCGGTATAACACTGCGGTCTCGGTATAACACTCTGGTCTCGGTATTACCCTGCGGTCTCGGTATAACACTGCGCTCTCCGTATAACACCGTGGTCTCGTTACTACCCTACGGCCTCAGTATAACACTGCGGTCCCGGTATAACACTGCAGTCTCGGTATAACACTGCGGTCTCGGTATAACACTGTGGTCCCGGTATAACACTGCAGTCTCGGTATTACCCTGCGGTCTCGGTATAACACTGCGGTCTCGGTATTACCCTGCGGTCTCAGTATAACACTGCGGTCTCGGTATAACACTCTGGTCTCGGTATAACCCTACGGTCTCAGTATAACACTGTGGTCCCGGTATAACACTGCGGTCTCGGTATAGCACTGCAGTCTCGGTATTACCCTACGGCCTTGGTATTACCCTGCGGTCTTGGTATAACCCTGCGGTCTCGGTATAACACTGCGGTCTCGGTATAACACTCTGGTCTCGGTATTACCCTGCGGTCTCGGTATAACACTGCGGTCTCGGTATAACACTCTGGTCTCGGTATTACCCTACGGTCTCAGTATCTGCCACCAGATCTTGTCACAGATTATTAAGTGCTTGCAGGAGGTGAACGCCGACTCCTTCTAAGAAGAAATGAAATAGACGTGTTCCCGAGGGGCCGGGTGTGGTGACAGCACAAGATATCAAAGTGTCTTCCATGAAATCCAGTGATGACACCGGCCGCGCAGGGAAAGCCGCCCAAATGACATCTTTTTAATTGAGGCCAGAGTCATATCTTTGTGAGGGCAGATCCGCGGCCCGGGGTTGAGACCTCGACAGGTTCTCCAGGGAGGTGAAGAAAGAGAAGCCTGAAACTAACGAGCAGATACAGTAACGACTTTACAAGATTGTGATGAAGAAGGATTATAAGAACATGGAGCTCTGGGGACAAGTGCTCAGTCCTCTCCTAGAAGGACAGAAAAGCAGCTCACGGGGTTGTCCGGCTGTGCTCACTTCCACCAAGCAGCCCCAATCACACAAAGCCCCGGAGATAATCATGATTGTTGGGCTATGGGCAAAGGAACGGCTGTAATTTTATTGCAGAAATGTTGCAGATTAGTTGCAGAATCCACATTTTGCATTGCATGAGATTGAGTGAAATCCAGAATCCTGCTCCTGTAATGCCCTGTGTGCTGTCTGCCACATTCATATCCACAGCCAAAAATCTGCAATGAAGGAACCTTAAAATACATCATACTACATACAGGGAGCTGTGGGGGCATCATACTGTACATAGGGGGATTTGGGGACCATGATATTGTATAAAGGGAGATGGGGGCCATCATATTGTATATATGAGCTGTGGGGACCATCATATTGTATATAGGCGGATGTGGGGACCATCATATTGTATATAGGGGATGTGGGGACCATCATATTGTATATAGGGGGATGTGGGGACCATCATATTGTATATAGGGGATGTGGGGACCATCATATTGTATATAGGAGGATGTGGGGACCATCATATTGTATATAGGGGATGTGGGGACCATTATATTGTATATAGGGGGTTGTGGGGACCATCATATTATATATAGGAGGATGTGGGGACCATCATATTGTATATAGGCGGATGTGGGGACCATCATATTATATATAGGAGGATGTGGGGACCATTATATTGTATATAGGGGGTTGTGGGGACCATCATATTGTATATAGGAGGATGTGGGGACCATTATATTGTATATAGGGGGTTGTGGGGACCATCATATTGTATATAGGGGATGTGGGGACCATCATATTGTATATAGGGGGTTGTGGGGACCATCATATTGTATATAGGGGGTTGTGGGGACCATCATATTGTATATAGGAGGATGTGGGGACCATCATAGTGTACATAGGGGGATGTGGGGACCATCATATTGTATATAGGGGCTGTGGGGACCATCATATTGTATATAGGCGGATGTGGGGACCATCATATTGTATATAGGGGATGTGGGGACCATCATATTATATATAGGAGGATGTGGGGACCATCATATTGTATATAGGGGGTTGTGGGGACCATCATATTGTATATAGGGGATGTGGGGACCATCATATTGTATATAGGAGGATGTGGGGACCATCATATTGTATATAGGGGGATGTGGGGACCATCATATTGTATATAGGGTATGTGGGGACCATCATATTGTATAAAGGAGGATGTGGGGACCATTATATTGTATATAGGGGGTTGTGGGGACCATCATATTGTATATAGGGGATGTGGGAACCATCATATTGTATATAGGAGGACGTGGGGACCATTATATTGTATATAGGGGGTTGTGGGGACCATCATATTGTATATAGGGGATGTGGGGACCATCATATTATATATAGGAGGATGTGGGGACCATCATATTGTATATAGGGGGTTGTGGGGACCATCATATTGTATATAGGGGATGTGGGGACCATCATATTGTATATAGGAGGATGTGGGGACCATTATATTGTATATAGGGGGTTGTGGGGACCATCATATTGTATATAGGAGGATGTGGGGACCATTATATTGTATATAGGGGTGTCATGTTCTCAATGGCAAGAGAACATAGCATCAGCATATATAGGAACTAGCTCTTGGAAGATGGGAACTGAGCTGACCATGAACTAAACCTAACACACAACTAGCAGTGGCCGGGTAGCATGCCTACGTTGATTCTAGATGCCCAGCACCAGCCGGAGGACTAAATAATGCTAGCAGAGGGAAATATTAGTCCTAGCTCACCTCTAGAGAAATACCCCGAAAGGAGACAGAGGCCCCCCACATGTATTGGCGGTGAATCAAGATGAAATAACAAACGTAGTATGAAAATAGGTTTAGCAAATTTGAGGTCCACTTACTACATAGCAGAAGACAGAAAGGGCACTTTCATGGTCAGCTGAAAACCCTATTAAAACACCATCCAGAAATTACTTTAAAACTCTGGCATTAACTCATAACACCAGAGTGGCAATTCCTGTTCACAAGAGCTTTCCAGACACAGTAACGAAACTACAGCTGTGAACTGGAACAAAAATGCAAAAACAAACATGGACAAGAGTCCAACTTATCTAGTAGTTGTCTAGGAGCAGGAACAAGCACAGAGAGGCTTCTGATAACATTGGTGACCGGCAAGCAACTAACAGAGCAGCAAGGTTATATAGCGACTCCCACATCTTGATGGGAACAGGTGAACAGAGAAGATGAAAACACCAGTTCAATTCCACCAGTAGCCACCGGGGGAGCCCAGAATCCAAATTCACAACAGTACCCCCCCCTCAAGGAGGGGGCACCGAACCCTCACCAGAACCACCAGGGCGATCAGGATGGGCCCTATGAAAGGCACGAACCAGATCAGAGGCATGAACATCAGATGCATTCACCCAAGAATTATCCTCCTGGCCGTATCCCTTCCACTTGACCAGATACTGGAGTCTCCGTCTGGAAACACGAGAGTCCAAGATTTTCTCCACAACGTACTCCAACTCACCCTCAACCAACACCGGAGCAGGAGGCTCAACGGAATGCACAACCGGTACCTCATACCTGCGCAATAATGACCGATGAAAAACGTTATGAATAGAAAAGGATGCAGGGAGGTCCAAACGGAAGGAAACAGGGTTAAGAATCTCCAATATCTTATACGGGCCGATGAACCGAGGCTTAAACTTAGGAGAAGAGACCCTCATAGGGACAAAACGAGAAGACAACCACACCAAATCCCCAACACAAAGCCGAGGACCAACACGACGGTGGCGGTTGGCAAAAAGCTGAGTCTTCTCCTGGGACAACCTCAAATTGTCCACCACCTGCCCCCAGATCTGATGCAATCTCTCCACCACAGCATCCACTCCAGGACAATCCGAAGATTCCACCTGACCAGAGGAAAATCGAGGATGAAACCCCGAATTACAGAAAAACGGGGACACCAAAGTGGCAGAGCTGGCCCGATTATTGAGAGCGAACTCTGCCAATGGCAAAAAAGCAACCCAATCATCCTGGTCAGCAGACACAAAACACCTCAGATATGTCTCCAGGGTCTGATTAGTCCGCTCGGTCTGGCCATTCGTCTGAGGATGGAAAGCGGACGAAAAAGACAAATCTATGCCCATCCTAGCACAGAATGCCCGCCAAAATCTAGACACGAATTGGGTCCCTCTGTCAGAAATGATATTCTCAGGAATACCATGCAAACGAACAACATTTTGAAAAAACAGAGGAACCAACTCGGAAGAAGAAGGCAACTTGGGCAGAGGAACCAAATGGACCATCTTAGAGAAACGGTCACACACCACCCAGATGACAGACATCTTCTGAGAAACAGGCAGATCTGAAATAAAATCCATCGAGATGTGCATCCAAGGCCTCTTAGGAATAGGCAAGGGCAACAATAATCCACTAGCCCGAGAACAACAAGGCTTGGCCCGAGCACAAACGTCACAAGACTGCACAAAGCCTCGCACATCTCGTGACAGGGAAGGCCACCAGAAGGACCTTGCCACCAAATCCCTGGTACCAAAAATGCCAGGATGACCTGCCAACGCAGAAGAATGAACCTCAGAGATGACTCTACTGGTCCAATCATCAGGAACAAACAGTTTATCAGGTGGGCAACGATCCGGTCTATCCGCCTGAAACTCCTGCAAGGCCCGCCGCAGGTCTGGAGAAACGGCTGACAATACCACTCCATCCTTAAGGATACCTGTGGGCTCAGAGTTACCAGGCGAGTCAGGTTCAAAACTCCTAGAAAGGGCATCCGCCTTAACATTCTTAGAACCCGATAGGTATGACACCACAAAATTAAACCGAGAGAAAAATAATGACCAGCGCGCCTGTCTAGGATTCAGGCGCCTGGCGGTCTCAAGATAAATCAAATTTTTGTGGTCAGTCAATACCACCACCTGATGTCTGGCCCCCTCAAGCCAATGGCGCCACTCCTCAAAAGCCCACTTCATGGCCAAAAGCTCCCGATTCCCAACATCATAATTCCGCTCAGCGGGCGAAAATTTACGGGAAAAGAAGGCACAAGGCCTCATCACGGAGCAGTCAGAACTTTTCTGCGACAACACTGCCCCAGCTCCGATCTCAGAAGCGTCGACCTCAACCTGAAAAGGTAGAGCAACATCAGGCTGACGCAACACAGGGGCAGAGGAAAAACGGCGCTTAAGCTCCCGAAAGGCCTCCACAGCGTCAGGGGACCAATCAGCAACATCAGCACCCTTCTTAGTCAAATCGGTCAATGGCTTAGCAATATCCGAAAAACCAGCAATAAATCGACGATAAAAGTTAGCAAAGCCCAAAAATTTCTGAAGACTCTTAAGAGAAGAGGGCTGCGTCCAATCACAAATAGCTTGAACCTTGACAGGATCCATTTCAATGGAAGAGGGAGAAAAAATATATCCCAAAAAGGAAATACTCTGTACCCCAAAAACACACTTAGAACCCTTCACACACAAAGAATTAGACCGCAAAACCTGGAAAACCCTCCTGACTTGCTGGACATGAGAGTCCCAATCATCCGAAAAAATCAGAATATCATCCAGATACACAATCATAAATTTATCCAAATAATCGCGAAAAATATCATGCATAAAGGACTGGAAAACTGACGGAGCATTTGAAAGACCAAAAGGCATCACTAAATACTCAAAGTGGCCCTCGGGCGTATTAAATGCGGTTTTCCACTCATCCCCCTGCCTGATTCGCACCAAATTATACGCCCCACGAAGGTCAATCTTAGAGAACCACTTGGCCCCCTTTATGCGAGCAAACAAATCAGTCAGCAACGGCAATGGGTATTGATATTTTACAGTGATTTTATTCAAAAGCCGATAATCGATACATGGTCTCAAAGAGCCGTCTTTTTTTGACACAAAGAAAAAACCGGCTCCTAAGGGAGATGACGATGGACGAATATGTCCCTTTTCCAAGGACTCCTTTATATATTCTCGCATAGCAGCATGTTCAGGCACAGACAGATTAAATAAACGACCCTTTGGGTATTTACTACCCGGGATTAAATCTATGGCACAATCGCACTCTCGGTGCGGAGGTAATGAACCAAGCTTGGATTCTTCAAAGACGTCACGATAGTCAGACAGGAACTCAGGAATTTCAGAGGGAATAGATGATGAAATGGAAACCACAGGTACATCCCCATGAGCCCCCTTACATCCCCAGCTCAACACAGACATAGCTCTCCAGTCGAGGACTGGGTTGTGAGATTGCAGCCAAGGCAATCCTAGCACCAAATCATCATGTAAATTATACAGCACCAGAAAGCGAATAATCTCCTGGTGATCCGGATTAATACGCATAGTTACTTGTGTCCAGTATTGTGGTTTATTATTAGCCAATGGGGTGGAGTCAATCCCCTTCAGAGGAATAAGAGTCTCCAAAGGCTCTAAATCATACCCACAGCGTTTGGCAAAGGACCAATCCATAAGACTCAAAGCGGCGCCAGAGTCGACATAGGCGTCCGTGGTAATAGATGACAAAGAGCAGATCAGGGTCACAGATAGAATAAACTTAGACGGTAAGGTGCAAATGGAAACAGATTTATCAAGCTTTTTAGTGCGCTTAGAGCATGCTGATATAACATGAGTAGAATCACCACAATAGAAACACAACCCATTTTTCCGTCTAAAATTCTGCCGCTCGCTTCGGGACAGAATTCTATCACACTGCATACTCTCTGGCGACTTCTCAGTGGACACCGCCAGATGGTGCACTGGTTTGCGCTCCCGCAAACGCCTATCGATCTGAATAGCCATTGTCATGGACTCATTCAGACCCGCAGGCACAGGGAACCCCACCATAACATCCTTAATGGCATCAGAGAGACCCTCTCTGAAAGTCGCCGCCAGGGCGCACTCATTCCACTGAGTAAGCACAGACCATTTACGGAATCTTTGGCAGTAAATTTCCGCTTCATCTTGCCCCTGAGATAGGGACATCAAAGTTTTTTCTGCCTGAAGCTCCAAATGAGGTTCGTCATAAAGCAACCCCAAGGCCAGAAAAAACGCATCCACATTGAGCAACGCAGGATCCCCTGGTGTCAATGAAAAAGCCCAGTCTTGAGGGTCGCCCCGGAGCAAGGAAATCACAATCCTGACCTGCTGTGCAGGGTCTCCGGCAGAGCGAAATTTCAGGGACAAAAATAATTTGCAATTATTTCGAAAATTCTGAAACCCAGATCTATTCCCCGAGAAAAATTCCGGCAAAGGAATTCTCGGCTCAGATATAGGTGCATGACAAACAAAGTCTTGCAAATTTTGTACCTTCGTGGCGAGATTATTCAAACCTGCAGTTACACTCTGAAGATCCATTACAAACAGGTGGACACAGAGCCATTCAAAGATTATAAGGAGAGAAAAAAAAAAAAAAAAAAAAAAATTCTCAGCAGACTTCTTATTTCTCTCCTCTCTCAGCCAAGGATTTTAACCCTTTAGTGGGCCGGTCAAACCGTCATGTTCTCAATGGCAAGAGAACATAGCATCAGCATATATAGGAACTAGCTCTTGGAAGATGGGAACTGAGCTGACCATGAACTAAACCTAACACACAACTAGCAGTGGCCGGGTAGCATGCCTACGTTGATTCTAGATGCCCAGCACCAGCCGGAGGACTAAATAATGCTAGCAGAGGGAAATATTAGTCCTAGCTCACCTCTAGAGAAATACCCCGAAAGGAGACAGAGGCCCCCCACATGTATTGGCGGTGAATCAAGATGAAATAACAAACGTAGTATGAAAATAGGTTTAGCAAATTTGAGGTCCACTTACTACATAGCAGAAGACAGAAAGAACACTTTCATGGTCAGCTGAAAACCCTATTAAAACACCATCCAGAAATTACTTTAAAACTCTGGCATTAACTCATAACACCAGAGTGGCAATTCCTGTTCACAAGAGCTTTCCAGACACAGTAACGAAACTACAGCTGTGAACTGGAACAAAAATGCAAAAACAAACATGGACAAGAGTCCAACTTATCTAGTAGTTGTCTAGGAGCAGGAACAAGCACAGAGAGGCTTCTGATAACATTGTTGACCGGCAAGCAACTAACAGAGCAGCAAGGTTATATAGCGACTCCCACATCTTGATGGGAACAGGTGAACAGAGAAGATGAAAACACCAGTTCAATTCCACCAGTAGCCACCGGGGGAGCCCAGAATCCAAATTCACAACATAGGGGGTTGTGGGGACCATCATATTGTATATAGGGGATGTGGGGACCATCATATTGTATATAGGAGGATGTGGGGACCATCATAGTGTACATAGGGGGATGTGGGGACCATCATATTGTATATAGGGGCTGTGGGGACCATCATATTGTATATAGGCGGATGTGGGGACCATCATATTGTATATAGGGGATGTGGGGACCATCATATTATATATAGGAGGATGTGGGGACCATCATATTGTATATAGGGGGATGTGGGGACCATCATATTGTATATAGGGGCTGTGGGGACCATCATATTGTATATAGGGGGATGTGGGGACCATCATATTGTATATAGGGGGATGTGGGGACCATCATATTGTATATAGGGGGATGTGGGGACCATCATCTAATATATAAAGCTGAATGTGTGTATGTATGTGTGTATGTGTGTATGTATGTCCGGGATTGGCATCTGAACCGTCGCAGCTACAGCCACAAAATTTTGCACAGTCACACGTCTGGACCCCGAGAGCGTCATAGGCTATATTGTGAGGTGAAATTTTAACCCCGCGCTTTCCAATTCACCAAACAATTTTGCCCCTATCTCCATAATGGGGAAAAAATGGAAGGAAAAGTGTTGGAGGCAAATTAACAGCTGCCAGATGTGAACAAGGGGGACTTAAAGAATGAAAGCGATGGCGCCAAAGAGTATATACTGTACAGTTGCTAAGGTGGGGCCCCGACATGGGATAATCACCACACCACCACGGGGATATGAACACACACACAAAATGCGCCACACACTACCACGTGCTTGAACACATATACCACCCTCAGCGCATATTTCACCACACATACACCAACCTCGCCACATAAAAGTTGAAACACAAAAGTCGCCGCTCAAAACTCGCCACGCGCAAAACTCTCCACATGCAAAACTCGCCACACGTGCAAAACTCGCCACACGTGCAAAACTCACCTCATGGAAAACTCGCCACACGCAAAACTTGCACACGCGGAAAAATTGCCACATGCACAAAAGTTGCAACACATGCAAAAGTTGCCTCACACAAAACTTGCACATACTCAAAAGGCACCACACATAAAACTCGCCACGCGCAAAACTCGCCATGCGCAAAACTTGCTGCACACAACTTACTACACTAACCTGTCACATGCAACTCGACACACAAACAGTTGCTACACGCATGTCGCCACACAAAACTCATCTCACAAAAGTCGCTACATGCATGTCGCCACACGCAACTCAACACACAACTTGACACACGAAACTCGCCCTAAAACACACACAAGTCTGGTATTATCCTTCAAAAATAAAAATCTGATTAATAAGCTGACAAACTACAAGAGCAACAAATGTACCATATAGGAATCCGGCAGCTGTCAGTCACATGACCTGTCTATTATGTGTATGTGTGAGCTAATATATACTGCCAGGGGGTGGGCTTACTGTTGGCTGGGGATTTATCAGGCTGCCAATTTAGCTTACAAATACTGAGGTAAAAATACTGACCAAATAACATGTGAACGAGGTCTAATACAGGAGGAGATGACATACAGATATATACTATATACAGGAGGAGATGACACACAGGTATATACTATTTACAGGGGAGATGACACACAGGTATATACTATATGCAGGAGGAGATGACACACAGATATATACTATATACAGGAGAGATGACACACAGGTATATACTATATAGAGGAGATGACATACAGGTACATACTACATACAGCAGGAGATGACATACAGGTATATACTATATACAGGAGATGACACACAGGTATATACTATATAGAGGAGCAGATTACCTACAGGTATATAGTATATACAGGAGGAGATGACATACAAGTATATGCTATGTATAGGAGGAGATGACACACAGATATATACTATATATAGGTGAGATGACACACAGGTATATACTATATACAGGAGGAGATTACATACAGGTATATACTATGGCTCTTCAGCTAGCTTAGATTTACAATCTCCATGCTTTTCTCATGGTCAACTTTATGTGGCCTGTTCAAGAGTTGGAACAGCCAAAAATCTGTTTGTCTTTGCACCTGAAGGAAAAACTAAGAATGTCGTTTATCAAAAGGCTCTCGAATAAGTAGTAGAAGATTACTTCACATTACTTGGCCAATTTAGTAAAATCTGTGTGGAATATCTCTGGTGTTGAAATATATGTTGTAAAATGCTTCTATTAGCTTAGTTTTTGCCTTTTCTATCTATTTGTTTTGTGTTTTTTTTGTGCAGAATAAATTTTTGTTAACACATTCTATTTTTCTAACAGCAGTTATTACCCCGGGCGAAGCCGGGTAGTACAGCTAGTATTGTATATAGGGGATGTGGGGACCATCATATTGTATATAGGGGGATGTGGGGACCATCATATTGAATATAGGGGATGTGGGGACCATCATATTATATATAGGAGGATGTGGGGACCATCATATTGTATATAGGGGGATGTGGGGACCATCATATTGTATATAGGAGGATGTGGGGACCATCATATTGTATATAGGGGATGTGAGGACCATCATATTGTATAGATGGGGATGTGGGGACCATCATATTGTATAGAGGGGGATGTGAGGACCATCATATTGTATATAGGGGCTGTGGGGACCATTATATTGTATATAGAGGGATGTGGGGACCATCATATTGTATAAAGGGAGCTGTGGGGCCATCATATTTTATATAGGGGCTTTGGGGAGCATCATATTGTATATAGGGGGATGTGGGGACCATTATATTTTACATAGGGGGGTGTGAGGACCATTATATTTTACATAGGGGGATGTGGGGACCATTATATTGTACATAGGGGTGTGTGAGGACCATTATATTGTACATAGGGGTGTGTGAGGACCATTATATTTTACATAGGGGATGTGAGGACCATTATATTGTATATAGGGGGATGTCGGGACCATCATGTTGTATATAGAGTGATGTGGGGACCATCATGTTGTATATAGGGGCTGTGGGGACCATCATATTGTACAAAGGGGGATGTGGGGACCATTATATTGTACATAGTGGGATGTGGGGACCATCATATTGTATCGAGAGATTTCAGCCAACAACCTTTAGTTAGAGCTTATTTAATTCAATAAAATGCAAATGAATTATATACAAATCCTACAATGTGATTTCCTGGATTTTATTTTTAGATTCTCACAGGTGAAGTGTACCTGCGATAAAAATGATAGACCTCTCCATTTTTTTGCAGGTGGGAAAATACTTATTCCCCCCCTGTGCATACAGTATATACACAATGTATCTGATAGTCTTGTATCTCTCTCTATATATACAGTACAATGTGCACCCTCGGCTCTCGTCCTCTCTCTGTCTCTTTCTTTCTCTCTGTCTCTCTCTCTCTCTCTGTCTCTTTCTCTCTCACTGTCTCTTTCTGTCTATTTCTTTCTCACTGTCTCTTTATCTCTGTCTCTTTCTTTCTCTGTCTCTTTCTCTCTCTAAATATACAGTATAATGTGCACTCTTGACTCTTGTCCTCATTCTTTCTGTCTCTTTCTGTCTGTCTCTTTCTTTCTTTGTCTTTCTCTGTCTCTCTCTATATATACAGTATACAGTACAATGTGCACTCTCGCCTCTCGTCCTCTCTTTCTGTCTCTTTCTCTCTCTCTTTTTCTCTATATACAGTACAATGTGCACTCTCGGCTCTCATCCTCTCTGTCTCTTTCTTTCCATGTCTCTTTCTTTCTTTCTGTCTCTTTCTCTGTCTCTTTCTTCCTCTCTGTCTCTATCTCTCTATATATACAGTATAATGTGCAGTCTCGGCTCTCGTCCTCTCTTTCTTTCTTTCTGTCTCTTTCCTTTTCTCTGTCTCTATCTCTCTATATATACAGTACAGTAGTCTCTTTCTTTCCCTGTCTCTTTCTTTCCTTATGTCTCTTTCTTTCCCTGTCTATTTCTTTCTTTCTTTCTTTCTTTCTTTCTTTCTCTTTCTTCCTCTCTGTCTCTATCTCTCTATATATACAGTACAATGTGCAGTCTCGGCTCTCGTCCTCTCTTTCCTTTTCTCTGTCTCTATCTCTCTATATATACAGTACAGTAGTCTCTTTCTTTCTCCCTGTCTCTTTCTTTCCCTGTCTCTTTCTTTCCTTATGTCTCTTTCTTTCCCTGTCTCTTTCTTTCTTTCTTTCTGTCTCTTTCTTCCTCTCTGTATCTATCTCTCTATATATACAGTACAATGTGCACTCTCGGCTCTCGTCCTCTCTGTGTCTCTTTCTTTCTTTCTTTCTTTCTTTCTTTCTCTGTCTCTTTCTTCCTCTCTGTATCTATCTCTCTATATATACAGTACAATGTGCACTCTCGGCTCTCGTCCTCTCTCTGTCTCTTTCTTTCTGTCTCTTCCTCTCTCTGTTTCTTCCTCTCTGTCTCTTTCTCTCTATATATACAGTACAATGTGCACTCTCGGCTCTCGTCCTCTCTCTGTCTCTTCCTCTCTCTGTTTCTTCCTCTCTGTCTCTTTCTCTCTATATATACAGTACAATGTGCACTCTCGGCTCTCGTCCTCTCTGTCTCTTCCTCTCTCTGTTTCTTCCTCTCTGTCTCTTTCTCTCTATATATACAGTACAATGTGCACTCTCGGCTCTCGTCCTCTCTGTCTCTTCCTCTCTCTGTTTCTTCCTCTCTGTCTCTTTCTCTCTATATATACAGTACAATGTGCACTCTCGGCTCTCGTCCTCTCTGTGTCTCTTTCTTTCTCTGTGTCTCTTTCTTTCTTTCTTTCTCTTTCTTTCTTTCTCTCTGTTTCTTCCTCTCTGTCTCTTTCTCTCTATATATACAGTACAATGTGCACTCTCGGCTCTCGTCCTCTCTCTGTCTCTTTCTTTCTGTCTCTTCCTCTCTGTCTCTTTCTCTCTATATATACATACATACACAATGTAGCTGATGATATTCTGATTGACGTTGGGCGCTGGATTATGTAACATCTTGTACAAACATCTGCAAATCACAACTTTCTATTTTCATTCTCGCTCCATTTGCAACTTTTCAGAACGTCTTCAGATGATTCTTGTTCTTGAGGCTCAGAGCTCCGAGGTGTGAACAGGATGACAAGGAAACTGAAACACATGGAGCCTATGTATAGGGGGCCCCCATTATGAGTTCTCCTCTGACGCGTATCATTGACAAGTGTCTGGACTTGATATCAGGTGAAGTCCAGTCTCTCGAGGAGTCATCTCCAAGGTTGTGGTCCAGGATTAGAAACATTCCTCTGGTCCTATCTGCAGACAATTTCTCATAGCGGGACTAACAAAAGTAAAAACGAAAGATAAATAAAAACTGAAACAACATAAAAAAAGGAAAATAAAATATATTTTTAAAAAATGCAATATGTGAAACATTTGTTCTGAACATTAGACGTCCCACCATAACCATGAAAACGAGTGGAATTTGCCTTGTTGAATTCTCCTCCACGGCATTTTGCTGAATTGTAAATGGCTGAAAAAAGGGAAAAAAAATATTAATACTCATCTCACTGCTCACCTCCCATTGCCGCAGCCGACCGTCTGACATAAACCGTGACATCAAAGAATCAATGGGCATCGGAAGTCCCAGAGCAGAGCAAGGACGGGCCCATGATCAGCCGTGCGCATGATCTGCTGTGCACATGATTGGTCGTGCGCATGATCGACGATGCGCATGATTGGCCATACACATGATTGGCGGTGTGCATGATCGGTCATGTGCAAGATCTGCCGTGTGCATGATTGGCCGTGCGCATGATCTGCCATCCATATGATCGGTCGTGAGCATTATTGGCCATGCGCATGATCTGCTGTCCATATGATCGGTCGTGAGCAATATTGGCCGTGTTAATGATCTGTCATGCGCATGATCAGCCGTGCACCATTCATTCTGATTGGTGCTGATAGAGCATTACAGTCAGCTTTCTCCTGCAGTCCCATGGAGAATAGAAGCGGTGGTCGGGCAGGTCCACTGCTGCTTCATTCTACCGGGGATAAAAGTGCCCTATTCTGGCCATCAGTGCCGGTCCCAGCCGCTGGACCCCCGCAGATCTAGAAGTTGTAACCTAGCTTGCTGATAGGTGCTAATTTATTTCACCCTCAGAATCTCCCACTCTTCGCCTTCCATCCCATCTTCTGCCACTTGCTCATGGCTATGACAGTGGGATTCTTCATGTTCTCCGTCAATAGACAGTTGCAGAAGGCGATTACCACAGATTTTCCAGACCCTGAACCTGTTCACAACCGATGCGCAGAGTCTACGCTCACTTTTCTTTTTTGATTTATTCTTCTCTGTATATTCATTTGCATATTTTGGAAAAAAATAACCTACAAACCATTGGAGCCCCATGCTGGGAAAGAGCTGCATTATTGAATGCTCGTGTACAGTGAGACGCTACCTGCAGATCTGTCTCCGCCTGAACATAACACTGACTGTGCAAGACATCGACTAATTGCTCAGGAACTCCGGCAACAGCCAGGAATCCGGGATAACGCCCTGAATAATTGATAGAGCGACATACGGAGATCCGGAGCCACCGATGTGTCACGCGGCGTCCGCAGAGGAGATCCGGATCCATGGCTACAGTGACGTGTGATGGCTGATGTGACAATTGCAGGATATTTCCTGGTCTGTCGGCTGTTGCTGAGGATGCCCATCATGACGTGACTGCGGACCCTGACATGGACCACCCACCGGATGGGACTATTAGTGGACGTGGATCGCCCCAGGCGCAGGGCAGTGGGGTACTCGGTACCGGGTCCCTCTGTCTCGGTTCTGGGGATCTCACGGTGGCCCGACCCGGTCCATGGCCCTGCTAAGGGGTGCCCAATTAAAAGTGTAGTTTGTCAAGTGTTCGTGATGCCACCCGTGGTACTCGGTCAGGATGACCGACGCTGCTAGGGGTCCACTGGGGTGATGGAATGGCAGCTAGATGTTATACCTTCCCACAGGTGAAGTAGGTCCCCAGGGCTTCCCTTGATGAGTAGGTGGTAATGGTGGGTGTTGTAAGGCGCGATGAATAACGAGGACACAAAGGTTGCAGTCTCTTTACCTTTTACTGAAGACTTCAGCGTCCACAGTCCAGAGTACTGCTAACAGGGAAGGCTAAGTCCGGCCGGTCCGAAGGCACATCCAGAGTTCCCTTTTCAGGTGGAAATCAGTAGCCTTCCTACTAGCGCCTGTGTGTTGTAGTACCTCCCTGCTGAGCACCACGGGATAGTCCTCACAACTGTCGTGTTGGTTTCTGTTTCTCTCTCTCCGTCCCCCAGATGGTATGGAAAGGACGCACCCGTATGACGGGGTAGGCCTGGAGCTTATTTATAGGGACCCTAGTGACGCCCCTCTCCCACAATCTGCCTCCGTTGTCTTCATTAGGTATTAAGGTCGGGCAACCAACTTGGAATTAACTGTCCTGCCGTGTTTCAAAGTAATGCGTAGAGCCAATTACTCCCTCGGTGTACCGGCCACCGGCTACGCGCCTCAGAAGGATGTTGCCGATCTTAAGGCAGGACTCCTCCTGGTATTATCTCCTTGTGCTGTGATCTCGTTTCTCACTTCTCCACAATATACTTTGCTTCTTGTCCTTCCTTAGGATGCTGCCGCAATGAAGTGCAGGCACAGCTCCGTAACGTTCTATCTCTTGCTATGTCTCTGTCAGGATCCCACCCCTGACAGGGAACTCTGTCTGCAGCTCAGATGTTCCTCCTTCTCCCCCTGTCTGCCTGACAGGTCCTCTCTGAGTCTCACCCAGGCAGCTTCTCTCTCTAACTTCCTATCCAACCCTCAGTTTTACCCGATTGTGAGGAGTGGCCTAATAGATAGAACCCTTTGCTCCCCCTGGTGGTTGGAGTGTGAAGTGTAGTGTGTGACTATGATACCTGGTCAGGTGAACTCCTTTAGTGCCATCAGACGTAACATCACTCCCCCTGGTGGAAGAGCTACATTACTGCAGTGACCAGGACTCTGGGGCGCTGCACTCCCCCCCATTAAATCCAGTACTCCCGGACTGGGAAAAGAAGAACAACAATACATGTTACCAAAAGACATACAAAATTTTTGGAATGCTGTAAACAAGTAAGTATAACAATGCTTCCCTTTATGGGAGGTGAGAACACTTGAACGTTGCAAACAAAAACATATTTACAATGTGCTTAAGATTTTAAATAACACTTATTAATTAACTAACTATAAATAACTGTTATTACCCATATGGCTATACTATCTACTAAGTGCAAATACAAAACAGTACTTTTCCTTTAAGGGCGTGTACCCACTAAAGGTATGCTATAAAACTCTAAAATATAAATCAACATTTTCTTCATTTCTCTCACTTTCACGTATGCAGGACTATCTGTCTACCCCTACGGGCCTACTGCATCTTTCTTTTAGCTTTTCTCTCAGCAATTCTAATATTACTTTAACTTCGATTTTATTCAAGAACATTATAAGACATTTCTATTCCTAGCTACATACTATCACTATGTAAAACATTATCACTATCTAACTATTTAAGGCAACATTATCATGTTTTAGGCTAAGTGCAACAAATGAACATTCCCTTTAAGGGGAAACCAAGTCTCTTTGAGGTAGTGCAAACTCTCAAGTTGCAAGTCTGTTTAAAGCAAGAACTTCTGCGCTGTAATCAGGAACAGTCTCTTCAAAAAGCTCTTCTTTGTAAAACCAGTAGGGAGCACCTTTAAGAAGGTGCAAACTATGTACAGCAACAGTTTGTGAACCATTCACCGTCCATGATTCGGTAGTCTTTAAAGATGAGAAATCTTGTGCAAAAACAAACATAAAACAATAGGGATCCCGGGTCAACAAAGGGATCCCTTTAAGAATTAACCCTAGATGGGTGCAGCAGCAAGAAACATAGAAACAAACAGTTAACTATTTACAGTTTCAGGTTTCCGAGGTTTATTCTCATAATAGGTTGCAAGACATCAGTCGGTAATGAACACTGCTTGACCGGGGAAGCTTTAATCCCGTGTTCTCGTCTGATGCGGTGTCAATATCATTGTGTCGTCCCTCAGGTGCGGTCAAGTCACTAGGGGTCTGGATTCGAAAAGCTCAGCAGCTGTGATAATGCACACCGTAGTGGTCATGTTAGGATTTGTTAGTTCAGAGTTAATCTTAGGCAGGACGGCGGGTGGCGTTACAGTAGGCTCACATCGCCTGACGTTCCGGGCACACCACCCTTGTGCGCTCCGATGGCGAGTGTAAGTCACCTGGTCTCCTCCGCGTAAGACTCGGTTATCATATCCATCACGGTGTTGAGGGAGGATCTAAATTGATCCTTCACGGTTAACTCAGTGATTTCCAAATTAATCTACAGGGCGTTGCCGGCAACTGAAAATGAACAGACGGAGACGTGTGTCTCTGTTTGGGGGGGAATCAAGCTGATCTCTCTGGCCCCCGTTTATTGTCTGTGACTTTTCATAGTCATAGAAATTATACTTCAACCAATCAGCATAAGAACACGCTCACAGTTCTTAACCTATAAGAATGCAGGAACAGTCTGTGCGTCAAAGCTTCGTAGAACAATGCACCCTCAGTCTCATGTTCTGTTTAGATTGCAACAATCAAGGTCTCATCAAGGTCTCACAACAGCTGTAAACTTTAGCCTACTAACAAAATGTATCTTAAAACAGCAAAATAGAGTCGAAAAGCAATCTTTCGGAAAGGAAGGGAACTGATGGCTATTATTCTTTCTTTTGTGAGGTGTCTGACACCCTGAAGGAGACAGTGACCCAAAAATATCACATGACCAAGGCAGAACCGAAGTTTTGAGGCCGAATCCCGACAGTTCAGATCTGCCAGATACTTGAGGAGGCTAACAGTGGCAGCAATGGCTTCCTGCTCTGTTGTCGTCCCTGATAAATAAATGCAAACAGAAACTGGCAATTTGGGTGTAATGGAATGCTGAAGAAGGCATTGGCAAGGTCGATGACTGTGAACCAAGCAGCATCCTGAGATATCTGGGACAAAAGAGTATGTAGATTAGGCACGGAGTTTCCAGAACAGTAGCTGCATTAACTACCCGTAGATCTTGTACCAGCCGGTACACAGGGGGTTAGCCGGGTGGGGGCTTTTCTTAACGGGAAACAAGGGCGTGTTACATGGGGAAACACAGGGTACCAGGGCACCATTATCGAGTAACGTTTGTATTTGCCCCTTGAGGCCCCGCTCCTGATCATGTTTCAAAGGGTATTGATGGACTTTGGACAAAGGGGCACCAGGTTTGAGAAACACTTTTACTGGTTCTACAGGCATTATTGGGGGTGGATCTGGGCCTATCAGGGCCATCATAACCATAGGAAGGGCATGTAGGATACACATCTCATTGTGTTCATCTGCATAGGGGTTATATAACGTGAGGACCATCTGACCATCATCTTGGAATTGTATTCTGGAGCGGAACTGTGATAATAAATCTGCCCCCAGTAAATGAACCGGACATGCGGGAGAGATTACGAACTGAGCAGTAACTTCAGGGAAAGGTTCCACAGGGATGGGTTTTGTGAGAGTATATTTATTGGGTCTGCCATCTACTCCAATTAAAACAAGCTCTTGGTCTGAGAATTGACATGGCGGGGCTGGGGAGGGAGATTCCCAGACACAGGGTTAAAAAAGATATTGGATTTGTGTACGGTGGGAGGAGGGCAGGAGCTGAAGTCTGTTACGTGGGCCACTGATAAGGAACGGAGCTGCGTCCTTGCAGCTGTGTTGGGGGGGGGCTGAGATTGGAGTAGGAATCACTGCGGACACTGATTTAACCTTTAATTTCACTGCTGATGCAGAATGGGCTAAGTTCTGAAACCCCCCTTTTTTTTTTTTCTTACTACTTTTAATGCATCATCCGGAGTGGAAGTCTCAATATCGGGTCTGACTGACATTATTGCCTCTTTCAATTCAGATTTAAGGCCGGACATTAAAGCTACTACAAAAATGTGTGAATGGGCTTTATTTTACAATGAGAATAACAGATCTTTAAATACTACCATAATACGCCCATAGAACTTCTCAGCTGTCCAGGATATATTGGTGCCTTGGGAATAAGGGGCATAGGGCTTACAGTCGGGAGTAGAGGCTTAATTTCCTGGAGAGGGACCATATTATCTAGCAGGGAGACCCCCTGTCCCAAATTTTTGATTGTTTGCTTTCCTGACACATTAATCTCAGTCACTTTCTCAGTTCCTTCTAGTACCACAAAACATCCAGTTTTTTGTCATAGTAATAGACAACTTTCCTTTTTCAACGTAGCAAAAACAATCAGAATTCACATCCTCTGTTGATCCTCAATTTGCTATATATCAACCACTCAACTTGAAGCAGGTGCTTTAAACAAAACACAGATCTTCCAGCACGTACTACACCAAGAAAATACAGAGAAACTTAGAACGCAGCCACATGCCCCCTCCACACCAGAGACACAGAGATAAGAAAATCGCAGCATTCCTCAGCACAGAAAGAAGAAAGCAATAGCGCAGCTGTTTGACCCCTCCCATCTAGTATCTTAGAAATTTCACACAGAAACGGAATACAGCAGTTCCCAGACTTAATTAATTTCTACAAAACCTTCATCACACAATTCACATGCCAGATTGAGAATATTTTCCCTGCATTCCTGACAGATTTCTTTCCCCGTCTTTGGGCTAACAATATCAGATTCATCACACAAATTCAAAGTCTTCTTCTTCTTCCACGGAAACTGATTCTCCTTTAGAGCTAAATATCCTTACTTAGTCGTGCATAGTACTAGAGCGGCCGTATAGTCTATTCCACTAGGTTTACCTGTCCCCCGCTGGGACAACCCAAAATCGCGGTACTCAGCGAAAGGAGGAGGGCGTCTCAGACTTTCCCTCCGGACACCTCTGGAAACACACATATATATCTATATATTCCTGAGTTACGCATCCTACCCATCTTTGATCACCTCACCGCGCCTGATTCTAACAGTGATCAGGAATTCAGGATATTTTGACTATAAAGAGAATTACATCACTGGTCAATCCGGGGTGTCCGTCCCTTATGAGGTACGGTTCGAGCACTGGGCTCCCAACGGAACTACACCTCTATATGATTCCACCCAAGAATCACCCCACCATCGGGGACAAACCTCAGATCCTCTTTGCAGCACAAACAGGAAAACCACACCAAACGGTCAGTCTGGACAATGTAACTGCCAACTTACCGTGGTTGTTGTGGGGGATGATCAGTCCCAATTTTCCAGTGCCTGTGTCCGGTCCGAGGGTCCTTTGTCTTGTTGTCCTCCGAGGGGCAGAGGCATTCCTGCTTGGGGCCCCACGTTTCGGGCGCCAACTGTTGAGGGAGGATCTAAATTGATCCTTCACGGTTAACTCAGTGATTTCCAAATTAATCTACCGGGAGTTGCCGGCAACTGAAAATGAACAGACGGAGACGCGTGTCTCTGTTTGGGGGGGATCAAGCTGATCTCTCTGGCCCCCGTTTATTGTCTGTGACTTTTCATAGTCATAGAAATTATACTTCAACCAATCAGCATAAGAACACGCTCACAGTTCTTAACCTATAAGAATGCAGGAACAGTCTGTGCATCAAAGCTTCGTAGAACAATGCACCCTCAGTCTCATGTTCTGTTTAGATTGCAACAATCAAGGTCTCATCAAGGTCTCACAACAGCTGTAAACTTTAGCCTACTAACAAAATTTATCTTAAAACAGCAAAATGGAGTCGAAAAGCACAAAATGGAGAATCTTTCTTAATTTGTCCCTTCACAGCGGGACTGGGCCTTCACGTTGTAACTGGTAAAGAAGACTTCAGTAGGCAGTCCCGGCTCCTGTATAAAGCCCCAACCACTTTTCAGGTGAAAGGCTAGTACAGTCCCTTGTTTTACCGAATTCTTATTACCGCGTTCGGTCTTTGGCTTTTGTACTTTAGGTGGGTCGGTTTTTCCAGTGCGAAATTAAGCATTGTTTATACTGCTCCCAGGTGAGTGCAGCAATATAGGTTCCTTCCTGTCGGGACCCATCCGGTCTAATCTTTGGAGCATCCCATCTGAAGATCACCCCGTCGGCGCTCACGTCTAGCAGTTCCCCCATAGTGATTGGTAGCGGAGGCACTATCTTCTCCAGGGTGTCGGGGGCTACCGCAACGAGCTCAGTGGCGGTGGGTCGGTCATTGTCGGGACGGGGAACGGTCGCGGGAGCAGGATCGGTTGGTGGAGCAGGGGCGCTTTCCATACCTGCATCTGATGTGATTCCACCGATGTCGATCTGTTCCATTGGTGAGGACACTGGAGTCAGCTGCGGCTCGGGCCACGGGTCTTCCAGTGCGACCTTCCTGCACAGCTCCGACTTACATTTTTTCGTTGTGGTCAGTTCCGCGTTCGGGATAGATTGACTCAGCTCCTCCGCCCTTGGTTCCAGTAGGTCCGGATCCTCCAGCGGCGGTTGGTTCGGATCTGCCTCCGGTCGGCGGGGACAGTCCTGGATTGTTCAGGTACTCGCTGGTCGCACTCACTGTTTCAAGGTCTGTGCCCACACATACACATGGCTCCGCCATTTTCTGGGGGTGGTGCTCCTTCTCCACTTCTTTCCCGCCGTTGCAAATCAGGAGGCGTTTCTCCTCTGCTTCGGGGCACGTCGTCTTCTTGCAGCAGTAGTCGGAGGGGGCGGTCATTACTTTTGGCGCTGCTTTGATAGTCTCCTCCCATGGCACACCCTCCTTCTTCTCCGGTGCTCCTCGTGGCGCTGTAATGGTGGCAGTTTTGGCAGGAATTTTTGGCGGCAATCGGCAATACACAGTCTTTAAGCAAATCACAGTTCCAATACAGTTCTGACACAGTTCTTAGGCACACATGACCTGATTTTCAGGCTTAAGTAGATCCTGTTCATGACGCCAAAGTTGGATCGCCCCCAGGCGCAGGGCAGTGGGGTACTCGGTACTGGGTCCCTCTGTCTCGGTTCTGGGGATGTCACAGTGGCCTGCTAAGGGTCGCCCAATTAAAACTGTAGTTTGTCAAGTGTTTGTGACGCCACCTGTGGTATTCGGTCAGGATGACCACTGGGGTGATGAAATGGCAGCTAGATGGTATACCTTCCCACAGGTGAAGTATGTCCCCAGGGCTTCCCTTGATGAGTAGGTGGTAATGGTGGATGTTGTAAGGCGCGATGAATAACGAGGACACAAAGGTTGCAGTCTCTTTACCTTTAACTGAAGACTTCAGCGTCCACAGTCCAGAGCACCGATCACAGGGCAGGTAGAGTCCGGCCGGTCCGAAGGCACATCCAGAGTTCTCTTATCCAGGTGGAAATCAGTAGCCTTCCTACTAGCGCCTGTGTGTTGTAGTACCTCCCTGCTGAGCACCACAGGATAGTCCTCACAACTGTCGTGTATGTTTCTGTTTCTCTCTCTCCGTTCCCCTAGATGATATGGCTAGGATGACCGGTATGACGGGGTAGGCCTGGAGTTATTTTATAGGGACCCTAGTGACGCCCCTCTCCCACAATTTGCCTCCGTTGTCTTCATTAGGTATTAAGGTCAGAGTAACGCGTAGAGCGAATTACTCCCTCGGTGGTCCGGCCACCGGCTACGCGCCTCAGAAGGATGTTGCCAATCTTAAGGCAGGACTCCTCCTGGTATTATCTCCTTATGCTGTGATCTCGTTTCTCACTCTCCACAATATACTTTGCTTCTTGTCCTTCCTTAGGATGCTGCCGCAATGAAGTGCAGGCGCGGCTCCGTAACGTTCTATCTCTTGCTATGTCTCTGTCAGGATCCCACCCCTGACAGGGACCTCTGTCTGCAGCTCAGATGTTCCTCCTTCTCCCCCTGTCTGCCTGACAGGTCTTCTCTGGGTCTCACCCAGGCAGCTTCTCTCTAACTTCCTATCCAACCCCCAGTTTTACCAGATTGTGAGGAGTGGCCTAATAGATAGAACCCTTTGCTCCCCCTGGTGGTTGGAGTGTGAAGTGTAGTGTGTGACTGTGATACCTGGTCAGGTGAACTCCTTTAGTGCCATCAGACGTACCATCACTAGGGTTGAGCGACTTTCATTTTTTTAAGATCGAGTAGGGTTTTGGGAAACCCGATTTTGTCCAGAGTCGAGTCGAGTGCAGTCGGCCGATTATCGCTAAAAGTCGGGGATCGACCGAAACACGAAACCCAATGCAAGTCAATGGGGAAGCATAGTCGGCAGTGAGTGGAGGCCAGGAAAACACCTACAGTGCCCATTTTAATGCCAAAAACATCCATTCTTGTTTCTGAAGCTTGTCAATCTTAATTAACTTTATAATAATAGTTGGGCATAGGGAATTGGGGGTCATTTGGCAAAAGTTGTGGGGGGAGTAGGGCCGGCTCAAGTTTTTCGTGGGCCCAGGAAATGCGGACTACGTCACGGCGGTGTTGCAGGGAAAGGTAATTATTTAAAAGTTGCAAGTGCTGTGATCCTGAGCAAGCAGGGGGGGGGCCCACTCGTTCGCATTGCCACTGGCACAGGGCCCCTCAAAGTACGGCGGTGTGTTTGCATGGCGGGGGCGCCTCCCACCAGCAGCGACACTTTTGCGTACTCTGAGGGGCCCTGTGCCAGTGACGTCGCCAACGAGTATGCCCCCCCACCTGATGAAGGAACCTGCACTTTCATCTGCACCTTCCTCTTTGTCCCTGTGTAAGGTGGTATAACATGCGGGAAGGGGAACCTTACTTTCAGCAGGGACAGATTCTGGCTGTGTAGAGTACAAGGGGAATGTAGTGGTCTCGGTCAATGTACCAGCAGACTCATTTAGCAGTGGCTGGGCAATGGGCAGGATGAGGAGGAAACAGATATAGGGCCAAAGAATAAAGTAGGCTACATGCAGTTCAAAATTGGTAACAGGACTAAACAGGCGGCATTGCTTTGTTCAGTGGAGTAGCAAACCCAAGAGCAGCAGACACTGTTTCAAGGGCCTAACCACACTAGTAGGCCAAATGCAGTTTAATATCTGATAGTATAGGGCGAAAGCCAGAATGTGGAAGCTCAGCTTTGTTCAGTTGAGGACAACACCAGGGAGGGGCAGACACCTTTAGTAGGCCGGAAAAGCCTATTGCATTTTTTAAAATGGTAATTTGGAGCAGAAGGTTGAAGCTCAGCTTTATTTAGTTGAGGGCAACACCAGGGAGGGGCAGAAGCCGTTAGTAGGCCCTAACCACCATTTTTTTTTAAAAACCACTTAATGAGAGCCGGAAGGTTGAAGCTCAGCTTTATTTAGTTGAGGACAACACCAGGGAGGGGCAGAAGCCGTTAGTAGGCCCTAACCACCATTTTTTTTTTTTAAAACCACATAATGAGAGCCGGAAGGTTGAAGCTCAGCTTTATTTAGTTGAGGACAACACCAGGGAGGGGCAGAAGCCGTTAGTAGGCCCTAACCACCTTTTTTTTTTTAAAACCACATAATGAGAGCCGGAAGGTTGAAGCTCAGCTTTATTTAGTTGAGGACAACACCAGGGAGGGGCAGAAGCCGTTAGTAGGCCCTAACCACCTTTTTTTTTTTTAAAACCACATAATGAGAGCCGGAAGGTTGAAGCTCAGCTTTATTTAGTTGAGGACAACACCAGGGAGGGGCAGAAGCCGTTAGTAGGCCCTAACCACCATTTTTTTTTTTAAAACCACATAATGAGAGCCGGAAGGTTGAAGCTCAGCTTTATTTAGTTGAGGACAACACCAGGGAGGGGCAGAAGCCGTTAGTAGGCCCTAACCACCTTTTTTTTTTTTAAAACCACATAATGAGAGCCGGAAGGTTGAAGCTCAGCTTTATTTAGTTGAGGACAACACCAGGGAGGGGCAGAAGCCGTTAGTAGGCCCTAACCACCTTTTTTTTTTTTAAAACCACATAATGAGAGCCGGAAGGTTGAAGCTCAGCTTTATTTAGTTGAGGACAACACCAGGGAGGGGCAGAAGCCGTTAGTAGGCCCTAACCACCATTTTTTTTTTTAAAACCACATAATGAGAGCCGGAAGGTTGAAGCTCAGCTTTATTTAGTTGAGGACAACACCAGGGAGGGGCAGAAGCCGTTAGTAGGCCCTAACCACCATTTTTTTTTTTAAAACCACATAATGAGAGCCGGAAGGTTGAAGCTCAGCTTTATTTAGTTGAGGACAACACCAGGGAGGGGCAGAAGCCGTTAGTAGGCCCTAACCACCTTTTTTTTTTTTAAAACCACATAATGAGAGCCGGAAGGTTGAAGCTCAGCTTTATTTAGTTGAGGACAACACCAGGGAGGGGCAGAAGCCGTTAGTAGGCCCTAACCACCTTTTTTTTTTTTAAAACCACATAATGAGAGCCGGAAGGTTGAAGCTCAGCTTTATTTAGTTGAGGACAACACCAGGGAGGGGCACACAGACAGACTCCTTTAGTAGGCCTGAAAAGCCTATTGCATTTTTCAAAATGGTAATTTGGAGCAGAAGGTTGAAGCTCAGCTTTATTTAGTTGAGGGCAACACCAGGGAGGGGCAGAAGCCGTTAGTAGGCCCTAACCAAAGTTGAAGGCCAAATGCAGTTTAATTTCTGATACTATAGGCCGAAAGCCAGAAGGTGGAAGTTCCGATTTAGACAGTGGAGCACAATTTGAATTAGGGACTGCAGACAGACTTAGTAGGCTGTCCCCTGTGGACCATGCATCCACCACATTAACCCATTGCGCCGTAATGGACACGTAATCTTCCGTGGCCATGCCTACAGGTCCATGCGTCTGTTGTCAGGTGCACCTTTGTACTCACAGATTGCCAGAGTGCATGGACAATGCGGTCTTCTACATGCTGGTGGAGGGTTGGGATGGCTTTTCTCGCAAAAGAAGTGTCGACTGGTTAGCTTGTAGCGTGGTACAGCGTAGTCCATCATGGCCTTATTAATAGTAAATAAAATATATAACTAGGCTCTATGAACTTTTAAATAGGTTCCAGGGGTACACGGGCAGCATTGGTGTGGTCAGTGGAGGAGTATTGCAAGTAGGGGCTGCAGACAGGCTATCAAAGGCCTAAAATAACAAACAGTAGGCAGTCATGGCAGTTTTACATCGGTTACATGGATACACAGGCAGGCACTCCAGGCAGCATTGTGGTCAGTGGAGGAGTATTGCAAGTAGGGGCCGCAGACAGGCTATCAAAGGCCTAAAATAACAAACAATAGGCTCATTGCAGTTTTACAGCGGTTACATGGATAGACGGGCAGGCAGCTTGGTGGTGGTGAGTGGAGGAGTATTTAAAGTAGGGACCGCAGACAGGCTTCAAAGGCCTAACATAAGAAAATGGGCTGGCTGTAGGCACTTTATAATTGGTTCCAGGGGTACACGGGCAGCAGTGGTCTGGTCAGTGGAGGAGTATTTAAAGTAGGGACCGCAGACAGGCTTCAAAGGCCTAACATAAGAAAATGGGCTGGCTGTAGGCACTTTATAATTGGTTCCAGGGGTACACGGGCAGCAGTGGTCTGGTCAGTGGAGGAGTATTTAAAGTAGGGACCGCAGACAGGCTATCAAAGGCCTAACATAACAAACAATAGGCTCATGGCAGTTTCACAGCGGTTACATGGATACACGGGCAGGCAGCTTGGTGGTGAGTGGAGGAGTATTTAAAGTAGGGACCGCACACAGGCTATCAAAGGCCTAAAATAACAAACAATAGGCTCATGGCAGTTTCACAGCGGTTACATGGATACACGGGCAGGCAGCTTGGTGGTGAGTGGAGGAGTATTTAAAGTAGGGACCGCACACAGGCTATCAAAGGCCTAAAATAACAAACAATAGGCTCATGGCAGTTTCACAGCGGTTACATGGATACACGGGCAGGCAGCTTGGTGGTGGTGAGTGGAGGAGTATTTAAAGTAGGGACCGCAGACAGGCTTCAAAGGCCTAACATAAGAAAATGGGCTGGCTGTAGGCACTTTATAATTGGTTCCAGGGGTACACGGGCAGCAGTGGTCTGGTCAGTGGAGGAGTATTTAAAGTAGGGACCGCAGACAGGCTATCAAAGGCCTAACATAACAAACAATAGGCTCATGATGGCAGTTTCACAGCGGTTACATGGATACACGGGCAGGCAGCTTGGTGGTGAGTGGAGGAGTATTTAAAGTAGGGACCGCAGACAGGCTATCAAAGGCCTAACATAAGAAAATGGGCTGGCTGTAGGCACTTTATAATTGGTTCCAGGGGTACACGGGCAGCAGTGGTCTGGTCAGTGGAGGAGTATTTAAAGTAGGGACCGCAGACAGGCTATCAAAGGCCTAACATAACAAACAATAGGCTCATGATGGCAGTTTCACAGCGGTTACATGGATACACGGGCAGGCAGCTTGGTGGTGAGTGGAGGAGTATTTAAAGTAGGGACCGCAGACAGGCTATCAAAGGCCTAAAATAACAAACAATAGGCTCATGGCAGTTTCACAGCGGTTACATGGATACACGGGCAGGCAGCTTGGTGGTGGTGAGTGGAGGAGTATTTAAAGTAGGGACCGCAGACAGGCTTCAAAGGCCTAACATAAGAAAATGGGCTGGCTGTAGGCACTTTATAATTGGTTCCAGGGGTACACGGGCAGCAGTGGTCTGGTCAGTGGAGGAGTATTTAAAGTAGGGACCGCAGACAGGCTTCAAAGGCCTAACATAAGAAAATGGGCTGGCTGTAGGCACTTTATAATTGGTTCCAGGGGTACACGGGCAGCAGTGGTCTGGTCAGTGGAGGAGTATTTAAAGTAGGGACCGCAGACAGGCTATCAAAGGCCTAACATAACAAACAATAGGCTCATGGCAGTTTCACAGCGGTTACATGGATACACGGGCAGGCAGCTTGGTGGTGAGTGGAGGAGTATTTAAAGTAGGGACCGCACACAGGCTATCAAAGGCCTAAAATAACAAACAATAGGCTCATGGCAGTTTCACAGCGGTTACATGGATACACGGGCAGGCAGCTTGGTGGTGGTGAGTGGAGGAGTATTTAAAGTAGGGACCGCAGACAGGCTTCAAAGGCCTAACATAAGAAAATGGGCTGGCTGTAGGCACTTTATAATTGGTTCCAGGGGTACACGGGCAGCAGTGGTCTGGTCAGTGGAGGAGTATTTAAAGTAGGGACCGCAGACAGGCTATCAAAGGCCTAAAATAACAAACAATAGGCTCATGGCAGTTTTACAGCGGTTACATGGATACACAGGCAGCTTGGTGGTGAGTGGAGGAGTATTTAAAGTAGGGACCGCAGACAGGCTATCAAAGGCCTAAAATAACAAACAATAGGCTCATGGCAGTTTCACAGCGGTTACATGGATACACGGGCAGGCAGCTTGGTGGTGGTGAGTGGAGGAGTATTTAAAGTAGGGACCGCAGAAAGGCTTCAAAGGCCTAACATAAGAAAATGGGCTGGCTGTAGGCACTTTATAATTGGTTCCAGGGGTACACGGGCAGCAGTGGTCTGGTCAGTGGAGGAGTATTTAAAGTAGGGACCGCAGACAGGCTTCAAAGGCCTAACATAAGAAAATGGGCTGGCTGTAGGCACTTTATAATTGGTTCCAGGGGTACACGGGCAGCAGTGGTCTGGTCAGTGGAGGAGTATTTAAAGTAGGGACCGCAGACAGGCTATCAAAGGCCTAACATAACAAACAATAGGCTCATGGCAGTTTCACAGCGGTTACATGGATACACGGGCAGGCAGCTTGGTGGTCAGTGGAGGAGTATTTAAAGTAGGGACCGCAGACAGGCTATCAAAGGCCTAAAATAACAAACAATAGGCTCATGGCAGTTTTACAGCGGTTACATGGATACACAGGCAGCTTGGTGGTGAGTGGAGGAGTAGTGCAAGGAGTGTCTGTCCCAGTACTCCCAAAATATAAATAGATGTTAATGTCTCGCAAAACAACCAAAACAAAAAAAAAAGGTGGCATACTTAGGTACAGGGGTGGGCTCATCTACTGAGTTTCTGACATTGTAATTTGGCAGTAACTATTTAATGGTGCCAATATAGGACACAGACACAGACTACTTTAAGTTGCATCATAGATGTCTACAAATTTGTATTGTCAGTGCCAGACATTGAATGATGTCAGCGAATAGACTAAAGATTGGTGGAGCTGTGCGACATAATTTTGCACGTGGTAGAGCACATTTTGAGCTGGGGTAGGGGGGAACTCTCTTGAGGCCGGCGGGACCGCCCCAGGGCCCCTCATGTTACAACGGTGTGTCTGACGTTGGGTGCGCACCACCACCGCCAGAGACACTACATTGTACTATGAGGGACCCAGTAGCAATGCCGTCAACCAAAAGCGAGCACACCCACCTCTTCAGACAAACAGCAGTCTCACGGGTGCTTGCGCCAAGTCGCGATACCACGGCCCCGTGTGGGGAGTTTTGCCATTTAGGGAGGTGTAAACATGTCGTATGCTGTACAATCAGCTGCAGCAAATTAGACATTAGAAAAGTAATTCACAGGCAAGAGCTTTTCATAGGAAAGCTAGGTGTCGGCCGGGCAAGGTGGGGCAAAAGATTTCGAAATCCAGTTGTGGTTCATTTTAATGAATGTTAGATCGTCAACATTTTGGGTAGCCAGACGAGTCCTTTTTTCGGTTAATATTGAACCTGCAGCACTGAATACTCTTTCTGATAGGACACTTGCTGCCGGGCAAGCAAGCTCCTGCAATGCATATTCTGCCAATTCTGGCCAGGTGTCTAATTTGGAGGCCCAGTAATCAAATGGGAATGACGGTTGAGGGAGAACATCGATAAGGGATGAAAAATAGTTAGTAACCATACTGGACAAATGTTGTCTCCTGTCACTTTCAATTGATGCAGCAGTACCTGTCCTGTCTGCGGTCATAGCAAAATCACTCCACAACCTGGTCAGAAAACCCCTCTGTCCAACGCCACTTCTGATGTGTGCACCCCTAACACTCCTAGTCTGCTGCCCCCTGGAGCTTGTGTGAGAACGATCACGTGCGCTGTGTGCTGGGAATGCCTGAAGCAAACGGTCAACAAGAGTTGATTGTTTGGTTGCTAATATTAGTTCCAAGTTCTCATGTGGCATAATATTTTGCAATTTGCCTTTATAGCGTGGATCAAGGAGGCAGGCCAACCAGTAATCGTCATCGTTCATCATTTTCGTAATGCGTGTGTCCCTTTTTAGGATACGTAAGGCATAATCCGCCATGTGGGCCAAAGTTCCAGTTGTCAAATCTCCGGTTGTGATTGGTTGAGGGGCAGTTGCAGGCAAATCTACGTCACTTGTGTCCCTCAAAAAACCAGAACCCGGCCGTGACACGCAACCAATTTCCTGTGCCCCCGGGAAAGGTTCGGCATTAAAAATATACTCATCCCCATCATCCTCCTCGTCCTCCACCTCCTCTTCGCCCGCTACCTCGTCCTGTACACTGCCCTGACCAGACAATGGCTGACTGTCATCAAGGCTTCCCTCTTCCTCTGGTGCAGACGCCTGCTCCTTTATGTGCGTCAAACTTTGCATCAGCAGACGCATTAGGGGGATGCTCATGCTTATTACGGCGTTGTCTGCACTAACCAGCCGTGTGCATTCCTCAAAACACTGAAGGACTTGACACATGTCTTGTATCTTCGACCACTGCACACCTGACAACTCCATGTCTGCCATCCTACTGCCTGCCCGTGTATCCTCCCACAAATAAATAACAGCACGCCTCTGTTCGCACAGTCTCTGAAGCATGTGCAGTGTTGAGTTCCACCTTGTTGCAACGTCTATGATTAGGCGATGCTGGGGAAGGTTCAAAGACCGCTGATAGGTCTGCATACGGCTGGCGTGTACAGGCGAACGTCGGATATGTGAGCAAAGTGCACGCACTTTGAGGAGCAGGTCGGAGAACCCAGGATAAGTTTTCAATAAGCACTGCACCACCAGGTTTAAGGTGTGAGCCAGGCAAGGAATGTGTTTCAGTTGGGAAAGGGAGATGGCAGCCATGAAATTCCTTCCGTTATCACTCACTACCTTGCCTGCCTCAAGATCTACTGTGCCCAGCCACGACTGCGTTTCTTGTTGCAAGAACTCGGACAGAACTTCCGCGGTGTGTCTGTTGTCGCCCAAACACTTCATAGCCAATACAGCCTGCTGACGCTTGGCAGTAGCTGGCCCATAATGGGACAACTGGTGTGCAACAGTGTCATCTGCCGATGGAGTGGTTGGCCGACTGCGTTCTGTGGAAGAGCTGTAGCTTCTGCAGGAGGACGAGGAGGAGGAGGAGGGGGTGCGAACGCCTACAGCCAACTGTTTCCTAGACCGTGGGCTAGGCACAACTGTCCCTAAATTGATGTCGCCTGTGGACCCTGCATCCACCACATTCACCCAGTGTGCCGTGATGGACACATAACGTCCCTGGCCATGCCTACTGGTCCATGCATCTGTAGTCAGGTGCACCTTTGTACTCACAGATTGCCTAAGTGCATGGACGATGCGCTGTTTAACATGCTGGTGCAGGGCTGGGATGGCTTTTCTGGAAAAAAAGTGTCGACTAGGTAGCTCGTATCGTGGTTCAGCGTACTCCATCAGGGCTTTAAAAGCTTCGCTTTCAACTAAACGGTAGGGCATCATCTCTAACGAGATTAGTCTAGCTATGTGGGCGTTAAAACCCTGTGTACGCGGATGCGAGGATAAGTACTTCCTTTTTCTAACCAGAGTCTCATGTAGGGTGAGCTGGACTGGAGAGCAGGAGATCGTGGAACTTTCGGGTGTGCCGGTGTACATGGCAGACTGAGAGACGGTTGGAGACGGTATTGTTTCCGCCGGTGCCCTAGATGCAATATTTCCTCCTACTAAACTGGTGATTCCCTGACCCTGACTGCTTTTGGCTGGCAAAGAAACCTGCACAGATACTGCCGGTGGTGCGGAAAATGGTGGCCTTACAGTGACGGAAGGGATGTTGCGTTGCTGACTAGCTTCATTGGCCGAGGGTGCTACAACCTTAAGGGACGTTTGGTAGTTAGTCCAGGCTTGAAAATGCATGGTGGTTAAGTGTCTATGCATGCAACTAGTATTTAGACTTTTCAGATTCTGACCTCTGCTTAAGCTAGTTGAACATTTTTGACAGATGACTTTGCGCTGATCAGTTGGATGTTGTTTAAAAAAATGCCAGACTGCACTCTTCCTAGACTCGGATCCCTTTTCAGGGATTGCAGACTGAGCTTTAACCGGATGGCCACGCTGTCCTCCAACAGGTTTTGGCTTTGACACGCGTTTTGGGCCAGATACGGGCCCGGCAGATGGAACCTGTTGCGATGTTGATGCCTGCTGCGGCCCCTCCTCCACCTCCGCTTCTGAACTACTGCCGCCTGCACCCTGTTCCCCCAATGGCTGCCAATCGGGGTCAATAACTGGGTCATCTATTACCTCCTCTTCGAGCTCGTGTGCAACTTCGTCTGTGTCACTGTGTCGGTCGGTGGTATAGCGTTCGTGGCGGGGCAACATAGTCTCATCAGGGTCTGATTGTGGATCTGTACCCTGAGAGGGCAATGTGGTGGTCTGAGTCAAAGGAGCAGCATAGTACTCTGGCTGTGGCTGTGCATCAGTGCACTCCATGTCAGAATCTACTTGTAATGGGCATGGCCTGTTAAATGTTTCACTTTCTAAGCCAGGGACGGTATGTGTAAAGAGCTCCATGGAGTGACCCGTTGTGTCGCCTGCTGCATCCTTCTCTCTTGTTGTAGTTTTTGCTGAGGAGGACAAGGAAGCGACTTGTCCCTGACCGTGAACATCCACAAGCGACGCGCTGCTTTTACATTTACCAGTTTCGGAAGAGGAGGCAAAAGAGCTAGAGGCTGAGTCTGCAATGTAAGCCAAAACTTGCTGTTGCTGCTCAGCCTTTAAAAGCGGTTTTCCTACTCCCAGAAAAGAGAGCGTTCGAGGCCTTGTGTAGCCTGACGACGAAACTGGCTCCACAGCTCCAGACTTAGGTGGAATATTTTTATCCCCACGACCACCTGATGCTCCACTACCACTACCATCATTACCAGCTGACAATGAACGCCCACGACGACCTCTTGCACCAGACTTCCTCATTGTTTAAAAATCGTAACCAAACTAACTTTATTTGTTGCTGTCAAACAACTTACACGGTGAGCTATAACTTCAGTATGATTTCAATATCCCTTAACAGGTTGGTGAGACCACAAGGAAAATCAGGCACAATGTTACACACTCTGTTTTCTGTGACACCAAATCACAGAGATGACACACACGCAGGACTGTCACTCAAGCACTAATGTCAATATTAATCTCCCACCTAATTTATTTTTTTTTTTTTCTCTGTGAGACTTTAGAAACCAAATAATATTTAAAAAAAAAACAAAAAAACAAGGCTTTCTATGGCCCACTGAATGAGAGATGGCACGCACAGGAGTGGCACACAAGCCCTGACTGAGGCCAATATTTTTCTCCCACTGATTGATGTAGTGTTTTTGTGTTGAGGTTGATTTTAAAACACAAATGAAGGAAAAAAATAAAAAGGCTTTCTATGGCCCACAATTAGAGAGAGAGGTGGCACACCCAGGAGTCAAGACTGGCACACAAGCTGAAATGGCAATATTACTCTCCCACTGTTTTTTTATGTATTTTTTTTTTATTTTCAGGGAGACTTTAGAAACCAAATAATATTTAAAAAAAAAAAAAAAAACAAGGCTTTCTATGGCCCACTGAATGAGAGGGACAGAGGTGGCACACCCAGGAGTCAAGACTGGCACACAAGCTGAAATGGCAATATTACTCTCCCACTGTTTTTTTATGTATTTTTTTTTTTTATTTTCAGGGAGACTTTAGAAACCAAATAATATTAAAAAAACCAAAAAATAAATAGGCTTTCTATGGCCCACTGAATGAAAGGGAGAGAGGTGGCACACCCAGGAGTCAAGACTGGCACACAAGCTGAAAGGGCAATATTACTCTCCCACTGTTTTTTTATGTATTTTTTTTTTTTATTTTCAGGGAGACTTTAGAAACCAAATAATATTAAAAAAACCAAAAAATAAATAGGCTTTCTATGGCCCACAATTAGAGAGAGAGGTGGCACACCCAGGAGTCAAGACTGGCACACAAGCTGAAATGGCAATATTACTCTCCCACTGTTTTTTTATGTTTTTTTTTTTTATTTTCAGGGAGACTTTAGAAACCAAATAATATTAAAAAAAAAACAAAAAAACAAGGCTTTCTATGGCCCACTGAATGAGAGGGAGAGAGGTGGCACACCCAGGAGTCAAGACTGGCACACAAGCTGAAATGGCAATATTACTCTCCCACTGTTTTTTTATGTATTTTTTTTTTTTATTTTCAGGGAGACTTTAGAAACCAAATAATATTAAAAAAACCAAAAAATAAATAGGCTTTCTATGGCCCACTGAATGAAAGGGAGAGAGGTGGCACACCCAGGAGTCAAGACTGGCACACAAGCTGAAAGGGCAATATTACTCTCCCACTGTTTTTTTATGTATTTTTTTTTTTTATTTTCAGGGAGACTTTAGAAACCAAATAATATTAAAAAAACCAAAAAATAAATAGGCTTTCTATGGCCCACTGAATGAAAGGGAGAGAGGTGGCACACCCAGGAGTCAAGACTGGCACACAAGCTGAAAGGGCAATATTACTCTCCCACTGTTTTTTTATGTATTTTTTTTTTTTATTTTCAGGGAGACTTTAGAAACCAAATAATATTAAAAAAACCAAAAAATAAATAGGCTTTCTATGGCCCACAATTAGAGAGAGAGGTGGCACACCCAGGAGTCAAGACTGGCACACAAGCTGAAATGGCAATATTACTCTCCCACTGTTTTTTTATGTTTTTTTTTTTTATTTTCAGGGAGACTTTAGAAACCAAATAATATTAAAAAAAAAACAAAAAAACAAGGCTTTCTATGGCCCACTGAATGAGAGGGAGAGAGGTGGCACACCCAGGAGTCAAGACTGGCACACAAGCTGAAATGGCAATATTACTCTCCCACTGTTTTTTTATGTATTTTTTTTTTTTATTTTCAGGGAGACTTTAGAAACCAAATAATATTAAAAAAACCAAAAAATAAATAGGCTTTCTATGGCCCACTGAATGAAAGGGAGAGAGGTGGCACACCCAGGAGTCAAGACTGGCACACAAGCTGAAAGGGCAATATTACTCTCCCACTGTTTTTTTATGTATTTTTTTTTTTTATTTTCAGGGAGACTTTAGAAACCAAATAATATTAAAAAAACCAAAAAATAAATAGGCTTTCTATGGCCCACAATTAGAGAGAGAGGTGGCACACCCAGGAGTCAAGACTGGCACACAAGCTGAAATGGCAATATTACTCTCCCACTGTTTTTTTATGTTTTTTTTTTTTATTTTCAGGGAGACTTTAGAAACCAAATAATATTAAAAAAAAAACAAAAAAACAAGGCTTTCTATGGCCCACTGAATGAGAGGGAGAGAGGTGGCACACCCAGGAGTCAAGACTGGCACACAAGCTGAAATGGCAATATTACTCTCCCACTGTTTTTTTATGTATTTTTTTTTTTTATTTTCAGGGAGACTTTAGAAACCAAATAATATTAAAAAAACCAAAAAATAAATAGGCTTTCTATGGCCCACTGAATGAAAGGGAGAGAGGTGGCACACCCAGGAGTCAAGACTGGCACACAAGCTGAAAGGGCAATATTACTCTCCCACTGTTTTTTTATGTATTTTTTTTTTTTATTTTCAGGGAGACTTTAGAAACCAAATAATATTAAAAAAACCAAAAAATAAATAGGCTTTCTATGGCCCACTGAATGAAAGGGAGAGAGGTGGCACACCCAGGAGTCAAGACTGGCACACAAGCTGAAAGGGCAATATTACTCTCCCACTGTTTTTTTATGTATTTTTTTTTTTTATTTTCAGGGAGACTTTAGAAACCAAATAATATTAAAAAAACCAAAAAATAAATAGGCTTTCTATGGCCCACAATTAGAGAGAGAGGTGGCACACCCAGGAGTCAAGACTGGCACACAAGCTGAAATGGCAATATTACTCTCCCACTGTTTTTTTATGTTTTTTTTTTTTATTTTCAGGGAGACTTTAGAAACCAAATAATATTAAAAAAAAAACAAAAAAACAAGGCTTTCTATGGCCCACTGAATGAGAGGGAGAGAGGTGGCACACCCAGGAGTCAAGACTGGCACACAAGCTGAAATGGCAATATTACTCTCCCACTGTTTTTTTATGTATTTTTTTTTTTTATTTTCAGGGAGACTTTAGAAACCAAATAATATTAAAAAAACCAAAAAATAAATAGGCTTTCTATGGCCCACTGAATGAAAGGGAGAGAGGTGGCACACCCAGGAGTCAAGACTGGCACACAAGCTGAAAGGGCAATATTACTCTCCCACTGTTTTTTTATGTATTTTTTTTTTTTATTTTCAGGGAGACTTTAGAAACCAAATAATATTAAAAAAACCAAAAAATAAATAGGCTTTCTATGGCCCACAATTAGAGAGAGAGGTGGCACACCCAGGAGTCAAGACTGGCACACAAGCTGAAATGGCAATATTACTCTCCCACTGTTTTTTTATGTTTTTTTTTTTTATTTTCAGGGAGACTTTAGAAACCAAATAATATTAAAAAAAAAACAAAAAAACAAGGCTTTCTATGGCCCACTGAATGAGAGGGAGAGAGGTGGCACACCCAGGAGTCAAGACTGGCACACAAGCTGAAATGGCAATATTACTCTCCCACTGTTTTTTTATGTATTTTTTTTTTTTATTTTCAGGGAGACTTTAGAAACCAAATAATATTAAAAAAACCAAAAAATAAATAGGCTTTCTATGGCCCACTGAATGAAAGGGAGAGAGGTGGCACACCCAGGAGTCAAGACTGGCACACAAGCTGAAAGGGCAATATTACTCTCCCACTGTTTTTTTATGTTTTTTTTTTTTTTTCAGGGAGACTTTAGAAACCAAATAATATTAAAAAAAAAAAAAAAAAAAAAAAAAATAGGCTTGCTATAGCCCACTGAATGAGAGATAGCACACACAGCAGTGGCACACAAGCCCTGACTGAGGCCAATATTTTTCTCCCACTGATTGATGTAGTGTTTTTGTGTTGAGGTAGATTTTAGAACACAAATCACGGAAAAAATAAATAGGCTTTCTATGGCCCACTGAATGAAAGGGAGAGAGGTGGCACACCCAGGAGTCAAGACTGGCACACAAGCTGAAAGGGCAATATTACTCTCCCACTGTTTTTTTATGTATTTTTTGTTTTTTCAGGGAGACTTTAGAAACCCAATAATATTTAAAAAAAAAAATAAATAGGCTTTCTATGGCCCACTGAATGAGAGGGAGAGAGGTGGCACACCCAGGAGTCAAGACTGGCACACAAGCTGAAAGGGCAATATTATTCTCCCACTGTTTTTTTAGGTTTTTTTTTTTTTTTTCAGGGAGAATTAGAAACCAAATAATATTAAAAAAAAAAAAAAAAAAATAGGCTTGCTATAGCCCACTGAATGAGAGATAGCACACACAGCAGTGGCACACAAGCCCTGACTGAGGCCAATATTTTTCTCCCACTGATTGATGTACTGTTTTTGTGTTGAGGTAGATTTTAGAACACAAATCACGGAAAAAATAAATAGGCTTTCTATGGCCCACTCAGTGAGAGATGGCACACACAGGGATGGCACTGTAGCAGAAATGCCAATCTTAATCTCCCACAAAAAAAAAAAACAAAAAAAAAAAAAAAACTGTCCTACAATTACTATCTCCCTGCAGTAATGTAAGCCAGGTATGGCAGGCAGCAATAGGAGTGGACTGATGCACAAATTAAATAAAAAGTGTGGAAAAACAGAAAAGATAGCTGTGCAGAAAGGAAGGAACAAGAGGATATGTGCTTTGAAAAAAGCAGTTGGTTTCCACAGTGGCGTACACACAGCAATACAGCTATCACGGAGCCTTCTAGGGCAGCCCAATGAGCTACAGCGCTGAGGGGAAAAAAAAAAAAAAATAGCTTCCACAGTCCCTGCACACCGAAGGTGGTGTTGGACAGTGGAAATCGCTGCAGCACAAGCGGTTTGGTGGTTAGTGGACCCTGCCTAACGCTCTCCCTGCTTCTGATGAAGCGGCAGCAACCTGTCCCTAAGCTCAGATCAGCAGCAGTAAGATGGCGGTCGGCGGGAACGCCCCTTTATAGCCCCTGTGACGCCGCAGACAGCAAGCCAATCACTGCAATGCCCTTCTCTAAGATGGTGGGGACCAGGATCTATGTCATCACGCTGCCCACACTCTGCGTTCACCTTCATTGGCTGAGAAATGGCGCTTTTCGCGTCATTGAAACGCGACTTTGGCGCGAAAGTCGCGTACCGCATGGCCGACAAGCACAGGGGTCGGATCGGGTTTCATGAGACGCCGACTTAGCCAAAAGTCGGCGACTTTTGAAAATGATCGACCCGTTTCGCTCAACCCTAACCATCACTCCCCCTGGTGGAAGAGCGACAATACTGCAACGACCAGGACTCTGGGGCGCTGCAGACGCATAAGTCTGTTATCTCCTGTGAAAACCTAAAAACTAAACCCCACGAGCCACAAGTTGTTCTTCCACTGGAGAATTCATTGAAAATGATCTTTCCTCATACCTTCATGACAGGTCATTTATAGGCTCGCCGTCCCCCCGTAGATTAATAATAATAATTATTATTATTATTATCTGTAAGATACAGCCTTTTCTTCTGCGTCCGTCTGGATTTGCTTCTTGTATCATTTCTTTATATATTAAAGAGGATATTTGACTTTAAAAACACAGCCCAAGATCCTCTAAATAAAGTCAGAATACCTTACTGTTACCCCGCCGGCCCACCCTTCCTCTTTTGGATCCCCCCATTCTCTGCACTTCCTCTCCCAGCTGGCTGAGAATGTGATGGCTGCAGACAATTATGGGCGGCTCCAGTGACCGTCACATTGGTGACCTTTAAGGCTGCTGATTGGCTGAAGCAGTCACATGTCCACACAGGCAGAACAGGACGTCCAGAGACCGGCGGGGGACCTGGACCGTGGACAAAAAGGGGCTGCTAGGGGTTGGTGTGAGTGATAGTTATTATGGAGCAGTTCTGGGCTGTCTTTGAAAAAAATGTAAAAGTGGAAAACACTTTTGTGCATTTAACCCGTTGCACTGAAAACAAACTCGATAATTGCCATAAAGCTTCACCTGCAAGTAAAAGGAAAGTAATTAAAGGGCTTGGGACACTTACTCCTTTTTTGCTACAGTTTATATAGAACTACTGGTTCTGCAACGCTGCATGGAATCTGCACATTGGGGCCAGAAGCCCAGGAGGAAACCCCCAAGGAGGAGAACATACAAGCTACTTGTAGTGGTTGCCTTTGGTCGACCTTAGTGCTGTCGGCTTTAATATCCACTGCGCCACCATGTAGCACCACGGCTGGCATCATCATGTTTCCAGTGGATTATTTCATGTTTCCAGTGGATTATTTCCACACATTGAAGAAACCACAGCGGCTTTAGCTCCACTAGACATGATCACATGAGTGAGGAACAGCTGGACACTAGAGACATAAGTTACCACTGGACACCAGGGGAAAAAACTAAAGCCTTCTCTGACCTAGACCACCAGGAATGCTGATAGTGACCTCCTTACTGATGTCCAGCCCAAAGTATTACAAACAATGACATTAATTTGAGTCAAACACTAGACCACCTGGTATACTGACGTTATTTCCTACCTTACACTAGACCACCTGGTATACTGACGTTAATGCCTGCGTTACACTAGACCACCTGGTATATTGATGTTAATTCCTACCTTACACTAGATCACCTGGTATATTGATGTTAATTCCTACCTTACACTAGACCACCTGGTAAACTGACATTAATTCCTGCCTTACACTAGATCACCTGGTATACTGACGTTAATTCCTGCCTTACACTAGATCACCTGGTATACTGACGTTAATTCCTGCCTTACACTAGACCACCTGGTATATTGATGTTAATTCCTACCTTACACTAGATCACCTGGTATACTGATGTTAATGCCTGCGTTACACTAGACCACCTGGTATATTGATGTTAATTCCTGCCTTACACTAGACCACCTGGTATACTGACGTTAATTCCTACCTTACACTAGATCACCTGGTATACTGACGTTAATTCCTGCCTTACACTAGATCACCTGGTATATTGATGTTAATTCCTGCCTTACACTAGACCACCTGGTATATTGATGTTAATTCCTACCTTACACTATACCACCTGGTATACTGACGTTAATTCCTGCCTTACACTAGACCACCTGGTATACTGACGTTAATTCCTGCCTTACACTAGATCACCTGGTATACTGACGTTAATTCCTGCCTTACACTAGATCACCTGGTATATTGATGTTAATTCCTGCCTTACACTAGACCACCTGGTATATTGATGTTAATTCCTACCTTACACTAGATCACCTGGTATACTGACGTTAATTCCTGCCTTACACTAGACCACCTGGTATACTGATGTTAATTCCTACCTTACACTAGACCACCTGGTATACTGACGTAATTTCCTACCTTACACTAGACCACCTGGTATACTGACGTTAATGCCTGCGTTACACTAGACCACCTGGTATATTGATGTTAATTCCTACCTTACACTAGACCACCTGGTATACTGACGTTAATTCCTGCCTTACACTAGACCACCTGGTATATTGACGTTAATTCCTGCCTTACACTAGACCACCTGGTATACTGACGTTAATTCCTGCCTTACACTAGATCACCTGGTATACTGACGTTAATTCCTACCTTACACTAGACCACCTGGTATATTGATGTTAATTCCTACCTTACACTAGACCACCTGGTATACTGACGTAATTTCCTACCTTACACTAGACCACCTGGTATACTGACGTTAATGCCTGCGTTACACTAGACCACCTGGTATATTGATGTTAATTCCTACCTTACACTAGACCACCTGGTAAACTGACGTTAATTCCTGCCTTACACTAGACCACCTGGTATACGGACGTTAATTCCTGCCTTACACTAGACCACCTGGTATATTGATGTTAATTCCTGCCTTACACTAGACCACCTGGTATACTGATGTTAATTCCTGCCTTACACTAGACCACCTGGTATATTGATGTTAATTCCTGCCTTACACTAGACCACCTGGTATACGGACGTTAATTCCTGCCTTACACTAGACCACCTGGTATACTGATGTTAATTCTTACCTTACACTAGACCACCTGGTAAACTGACGTTAATTCCTGCCTTACACTAGACCACCTGGTATATTGATGTTAATTCCTGCCTTACACTGGACCACCTGGTAAACTGACGTTAATTCCTGCCTTACACTAGATCACCTGGTATACTGACGTTAATTCCTACCTTACATTAGACCACCTGGTATACTGACGTTAATTCTTGCCTTACACTAGATCACCTGGTATACTGACGTTAATTCCTACCTTACAGTAGATCCTTAATTTCTAAAACTTGTTAAAAAAATGCAAACATTGTAATAAGAAATAACATACTACAAATACTAATAATATACAATATATGTAATACATCGTCCTACAGCCTTTATTACTGACTTTCTGATACATTGCATCCGCTGACGTCGTCCCAGCACTTACGTTTCACGTGAAATTAGTACAGAGCCCCTACAGATCTGACATTGAGCGCTCTGTATTATTGTTTTCAGGGCCGTCTAATCCGCTTCATTCCATTCAATCTAAATTCATCCAATTTCTATAAGTATAAATGTTTCTATTGTGCGAAGTACATTAAAGGCTATGGGAAGTCCGAGTATGGCTAATGACCGCTAAGTGCAGTAATGGGCCGGCGCTTAGCCTAAGTGCCTTTCAGATTTAGTGCACGATAAATAAACCCGACCCGGGTGACTCGATTGTCCATGCACCCCGGGATGACGAGATCTGCAGGATCACAAGACGCAGATTGATTCAGAGATTGATCAATAGGACATAATTATCTCCACTTATCTGCCTGGTATAGAGAAAGCGTAAGGACATTGAGTGACAGCCGCAGATATACAACCTGTAATGTGTAACCAGAGAACAGTATGGAGATAACACACCTGGAAACATGGACTCAAGACCCCACAACGTTCACCACCAAACCCCTTTGTCGCTTCAAGACTCCACTGACACCTCCAGGCCCCTCTGTGTCCACCATACCCTTCTATGTTCTCTAGACCCTTCTGTGCTCTCTAGACCCTTCTGTGTTCTCTAGACCCTTCTATATTCTCTAGACCCTTCTATATTCTCCAGACCCTTCTGCTTTCTCTAGACCCTTCTATATTCTCTAGACCATTCTATATTCTCTAGACCCTTCTAAATTCTCTAGACCCTTCTATATTCTCTAGACCCTCCTGTGTTCTCTAGACCCTTCTATATTCTCTAGACCCTCCTGTGTTCTCTAGACCCTTCTATGTTCTCAAGACCCTTCTGTGTTCTCTAGACCCTTCTGTGTTCTCTAGACCCTTCTATATTCTCTAGACCCTTCTGTGTTCTCTAGACCCTTCTATATTCTCTAGACCCTTCTGTGTTCTCTAGACCCTTCTATATTCTCTAGACCCTTCTGTGCTCTCTAGACCCTTCTATGTTCTCTAGACCCTTCTATATTCTCTATACCCTTCTATATTCTCTAGACCCTTCTGTGTTCTCTAGACTCTTCTATATTCTCTAGACCCTTCTGTGCTCTCTAGACCCTTCTATGTTCTCTAGACCCTTCTATATTCTCTAGACCCTTGTTTTCTCTAGACCCTTCTATATTCTCTAGACCCTTCTATATTCTCTAGACCCTTCAATATTCTCTAGACCCTTCAATATTCTCTAGACCCTTATGTGTTCTGTAGACCCTTCTGTGTTCTGTAGACCTTAAATGTTCTTTAGACCCTTCTATGTTCTCTAGACCCTTACGTGTTCTGTAGACCATCCTGTGTTCTACATATCTCTCTGTACCCGCCAAACTATTCTGCCCCCTACTGTGTGCACCACCAGACTCCTACGTCCTCCTCCACCTCCACACATCTGTTTGTTTGGAGCAGATCTTCTCTCCTCTTCCAGACCCTTCTGTTTTCTCCAGACTCCTCTGTTCTCTCCAGGTTTGGTCACTGAAATTCAATATATTTGATCCTTCTTTTCCCAGACACTAGGAAAAGTTAGGATTCCTATCCCAGACTACTCCGGACCGTCCATCTCATCTACACCCACTGTCCCCTCCATCCCCTCCAGATCATGTGTTTCTCTTTATGATGACACATGGAATGATTCTCGTAAAGAAACAATCCATTAAAAGATTTAATCTTTAACGTAAAATCAGGCTCCACTTTTATATCCATCCTTGTTGTACACGAAGACCACTTATCTGCCTGGTATAGAGAAAGCGTAATGACATTGAGTGACAGCCGCAGATATACAACCTGTAATGTGTAACCAGAGAACAGTATGGAGATAACACACCTGGAAACATGGACTCAAGACCCCACAACGTTCACCACCAAACCCCTTTGTCGCTTCAAGACTCCACTGACACCTCCAGGCCCCTCTGTGTCCACCATACCCTTCTATGTTCTCTAGACCCTTCTGTGCTCTCTAGACCCTTCTGTGTTCTCTAGACCCTTCTATATTCTCTAGACCCTTCTATATTCTCCAGACCCTTCTGCTTTCTCTAGACCCTTCTATATTCTCTAGACCATTCTATATTCTCTAGACCCTTCTAAATTCTCTAGACCCTTCTATATTCTCTAGACCCTCCTGTGTTCTCTAGACCCTTCTATATTCTCTAGACCCTCCTGTGTTCTCTAGACCCTTCTATGTTCTCAAGACCCTTCTGTGTTCTCTAGACCCTTCTGTGTTCTCTAGACCCTTCTATATTCTCTAGACCCTTCTGTGTTCTCTAGACCCTTCTATATTCTCTAGACCCTTCTGTGTTCTCTAGACCCTTCTATATTCTCTAGACCCTTCTGTGCTCTCTAGACCCTTCTATGTTCTCTAGACCCTTCTATATTCTCTATACCCTTCTATATTCTCTAGACCCTTCTGTGTTCTCTAGACTCTTCTATATTCTCTAGACCCTTCTGTGCTCTCTAGACCCTTCTATGTTCTCTAGACCCTTCTATATTCTCTAGACCCTTGTTTTCTCTAGACCCTTCTATATTCTCTAGACCCTTCTATATTCTCTAGACCCTTCTATATTCTCTAGACCCTTCAATATTCTCTAGACCCTTCAATATTCTCTAGACCCTTATGTGTTCTGTAGACCCTCCTGTGTTCTGTAGACCTTAAATGTTCTTTAGACCCTTCTATGTTCTCTAGACCCTTACGTGTTCTGTAGACCATCCTGTGTTCTACATATCTCTCTGTACCCGCCAAACTATTCTGCCCCCTACTGTGTGCACCACCAGACTCCTACGTCCTCCTCCACCTCCACACATCTGTTTGTTTGGAGCAGATCTTCTCTCCTCTTCCAGACCCTTCTGTTTTCTCCAGACTCCTCTGTTCTCTCCAGGTTTGGTCACTGAAATTCAATATATTTGATCCTTCATTCCCAGACACTAGGAAAAGTTAGGATTCCTATCCCAGACTACTCCGGACCGTCCATCTCATCTACACCCACTGTCCCCTCCATCCCCTCCAGATCATGTGTTTCTCTTTATGATGACACATGGAATGATTCTCGTAAAGAAACAATCCATTAAAAGATTTAATCTTTAACGTAAAATCAGGCTCCACTTTTATATCCATCCTTGTTGTACACGAAGACTACTCAACGCTATGGGTCTACATACAATCATGTCCATAACCATAAAGCCCACCGCCATGTTGATAACTGGGTAGACACAAATGAAGGATACAATGTTGGGTTGGGGTTTTCCTTTCATGATCATACTACATATGCAGCAACTTACCATAATTTCAGTTTTTCAGGCTTTGGGACTTTGAAATTAATTAACTATGTAAAATGTGAGCAGCAAAGTTTACAAGATGTCGCTCCGCTTTTATGTATCCTGCATTAGCTAATGCATAATTAGATTTGAAATTAAAGGCTATTCTCATGACCTCCCATTAGGAGCACACCTCTCGTATCTCCTATCTGCCTGCTTGCCGGGGGCGGTGTGCTCCTGAAGATTGACCGTGTGGACTGGCATCATGGTTGAACCACTGGGTCATACTGCAGTCTCTCCAATGCGGCTAGCAGGGACAGCTCATCTCTGCACTATTGGAGGAGAGCAGGAAGACTGAAGCTGGCTTGATCCAGAGACAGAGCTTGTAAGTGTGAGCTTTTTGCCTAGAAAATCGTCCACCTCTGATAGTCAGTGGTGGCAACCTAGTGTCACGCTTGTGCATCGTAGACCTACTGAGCCACGGACTGGGCAAAGCCCGGAGAGGCGTAACTAAGCGCCCACCTGAGTTTTCACTAGAGCCCCTGATGCTGGGGTTAGACTTGTGCCCCGGTGGACGCCAGGTGATACACCAGGTCAAATCCCAGCACCGCGGCTGCCGGCCCCACGGGTCAGGACAGTAAACGGACTAGGAGTCCAACGTAGGACCGGATATAGAGGATATATATGTAGCCACTCATTCAGGCGGAATGGATTCCGTAACTGTTACTGGCAGAATGGGATTCAGGCTTTGGTGCGCGCACTGTCTCTTTAAAATACAGATAGTGCATACGCGCGCGCCCTAAGCATGCTGCCAGAGGTTCTGTGAGCCGGTCACCGACCCTGATGCACGGAGGAGGCTGGGGCATTGAGTATCTCGGTGTCTCTGCAGAGACCCCCATACAGCAACCTCTGCAATTCCAAAAAAGAAGTCAATTTATCCTATAAGGAAAACCGCCTTCCAGCCTCATGTGGTGATCGCATCGGATCATCCTTCATACGATGATTCTCTATATTTCTATTTATGTTACATTGTTAACAGAAATCATCTCGTCCATTGAAAATCTCACCTATTTCTGCTAAGAAGAGCGCTTCATGTGGCTCCCACAGACTCACTGCCCCTACAATAAGATGTCGCTTTCAGTCCTTGCTCATCATTATTCTCCATGTCCCTTTTCCACTTACTTGCTCTTCTTTGTACCTGTCCTGGCTCTAGGGCTTCGTTCCTCTAAGAAGCTTCGCTCCCAGGGGAAGTATACAGGATGCTTCTGATCTTCACCATCAGACACTTTCAGCACTTCCTTTCTTAGTGTCATGGCGCTCCGTCCAGGGGATCCTACCTCGCTGTCAGCCGTCTAGAAGTGAACTACATATTACAGAAGTGGTCACACTTACGGTGGTGGTAACAGAGAGTTATTGGCATCAAGAAATCAGGACACATCTTTATCTTTACACAAGTATCTTTGACATTTGTATCTTTTGCACTAATTATAAAATAAGACAAGTGGAAAATAAGCATGGTGTTATAATACACTGTACAGGAGGAGGAGGTGAGCTGTGACATCTATTGTGAATGGTGGATCCTGTGTTATCAGCTGTATATAGAGGTATTATCAGTCATTGTACAGGAGGAGGAGGAGGTGAGTTGTGACATCACCTATTGTGAATGGTGGATCCTGTGTTATCTACTGTATATAGAGGTGTTATCAGTCATTGTACAGGAGGAGGAGGTGAGCTGTGACATCACCTATTGTGAATGGCAGATCCTGTGTTATCTACTGTATATAGAGGTGCTATCAGTCATTGTACAAGAGGAGGAGGTGAGCTGTGACATCACTTATTGTGAATGGTGGATCCTGTGTTATCTGCTGTATATAGAGGTGTTATCAGTCATTGTACAGGAGGAGGTGAGCTGTGACATCACCTATTGTGAATGGTGGATCCCGTGTTATCAGCTGTATATAGAGGTGTTATCAGTCACTGTACAGGAGGAGGAGGTGAGCTGTGACATCACCTATTGTGAATGGTGGATCCTGTGTTATCTACTGTATATAGAGGTGTTATCAGTCATTGTACAGGAGGAGGTGAGCTGTGACATCAGCTATTGTGAATGATAGATCCAGTGTTATCTACTGTATATAGAGGTGTTATCAGTCACTGTACAGGAGGAGGAGGTGAGCTGTGACATCACCTATTGTGAATGGTGGATCCTGTGTTATCTACTGTATATAGAGGTGTTATCAGTCATTGTACAGGAGGAGGAGGTGAGCTGTGACATCACCTATTGTGAATGGTGGATTCTGTGTTATCTACTGTATATAGAGGTGTTATCAGTCATTGTACAGGAGGAGGAGGAGGTGAGCTGTGACATCACCTATTGTGAATGGTGGATCCTGTGTTATCTACTGTATATAAAGGTGTTATCAGTCATTGTAGAGGAGGAGGAGGTGAGCTGTGATATCATCTATTGCGAATGGTGGATTCTGTGTTATCTACTGTATATAGAGGTGTGGATGAGAGATGGATGAGAGACATATACCAGGATGGGGGACATATACCAGGATGATGTACAAAAAATTAGCATCTGCAAAAATAGAAATGGCACTATTACTCCCTACTGTATTGCACACCTGTCTTGGATCCATGCTTTGCCGCACACACCTGTGTTTTGGAATTAATACCGTACTTTAATGTCCCTCAGTACCTCTGTAAGCTGTCTGCGGTCTCCAGGATGTCTCTTTACTGCCTGCGGCTTCCAATCCCTCAGTCTTCTGTCTGCCTGTGGCCTTCAGTACCTCTTTCAGCTGTCTACGGTCTACAGGACCTCTAATAGCTGCTCGTGGCAACCAGTCCCTTAATCTCCTGTCTCACTGTGGCCTTCAGTATCTTCAACCTGTCTACGGTCTCCAGGACATCTCTGGGCTGCCTACAGCTTCCATTCCCTCAGTCTCCTGTTCACTCGTGGTACCTCTGCTATCTGTCTCCTGCATGCCCCACCAGCCTGCTTCACCGATGCCCATGGCCCATTTGCCCACCCGGAATTTGGGCTTGGAGGATCCACTTCACCAGGTGAGCCTAACACTCCCATTTTCTATATCAATAAGAAATAGGTTAAATAAAAGGCATCCCTGCAGTGAACTTTCCACAGGGCTGGAACAAGGGGCAGGCAGTGTATACACCATCATAGGGCACCACCTCCTGTACCACCTCCCACACACTTTGAAAAAAAATGATTGAATGTCTGCGGTCGCCCAGCATCTTCCCGCCGTGATTCCTCTCAGTAATGGCCAGGGCAGGCACACAGGGGACTAGTGTCAGTGACTGTACCTGGCTGTCGCTCATCCCCGCACTCGATTGTGTTCATGTCTGTCAGACACAAATACAATTGCTCTGTGCGCTGCCTGGGACAGAAATAGAGGAGCTGTCATTTCTCCCGCTCCACTGAGCTCTCTGCCAAGACACAGGCCACTTCTGGCCCACTCCATTTTGGAGAAGGCGCACTCAGGGGACGTTGGGCAGATGGAGTGACATCATCGTACTGTCCAGCGTCCACTGCTTCACAGGATTATGCGAGTATGAGCTTTTTTTCTCTTCTTATATTACTGTGAGGGGGCATACAATGAGGGGATTGGCTGTGGGTTGTGTTGTTGATGGGTGGAATAAAGGGGGTATGCTGTGCTGCTGAAAGGGTCTGCACAAATTTGGGGAAATAAACTGAAGGTTTGTGCAGAGGGGAATAAACTGAGGGGGAAAATCAGCTGAGGGGCTATGCAGATGGGGAATAAACTGATAAGCAGTGGAGAAGGGGGAATAAACTGAGGGGCTGTGCAGGTCAGGGAATAAACTGTGGCTGTGCAGATGGGGTGAATCAACTGAGGGGCTGTGCTGATGGGGGAATAAACTGAGGGGCTTTGCAGATTGGGGAATACACTGAGGGGCTGGTCAGATGACTGAATAAACTGAGGGGCTGTGTAGATGCAGGAATAAACTGAGGAGCTGTGCAGATGGGGAATAAAGTGAAGGGCTGTGCAGATGGGGTGAATAAACTGGGAGTCTGTGGTGGATCTGGTTACATATTCATATACTGAGTGATGGGAGTTCTGATGACATATTAATTTACTGATAGTGGTTCTGGTGAATTATTTATGTACTGATGCTGGTTCTGGTGATATTCATGTACTGATGGTGGTTCTGGTGATGAATTTATTTACTGATGATGTTTCTCTGCCATATTCATGTACTCTTGATGGCTCTGGTGCACTAGTTTTGTACTGATGATGATTTTGGCTTCGTATTCATGTACTGATGGTGGTTCTGGTGATGAATCTATTTACTGATGATATTTCTCTGACATATTCATGTACTCTTGATGGCTCTGGTGCTCTAGTTTTGTACTGATGATGATTTTGGCTTCGTTTTCATGTACTGATGATGGTTCTGGTAATGAACATATCACCAGAATCATCATCACTACATGAATACAGCACCAGAACAGCCATCACTGTATGCATATGTCAGCAGAATCGGAATACATAACCAGAACCACTATCAGTTTTGTGCAAGTTGTATTTGTTGCATGACAGACACAAAAAACATCAGATTTATCACTTTTAGTTATAACGGGGGTCTGTATATTTCTGTATATTTTTATATTATGGTATTTACCAAATGCTGAACACTTTATTTGAATGGCCCCGACTACAGTTACGCTTCACTAGTTTCCATAACTATCCTTGGGTTCTACATTTAAAATATAGGACTCTTGGGATGAATATCACAATTTTTTTCCCCTGTATTGTGAAAATGGTCAGAAAAAAATGATTAATTCTGTATCTAACTTTGAAATCGCATTCCCTGTTAAGTCACACCCCTAAAGTACACGAGTTTTTTAAGCTTTGATGACTTTTTTTGTGAAAAAAAGTAACAATTCTAGTGGAAGGGGTCATCAGAGTTTGCTGTGTAACCCATCTGAGGGTAAGGGGGATATGCATTAGGGGTCTTGTTACCTTAAGGTACCGTTACACTAAACGACTTACCAACGATCACGAGCAGCGATACGACCTGGCCGTGATCGTTGGTAAGTCGTTGTGTGGTCGCTGGGGAGCTGTCACACAGACAGCTCTCTCCAGCGACCAACGATCAGGGGAACGACTTCGGCATCGTTGAAACTGTCTTCAAAGATGCCGAAGTCCCCCTGCAGCACCCGGGTAACCAGGGTAAACATCGGGTTACTAAGTGCAGGGCCGCGCTTAGTAACCCGATATTTACCCTGGTTACCATTATAAAAGTAAAAAAAAAAAACACTACATACTCACATTCTGATGTCTGTCACGTCCCCCGCCGGCGTCCACAGGGTTAAAACTGCTTTCGGCAAGAGCGCTGCTAATATGCATGCGCTGCTGCCATGAGCTTCCCTGCACTGAATGTGTCAGCGCCGGCAGTAACAGCGATGACTAGGGTTGAGCGACTTTCATTTTTTTAAGATCGAGTCGGGTTTTGCGAAACCCGACTTTGTCCAGAGTCGAGTCGAGTGCAGTCGGACGATTATCGCTAAAAGTCGGGGATCGACCGAAACACGAAACCCAATGCAAGTCAATGGGGAAGCATAGTCGGCAGTGAGTGGAGGCCAGGAAAACACCTACAGTGCCTATTTTAATGCCAAAAACATCAATTCTTGTTTCTGAAGCTTGTCAATCTTATAATAGTAGTTGGGCATTGGAAATTGGGGGTCATTTGGCAAACGTTGTGGGGGGGTAGGGCTGGTTCAAGGTTTTAGTGGGCCCAGGAAACGTGGACTACGTCACGGCGGTGGAGCAGTGAGAGGTAAGTATGTCAAGTTTGCAAGTGCTGTGATCCTAAGCAAGCAGGGGGGGCCCACTCGTTGGCATTGGCACTGGCACAGGGCACCTCAAAGTACAGCGGTGTGTTTGCACGGTGGGGGCGCCTCCCACCAGCAGCGACACTTTTGCGTACTCTGAGGGGCCCTGTGCCATTGACGTCGCCAACGAGTATGCCCCCCCCCCACCTGATGAAGGAACCTGCACTTTCATCTGCACCTTCCTCTTTGTCCCTGTGTAAGGTGGTATAGCATGCGGGAAGGGGAACCTTACTTTCAGCAGGGTCAGATTCTGGCTGTGTAGAGTGCAAGGGGAATGTAGTGGTCTAGGTCAATGTGCCAGCAGACTCATCTATCAGTGGCTGGGCAATGGGCAGGATGAGGAGTACTAAACACAGATATAGGGCCAAAGAATAAAGTAGGCTAAATGCAGTTCAAAATTGGTAACAGGACTAAACAGGCGGCATTGCTTTGTTGAGTGGAGTAGCAAACCCAGGAGCAGCAGACACTGTTTTAAGGGCCCAACCACACTAGTAGGCCAAATGCAGTTTAATATCTGCTACTATAGGCCAAAAGCCTAAAGACTGAAGCTCAGCTTTATACAGTGGAGGACAACACCATGGAGCGGCAGACACCGTTAGTAGGCCGTAACCACCAATTTTTTGTTAAAAAAGCACTTAATGAGAGCCAGAAGGTTGAAGCTCAGCTTTATACAGTTGAGGACAACACCAGGGAGCGGCAGACACCGTTAGTAGGCCGTAACCGAAGTCGAAGGCCAAATGCAGTTTAATATCTGATACTATAGGCCGAAAGCCTAAAGACTGAAGCTCAGCTTTATACAGTGGAGGACAACACCATGGAGCGGCAGACACCGTTAGTAGGCCGTAACCACCAATTTTTTGTTAAAAAAGCACTTAATGAGAGCCAGAAGGCTGAAGCTCAGCTTTATACAGTTGAGGACAACACCAGGGAGCGGCAGACCCCGTTAGTAGGCTGTAACCACCATTTTTTTGTTAAAAAAGCACTTAATGAGAGCCAGAAGGTTGAAGCTCATATTTATTCAGTTGAGGAGAACACCAGGGAGCGGCAAACAGAGGTATTAGGCCCCAAACACCAATTTTTTTAAAAAAAAGCACTTAATGAGAGCCAGAAGGTTGAAGCTCAGATTTATTCAGTTGAGGAGAACACCAGGGAGCGGCAAACAGAGGTATTAGGCCCCAACCACCAATTTTTTTTAGAAAAAGCACTTAATGAGAGCCAGAAGGTTGAAGCTCAGACAAGGCAACCTGGAGGAGAACACCAAGGAGGAGGAGAACACTCAGGAGAAGGACAACAGCAGGGAGCGGCAAACAGAGGTATTAGGCCCCAACCACCAATTTTTTTTAAAAAAAGCACTTAATGAGAGCCAGAAGGTTGAAGCTCAGATTTATTCAGTTGAGGAGAACACCAGGGAGCGGCAAACAGAGGTATTAGGCCCCAACCACCAATTTTGTTTTAAAAAAGCACTTAATGAGAGCCAGAAGGTTGAAGCTCATATTTATTCAGTTGAGGAGAACACCAGGGAGCGGCAAACAGAGGTATTAGGCCCCAAACACCAATTTAAAAAAAAAAAAAATGAGAGCCAGAAGGTTGAAGCTCAGATTTATTCAGTTGAGGAGAACACCAGGGAGCGGCAAACAGAGGTATTAGGCCCCAAACACCAATTTTTTTTTTAAAAAAAGCACTTAATGAGAGCCAGAAGGTTGAAGCTCAGACAAGGCAACCTGGAGGAGAACACCAAAGAGGAGGAGAACACTCAGGAGGAGGACAACACCAGGGAGCGGCAAACAGAGATATTAGGCCCCAACCACCAATTTTTTTTAAAAAGCACTTAATGAGAGCCAGAAGGTTGAAGCTCAGATTTATTCAGTTGAGGAGAACACCAGGGAGCGGCAAACAGAGGTATTAGGCCCCAACCACCAATTTTGTTTTAAAAAAGCACTTAATGAGAGCCAGAAGGTTGAAGCTCATATTTATTCAGTTGAGGAGAACACCAGGGAGCGGCAAACAGAGGTATTAGGCCCCAACCACCAATTTTTTTTAAAAAAAGCACTTAATGAGAGCCAGAAGGTTGAAGCTCAGATTTATTCAGTTGAGGAGAACACCAGGGAGCGGCAAACAGAGGTATTAGGCCCCAAACACCAATTTTTTTTTTAAAAAAAAGCACTTAATGAGAGCCAGAAGGTTGAAGCTCAGACGAGGCAACCTGGAGGAGAACACCAAGGAGGAGGAGAACACTCAGGAGGAGGACAACACCAGGGAGCGGCAAACAGAGGTATTAGGCCCCAACCACCAATTTTTTTAAAAAAAGCACTTAATGAGAGCCAGAAGGTTGAAGCTCAGATTTAGACAGTGGAGGAAAATTTGAATTAGGGACTGCAGACAGACTTAGGCTGTCCCCTGTGGACCATGCATCCACCACATTAACCCATTGCGCCGTAATGGACACGTAACCTTCCGTGGCCATGCCTATAGGTCCATGCGTCTGTTGTCAGGTGCACCTTTGTACTCACAGATTGCCAGAGTGCATGGACAATGGAGGTGGTGCTGGTGAAGGGCTGGGATGGCTTTTCTTGCAAAAGAGGTGTCGACTGGGTAGCTCGTAGCGTGGGACAGCGTAGTCCATCATGGCTTTTTTAATATTACATAAAATAAAGAAATAGGCTCTATGCACTTTAAAATAGGTTCCAGGGGTACACGGGCAGCATTGGTGTGGTCAGCGGAAGAGGAGGATTGCAAGGAGGGACCGCAGACAGGCGTACTAGGCCTAAAATAACTACAAATAGGCTCAAGGCAGTTTTAAATCGGTTACCTGGATACACAGGCAGCATTGTGGTCAGCGGAGGAGGAGGATTGCAAGGAGGGACCGCAGACAGGCGTACTAGGCCTAAAATAACTACAAATAGGCTCAAGGCA